>NC_062975.1:4174831-4512826 GCF_023078275.1 Leguminivora glycinivorella
AATTAAATACCTAATCAATTAATTTTTCACTAGGTTCTGCATCTTTACAGTTGTAAGTTGCAAAAACTACGTCTTTAAATCTACTCCCTTTTCTCTTGTAAAAAATGGTTTAACAATTATAAATAACAGTTTGGAAAATACTTATTATTTAGTCTTCTTTGTCTTTAACAACGCAAAATCACTGAAGGACGCCTAAAGAGAATGCACAACATTGGCCAAGTTATAATTCTGCTTGAAGATAGGCCCAATTTGGCCGTACCCATAAAAACTCGCCAGTATAACGACGAAGGTTAAAAAGTGCCCTTTGGCTGAATTCCCGGATTTGAAAGTATAATACTTATGGGCCATGCGCTGCCGCTGCACGGTCTGGTGCGCTAGCCGAATAGCATTTCTGTGACGCGAAAAGCCACCGAAACGCCGCAGAAATGTAGTCTGGCTCTGTCGCGCCAATACGCAAGAGCGATAGAAATAGATAGCTACGAAAGTGATATTATCGTGAGCGTTTGTGCATTCGGCTACGCACATTGGACGGCGTGCATAAAATTCTAAATCGGGCTAATGAAAGTGTGGACGTATCTGTAGAGTTTCGTTTCAATCACTTTGATAAACAAAATAATTCACTTAGTAAGTAGCCTGTCAAAGTGAATAAATGTGTTTAATCAACAGAAAGTTAACTATGAACAATCTAATAACGAAGCCGAAGAAGAAGGGTTTAACTATTTCGGTACCTTTAAGTCGACATTCACAATTTAATTTTTCAGTGTTTAGTTATTTTTCCTTTAGCGATGCAAGAAAAAGTTTACGTATTACGAATAGGTACTGAATAATTTTCACATTTCAGTGTTTTCTGGATGCATATACCTAAAATGACTCCTGGCTGTGCTTTGAGCAATCAAATCCAGTGAATCGCCACAAGTACCTACTTGCTGATTCTTACAATAAAATGCGACTATCGTTTGAACTTCCAATCCATCCATTTCCTTCTAAGTACAAATATTTAACCTGTGCTTGCTTTATGTACTAAACAAAAACTTAAATATTCTTATAATGGCAAGATACGTGTAGGTATTTAATACGAACGTCAAGTTTAATTATCCCTCCGTCTATTTCAAACAGAACCCAAAGACTAACCACCGCGCAAAGGAATGTACAGATCAGTCATCAAATTCCGAGCGGCAGGTACGCGGCAAAACGATAAAAATGCTGCCATCATAAATATTCATTTCTTCAGGATCAGGGGTAACTGGTAAAAATATGGGGTTTGTCAAAGCGCGGCGTAATCGTAATTTTTATGTGTCTTCTATGTCGGGTATTAACGCGATGCTGCTATGAGAAATATTTTTGTACTGTACATAGGTTCTGTATTTTTATTTAATGCCATGTAAAATTACCACAACGATGTTTAAAAACCATGGTTTCTGAAGCCCACTTAGATTAAAGTTTGTAAAATATGTAATTATAAAATTGGCAATTGATAGAATCAGGCGTTACTTTGCGGAAATCATTACTGATGTATGGAGTTACAAGTGTTACAACTCTTCCCTTCCTCGTTCCTCTATGTTTAGTACTGTGGCAACCAGAACACGTCTCCTCTAATATTGAATCTTTTATATTTACTAAGTATTTAGGTCTATCTTCAGCGACCCTCGTGGCCTCGCTCCGGCTCAGACCAACTGCTCGTAGCTCATTTTCGACGGACCGCTTCCATGAGTGAACAGGGCGCCCGGGCCCACGGCTTGCATTCTGCGGTTTCCAGTCGAAAGCAATGCTCGCATTATTTCTTCTCCCTCTCCGAAAGAAGAAAGAAAGGCGTGGCGCGAGCTTGTGAAGGCCCTTTGCACCTCTGGGGTGCCTTAGGACTACAACAACAACAACAAGTATTTAGGTACCTTTTTTTATCTAAATACTGTTACGATTTTACAAGTCCTTATTATAATTTTATCCGACTTAAGCTAAAAAATCTCGTTTGTGGGCAAAATGAAACTCTTAATCCTTTTTCTGTCACCGAATTTTAAGAAGATTCGGTTTGGGATTAAGTCAGTTTAATAATTTTGAGTTTAATCCAATAATTATTAGAAAATTGTGTGTTTTTTCGCTTTAACCCACATATAAATAAGTTTTTTTTTACAATACTTATGAGTATAACAGTAAAATAATAAAATGTAAGAGCTCATAATAGCAAACAATACAAAATGGCTATAAATAGGTACATTATAAAATACATATAAAAGTAATAGAGCTAACTGAAGTTATGATGCCTATGATTAAAATGTGACATAAGTATTGATTGAATTTAAGTATTAAATTATAGTGACATTTATGTTATGAAACTTACAATTCTAAAAGCCAAACTTACAACTGGCAGACTTCACAACGAGCTATATTCGGGGTCACAAAAACAATGTTTAAAAAAAAAATGTTTTTTCTAATCTCCCTTTACGTGGGTCGCGGCTTTTTTTATTACTAGGGACATTGATTGATTGAACCTTATGCACTCTAAAAAAAATTTGGTTGCTCCTATCAATATTTTGATAGTCGTAGTCAAGCATCTTGATTCCATACGAGCCTGATAAGATCTTAGACAAATCGAATAAGGTAATTTTGATTGCTCTTACTTTTGCAACGTAACTGAATCGATTAAGATCCTGTTCAATAATTCCATGAAAAATAATTATGTTAACTAAATTACTTTAGTAAGTTCAACTAAGGATTGAATTAACCTATATTACGTAGTTATGCCTAACAAGTTCATAATTGATTCAAGGTGTACAATGGTTAGGAATAACAAAACACCTAAGTTATTAGTTCAATCATACATTCCCTTGTTGTTTTTAGTAATCAGCTTTATTTGAATTATATAAGATCGTAATTGTAGTAATTAACTTAACGTCAACTAAGAGAAAACTGCTCTTAGTTGGTCTTCATTTTTTAGAGTGTGGCAGAACTGTGAGAAACATTTAGGGATTGTTTTTTGTCCTTGTTTTTGTTGGTTTCGAAATCCCGAAGTTTATTGCATCTTCATTTGGGTATTATTTGTTGCCTTTCAACGGTGTAGGTTTGGTATTGTAAATTAATATTGGATTGAATAGTTAGTTATTAATATTTGAGTCAGTTTATATTAATTTACTCATAATATTTTTTTAAATGATTTACCTAAATACCGGGACCCGATCGTCTTTAAGACTCTCATTTTTAGGGTTCCGTAGTCAACTAGGAACCCTTATAGTTTCGCCATGTCTGTCTGTCCGTCCGTCCGTCCGTCCGCGAATAATCTCAGTAACCGTCAGCACTAGAAAGCTGAAATTTGGTACCAATATGTATATCAATCACGCCAACAAAGTGCAAAAATAAAAAATGGAAAAAAATGTTTTTTTAGGGTACCCCCCTTACATGTAAAGTGGGGCTGATATTTTTTTTCATTCCAACCCCAATGTGTGATTGGATAGGTAGTTAAAAATGAATAAGCCCAATTGGATAGGTAGTTAAAAATGAATAAGGGTTTACTAAGATCGTTTTTTGATATTATTAATATTTTCGGAAATAATCGGAATCCCAAAGGAAAAAAAGTGCGTCCCCCCCCCCTCTAACTTTTGAACCATATGTTTAAAAAATATGAAAAAAATCACATAAGTAGAACTTTATAAAGACTTTATAGGAAAATTATTTTGAACTTGATAGGTTCAGTAGTTTTTGAGAAAAATACGGAAAACTACGGAACCCTACACTGAGCGTGGCCCGACACGCTCTTGGCCGGTTTTTATCTTATTTAACCCGTCACTGGATCTTCAGACCATTGGAGTGAATCGTGTTCACAGTATAAATTTAAAATAGTACTTCAATTTATATCGTTTATATTACCTAAGTAGTTCGAATTGGAGCAAAAGTCTGTCATATGCATTGATTGTATCATATTTCTCAAGAAATGTTAATCTAAGTGGTCCGTTAGTGCACAATATGTAACAGATAAAAAAACCCGTTGAATATGATTCCAAAATCGAGTTAACCGTTAAAAACACAATATAAATTAATTATAATCTGCTTAAACACATGTTAATTTTATAATCACAAATTATTAATATGTCAAGACCGTTTACATTTCAATACTTGATTAAGAAAAACCAATTTGAATGTAAATGATACTTAAAACTGAACTTTGTAAGTCATGAGACTCATGAGAAAGCTGTTAATTCAGTTGTTTCCCATGCACAAGAGTGGGAGTATAATTTATTATTTATTTTAATTAATCTTCACTCACTAACATACCTGTATGAACTCGTAAATAAATATTGCGTTACGGAGTACTTGGAAAATACTGAGAAAATAAAATTAGGTACTATCAGCTGCAAAAGTGAATGCTAAATTTATCAATGAATTCATTCATAATTTCTCCATGCACTTTTTCAGCTGATAGTACATAAATGATCAATGGTAGGTATCTATTCTTAAAATAAAATTTACATTTGAAATCAGAATTGAAAACCGGTAGCAATAATGACTGGGTTGGTCACATGTATTCCTTTTACTCAAATAGGTAGCTTAGGCCAACATTACATAGTCACTAAGTGGCTGCAATTAAGTGGAGAAATGCGGGTGGGCAGGCCCAGGAACTGATGGAAAGAAAACTTGACACTTACCTGTGTACAGTGAGCTGCAAAATGCATGGAGGAATAATGAACGAATTCATTGATAAATTCGCCATGCAATTTTGCAGCTGTCGCCGTCAGATAATGTATATTGGAACTGCCGAGGAGCTGAAAAATATCTCAACATACACGGCGTCAGGCCATGACAATAAAGGTAAATAAACAAATAAATAAGTAAATATTATAAGGATATTCTTACACAGATTGACTGAGTCCCACGGTAAGCTCATAAAGGCTGGTGTTGTGGGTACTAGACAACAATATACATAATATACAAATACTCATATACATAGAAAACATCCATGACTCAGGAACAAATATCAGCCAGGCAAGTATGGTCGCGCGATAAATGATAAAACATCTGGCCGTCTGTGGCACAGTATAAAGCAGTAATAACTCTTCTAACAAACTTCACTCTGCGCGGTGTGTCGAAAACTACTCTCCATATGCACCGAATACATGCGAAACTGGTAAGTATTGGGCTGGACAGTCGGGGCCGCGTTCGCGCGCTGTGTTGACGTGTTGAGTTCGGGAAAAAATGACGTCAGCACCGAAGACATATTTTCGTTACTGTAGTGTTTATGGGTGTATGGAGAACAGTTCTCAAAATGCGGAAATGTCAGAATGTTCTTTAGAATTCCTAGACACCCAGAAAAGTAAGTGGTTGTTATATTTTTGCAGTGTTAGGTACATTATTGCTTACGTAAATGGCGTAAAAGTGAGATTTAAAGCTAGAATGACACATTAAAATCAATAAGGATTTATCTGTAACGACATTTAGGTAGATGCTGCGATCTATCTAGCTCGAAAGTTTGGTACCTACTTAAATATTGTGCAAACATCTATTCAAACATTTTATGTAAATACGATTTCGTCAGCAAACACGTACTTGAATCTTTATTAGATAAAAAGGTAGAAAGAGCGTTGGTACTAGCATAGCGCCAGTAACTGTGTAGTTACTACGAGTAGGACAGTAGCACAGGTACAACCCTGCGTGACCTTGCGCAGTAGTAACGACCGCGTCGCCGCTGCCGGAGATTAACTACTGATTTATCCTTATACTGTGTCTGTGGCCAGCACGGGAAGCATGGCCGCGCGATAGACGATAAAATAGCAGGCCGTCCCTATCGCACTATTTGTAAGTGCGATAGGGACGGCCTGATATTTTATCGTCTATCGCGCGACCATGCTTCCCGTGCAGATGTTTTATCATTTATCGCGCGACCATGATTGCCTGCCTGTGCTCATCACACAAATAAATACCCTTACCGGGATTCGAACCCAGGACCGCGGCTTAGCAGCAGGCTATATTATACAATGCACTAGGCCAGACCGATGGTGGTCTCAGATGTTTGTGAGTGTCTTGGCACACCCGGAATTTCAAGAGAAATTCCGATATTATGGCCCTTATAAAGCTTAAGGACTTTTGGGGAAAACTTATACATTATACATAAATAAGACAAATAACAAAAAAATATCAGGAGTCACGCGTATCTTTTATGTTAGCAAATTACAGACAAATATACACACATACGATATTCCAAAAGTGTCTCTCATAAAGGACAAGCTAAAGCTGTCCTTAACAAATGGGGGCAAGAGATAACAAAACGGCTAAAATAAAAATGGCGTTACGTGACACGAGTCAAGGAAGTGTCCCTCAGGGCACAAGTACACCCTTTTCCGTGGAATAGGGCACTCACTCAAGATACGCTTGGTTGCTTACTTAAATATGTTCGAGATTGCAATTTTAGTTTGGCGGTCAGAGGTCTCGAACCCGCCACTAAGTTTTTTTTTTTTTGCTACTCAACTTTTGTAACTACCTAGGTTCTGAATTTTCCACATTTCAATATTTGAACTTCGTTTTTGGCAAAATAATGAAAAAGCAAATATGTACTTTCAAAATAAAAACGATTGAGTCTGCCCGTGACCATAGACGCAATGTCAAGTTCAAAGGGTCAATATCAGGCTAAAGAATAATCGAAAAATTTTGTCAATTATGGCAGGCACTAACATTACGTATCCATTGTAAGCAAACCAAAACCAAACAAAATTCTTAAGTGCCCATTAGTTGTACTTTACTCCAAAATGTTGTTAAGAAAGAGTAAAAAGTAATATGTTTAGACGACATCTAATACCAAGAAAATAATACACGACAAAAAGCATTCGCCAACATCTAAAGACATTCCGTACATGCCCGCGAATTCGATAAGACGTTGAAAGATGACTCAGTATGACTAATGAAGTTGTACCGAGCGAACGCGACGGAAATCGGTAATGGGTGAGAATGGGTATCGACATCCTATAAAGGTTTTTTTTATAGTGGACTGTATTGTGTGCTAATTCTTTAAGTGGCTAATAAAGTATGATGTTGTCGGTAAATTTGTAAATGAGTAGAATGGAGAAAATAACTTGTGCATTATTTGTAGTTTAAACTAGTTCTGATTTTTTTAATGAAAAACATTCCAAATATATTTCGTTACGTGCAATAATTTACTGAGTGAAAATGTAGGACATCTCTTACTATGGGACCAAAATCGTAAAAAAAAAATCTCACATAGAAAATGTCAAGAAAGCCAAAATGAGGCCAAAACACATGAGACAGCCAATTTACTTATTTCGAGATTTTAAAAGTTGGACCCATGAGATTACCTATAAATATGGTAAATATTTATAGGTAATCTCATGGGGCCTTGCCTTACATTTGTGATAAATTATAGTCCGTAATCTAATAGTTTGACTAGACAATTTCTAGACTAAGAAAATTATTTATTTGAGTTTCACAAAGTTTTTTTTATTATTTTTTTATTTATTTATTGAGTATATTGCCTAATTTTGGTCGGCAGCCCAAATAGCTTAGTACTTAGTAAAAATCATAAAACAATTTATTACAAATCTATTTACCCCATCACATTTACGAGGTATGAACTTACACCTTTTATCTTTTCCCATTTTCCCAGAAACAGAATTTGTCTCGTAAAACCTCTCCCAGCAGAGTAAACGCAGTGTACCCTGAAAATATTATGATTTATTAAACCATGGACACACTTCCTTAATAAAACCCAAAAAGCATACAGATTCTTGGATTTTTACGTTACTTAAGCTTTTTTGTTTCACTGAGCTCGACTAACAAGGACGTGAAAGGACACGGTCCCAAATGAATATAGAAATGTTTTTTGCATTTTTCATCACATTTACGCCCCAAAAATGTTTTCGACCGCTGCTGTCCCGTTTGACGTTTTTCTTTGTGCGATTGAAAATACCCACATTCCTTTTTTTGATTAATACAAGGTGTTGATGTAGTCTCCTGCGAAAAAAATATCTCCCAAGGAAAATGACACCATCTCGTCTGCCATAGTAGTAGTAGTAAACTCTTTATTGTACAATTAATAACAAAAAACACAGTAATTACAGTAAAGAACAGTACAAAGGCGAACTTATCCCTTTGAGGGATTTCTTCCAGTTAACCTTTGAGTGAATGAGAGCCATATTATATGATCAGATTCTTTTTTTGTGATTTCTGTCTAGTCTTTTAGTTAAGTAAAAGTAGGTAATCGGTATTGACCTATATTATATCACAAATTGCTTTGTAAAACTATTAATTAATTTGTCTACATAATTATCTATGAAATAAATATGTAAATTCTTTTTTTACCGCGATATGTATCATACATATAAAAATTAAGCATTTCATCGTAAGGAAAAATACATTTTAAATAAACAATAAATTCCTAATCGAATTATCGAGCTCATGTTACCAATCGATATAATCCTCAAAATTGCAAATTATCAACAGTGTTCATTGAATCGCCATAAAATCACAAAATAATGAACCTGTAATTAAATATGGTCAATAATCACCACGTACTGCAAAATTAATACGACATCATGATTTTGAATTACCTCATTACTTAGCATGATAACGACGATCGTCGCAAAATATACGCTGGGCCTTATTTTGTTGGTACTAAGATAAACATTTCTACTTAAAATTGAGGTAAATTTGACCTCAAGAAAAGTTAAATGAGTAAAGTAAATGTTGAAATCGTTTCTTACGAAGATACTGATCGCGATTATCGCGTATAAATAAGGTGGTAAAATCCAAGGTTTCTTTTTATAACGTTTATTAACGGTTACAACTTATGCAACTGATTACATGTAATTTTACAGAAATTTCCTAGTGAATTATTGCGTAAAATCGGAATGGTCGTCAGCAAAGTCTAATGGTTTAATTTAATGTAAATAAATATTTAACTTTCAA
Organism: Leguminivora glycinivorella; assembly: GCF_023078275.1. Taxonomy (NCBI): domain Eukaryota; kingdom Metazoa; phylum Arthropoda; class Insecta; order Lepidoptera; family Tortricidae; genus Leguminivora; species Leguminivora glycinivorella. The sequence goes on from NC_062975.1 coordinate 4,183,733, forward strand.
GACTTCGTCAGTATTATTATACATACCGTCACTACTTTAAAAAAATCTCGTATCTCACGCTGTTCCTCAAAGTTAAAACGCGGTAATTCTATATGCATTCCATACATACTTACTACAATTTTCTTTTCATTGACAGACGAAGATACAAGTTTTTTTAAGAGTAGTGACGATATACATATAGTAACATAGTAAAATAACAAACAATATACTATAAAAATAAAATTATACCATTCTAAAACGGGATGCAATGTGTAGTTAAATATTGAAATCCAAAATCAATCACAACATTAATTTCGAAATTTACTTATTCTGTCTAGCCATAATAAAAGTTTTACCATTGAAAGTCATGGCGTTATGACGCCATCAAATAAAAATACGAGCTTCTGATGTTCGCATACATTAGTTGAAAAAATATATTGAGACAAGACGATGTATGTATAGGTATTTCAAAATGTTGAAGTAAATTTTGTTGCTTACTTGATTCTGCCAATTACTTACGCTGGAAAAGTTCCACTTTGCTCCTTGCTAGCAGAAGTAAGGCCCCTTTCTGAAATGGTAATGTGAAAATATTATATTACCTGATATATAGGTTATATATACCTATTACCTATCATATGTATATCATGATTTATAAATCAAATAACTTTTAAGACTCTCAAGAGTCGGCAACGCAACGCCTAAGTGGATGTTGCTTATGTCCAAGGCTATAGCGACTGCTTGCCATCACGCAGCTCATGTGCTCGTTTACCGACTATCCCATAAAAAGTCCAGTAAACAGCTCTGTACCTATAATAGATATGTATGTTGCAAAAATACGAGCTTATTCACTAGTATAATTTACATGAATCGTAAGTAAATAGATTAACGATGGAGATGTAATTATCTGTTGATTACGCGCGTGCTTCGAACCTATTTTACGATAATGCTTACCGTGTTACTCGATCCTATTTAAATATTTATAAGAGATACTTTGTATTTTATTTCTCGTTATAAATGGTGAGCAAAGAAACTACATAATAAAGCTGCCGTAAATAGATACATAGAGTGTTATTTAATTAAAAATTCAGGTATTTATCTTTGTAACGGTTTAGATTTCAAATAATATTAATAAAAAAAGTTGGAGTTATGATACATATAGGTACGGGCAGAATAACGGTTCTATTTTAACCATCATATCAATGAAATATCATCTGTAAAATAAAATAAGTCTTTTGCAAAAAAAAAAAATATTTTGGCACAAGCTTCTATCGCCAACTGTACCTCTATTTTAACAGTCATCTACTGCTCTGCGATACGTTTCTAAAATCCCTTATTCGGTGCGGATACGACGTTTTGATGACAGAGTTCCTATGACCACCTTTCAGCTCCATCGTCAGATCATCTCCGTAATACCATAATATTGAATTGTCACGTGATTTAAAAGGAAAAATGGGTTAGGTTAGGTTAGAACTGCGACCACAACAGAAAAGCACCACTAGGGAAAAGTGGGTTAGGTTAGGTTAGAACTGTGACCACAACAGAAAATTACCGCTAGGAAAAAGTGGGTTAGGTTAGCTTACAACTGCGACCACCACAAAAACGCACTGCTAGGTAAAAGTGAAACAAAAATAAAACAATAACCTGGTTTTATTTTTACATTCAGTATATTTTATATGAAACTGAAAGAATGTATAATGGTAACATTCGACCTATACTGATGTTATGTAAAAATAAATTCGGCAAAACATTAAATCGGGACACTAAGTTTATGCACATAAAATTTATGCGTAAAAATGATTCGGAGCATCAAATTTATGTACAAAGAATATTCGGACAAATCACAATCTATATTTAAAGTCACACACAGGTCGAACGCGATTAATTAAAATTATTTTTACCTTTTTTCCCAACGCTCTTCCGCGACCACGGCCAGTGCAACCTGGCCGAAACGTTGGGTAAAAATAATGTTAATTAATCGCGTTCGAAGCGCGAGAACTTAAAGTGTTAAATCACAATCTGCCTAAACAGATTATGCTAAACTTGACTATGCCATAGCAGTTTATGCACAAAGCTAATTATGACTAAATCGATTATGCACAATAGACTATAACAAGGGAAGTTGAATAAAAGCTGGTCATTACCAGTGCTCAACACCCTTCTGTCACATTTTTAACAACTACCGACCCGCTAAGACTTTGTTTATGTACTATTCATATCCGATGCGTAAATTAAAAGATCTAAACATATAAAGCAGACATTGGGAATTGATTATGACTGACTATGTGGTGATTATTCAATATTGAAATTGGCATGTACTGGGACACCCTGGTACACACCTTAATCACAAATTCAAATGTCGAACAGAAATCTGGACGAGCTTCTGCAAAGTGCTGCCCGCGGCGGGGTGTCGTGGGCTACCGGTGCGGGCAGCTCACGATCCGTCTACGGCCGCGGGCCGCCGTGCAATTTGCATCGGACACGCCCCTGAGCTTCCACACTACATTATTCTGCATTGTTCCTTCCAGCGGTTATCTTTGTAATTTTTAATATTTTAGATTTGGCTTTGAAAATGGTTGTCTTATGAATGGAATAGGAAATAAACATGTACATAACAGACTATAAATCTTCCAACGATTTATAAGTTATAAGATAACTTTCAATTGTAATTTAATCTGGCAGTCTGCTCGAAGTAACTTGCGGAATGTACTCTATGATTAGTTTTGTCCAGTAAACTGTGTGATATGAATACAGTACCTATTTAACTGAAAGCTCTCATCAACCACGATTGAAGATCCCGATGAGATACGCCTACGATTCCCGACATTTATTACATTATCTTATTCTATAGGTACATATATGTATTTATAAAACGAGTTTAAAATACGAAGTTCGTCTTCCCAAGTCTCGAAGTTGAGGTAGCATAATCTTGAAGAAGAATAGGTAAATTGACGGAATCGCATTTGCGACGAGGAGGAATATATTTTAAATGTATACTTCAGCGGAACATTCGACCCAAAAACGAATTCTTGGATTTTCAGATCGATTTGACCTTTAAATCTTTTAGAAAATATCTTAAAGGTCGGCAACGCACCTTCCCGTCCCAACCCTTCTTGTGTTTCGTGTGTCCATGGGAGGCGGGTATCACTTACTCTCGGGCGACCTATTTTCTCGTTTGCACCCGATTAAAAAAAAAACAATTCTTGTTTTATTGTTGATGAATTGTTGACTCTGGGTCCGGCGTTAATCACAATTCACAGGCTAAGGTGTGCGATTTCATTAGGAATTGATATTAGAAAACTGGTCAAGAGCGTGTCGGGCCACGCTCAGTGTAGGGTCCTAATTTTCCTAAAAAAAAACTGTGTAAAGTTCCTCTTTTGTAATTTTTTTTCATCGTTTTTAAACTGTGTTTTACTTCTGGAGCGAATATTTCCGAAAATATTAACAATATCAAGAAATGATTTTTGTAAACCCATATTCATTTTTATACCATCCAACTATATATCCCACGTTACTGTTGAACTAAAAAAAAATCACTCCCCACTTTACGTGGGGGTACCCTAATAAAACATTTTTTCCACTTTTTATTATTGCTTTCTAGTGCTAACGGTCACTGAGATTATCCACGAACGGACGGACGGACAAAAACATAATTTTCCTAAAAATTACATAAATATAGTCTCATAGATTTATAATTGAATGTTTTACAAATTTTACAATCCACGACACCTTAAACATACTCTCTCTTTGCATCTGTTGACAGGGCATTTCCTAATTTCTACAGATATAGTCTCACAACGATCTTAGTCTTACAAACTCGCAACCAAACTCCTTTTATGAAACGTTCTTGTTCCTCAACCGTTTGTAAGCCTATATTCAAACATGACCCGCCACAGTCTCACATCAAGGTCGTGCCCAAGCTTCCAACAATTATAACAGACTGCGGCATGAGAATCGTAAGCGCAAAGACAAATTAGTTCGTGAGACACGCCAACGGTAGCTCATAGTGTTGGTTGAGTCTTTTGAGTACTTTGAAGACTCGACTCAGTTTTTCAGACTCTTTAGATACTTACTCAAAAGTAAAATAAAAAAAATATTAAACCCTATAGTTTTTTACACAGATTGAAATCTTTTTCAGAGAACTTGCATTTTTAAAAAGTAAAAAAAAATTGACAACCAGTTATTGTGAAGTCATTGGATAACGGATATGTGTGTTTCATACCTACGTTAATTTTCTTTCTTAGGTATTTAAATATTTGTACTCGGATTTAAATTACAACATTTTTGATGAAGTCTTTATTTGGACCTTTAGTAGGAGGTAGGGCATAGCGAATGATATTCCGCTTTGTGTGGTAGGGCACAGCACAGCGGATATCGTCTCGCTCGAATCTAGAGCAGAGCCCAACTGGGGAAGTACCTCCGCCTTACAGAAGACCGCAGCCAAATAGCACTAGACCCTACTCATAGTGTTGTGTTCCTGCCGGTGAGTAAGGCTGCCAGAGCTCAACGAGGGTGCGGTGTACTGATGACGGGAGGACTTACGGAACTAACTTGTTCCGTCTATTGTCCTTTGAGTCGTCGGCAACCCGAACCCTCCTTGGAACTTGTACACTCCTTTTTGCTGTGTACTTAACACAACACACATTGTACTTAACACAGCAAAAGGGAGTGTACAAGTTTCTAATGGGGTGGCAACGCGCATGTGACACTGTTTGAGTTGCAGGCGTCCATAGGTTACGGTGACCGCTTTACATCAGGCGGACCGTATACTTGTTTGCCACCGACGTTGTATAAAAAAAAAAAAAAAAAACTATATTTTCAGTAGCGTTAAATAGATAGCCTGTGTGGTGACGGGTTAAGAAATTCACCACCCCCTTTCTTCCCGTGGGTGTCGTAGAAGGCGACTATGGGATATGGGTTAAATTGTGGCGTAGGCGAGAGGCTGGCAACCTGTCACTGCAATGTCACAGTTTCGTTTTCTTTCAACCCCTTATTTGCCAAGAGTGGCACTGAAGCTTTAGTAGTTTCATGTGTTCTGCCTACCCCTTTATGGGATACAGGCGTGATTGTATGTATGTACGTTAAATAGATCCAAGTCTAAGTACCGAGTTAGTTCGCGTAAAAACTGAATTGTTGAGCCCCTCAAAGTCTTTAAAGACTCGAGTGCCAACACTAGTAGCGCACGACGTAGATACATCTTCCTATATCCGCGGTATATCTCGTTTATAATTCAGGCTCCTGTATCGAAGCTCGGGTTTTATTAGGTACAATAAAACCGCAGCCCCGTGCCGCGATCCCGGAGGAAAACCTCTTATTTAGACCAGCTATTTGTCTGTAAGGGATAAATGTATCGGTAAAACATGTTTCTAGTGTTTAAATTATCTAGCCTCTTGTCGGTTGAATAGGAAATAGTTATTTGTTATACAAGGGGGCAAAATTGTATTTTAACGCCGAGTGTGGAATTGAAAAACGAGCTAGTGAAAGGATTCTATAGTTGAACCACGAGCGCAGCGAGTGGTTCGAGAATAGAATCCTGAACTTGCGAGTTTTTTAACACACGAGAAGTAAAATACATTTGCACCCGAGTGTAACACAAAATTTTTCCCCTCACTATAGCGAGGAAACTACAACGCAAAAAATGCGTTTATCACTGCTTCCAGTAGTTCCACAGGTGGTAAATACTACTACTTACTAGATTCACCTACTTTTATCAATTTTAAAACAGTTAATTTGACTTTATTCAAGGTCAAATTACTTTACTCACTAGTGGATAAAATGCGTTTTTACCCGCTGGTATTAAAGGACAAAACACGTGTTTCCGAGCTAGTGAGGGGAAATAGTTATTTGTTATACAAGGGGGCAAAGTTGTATTTTAACGCCGAGTGTGGAATTGAAAAACGAGCAAGTGAAAGGATTCTATAGTTGAACCACGAGCGAAGCGAGTGGTTCGAGAATAGAATCCTGAACTTGCGAGTTTTTTAACACACGAGAAGTAAAATACATTTGCACCCGAGTGTAACACAAAGCTTTTCCCCTCACTATAGCGAGGAAACTACAACGCAAAAAATGCATTTATCACTGCTTCCAGTAGTTCCACAGGTGGTAAATCATCTTTATTACTAGATTCACCTACTTTTATCAACTTTAAAGCAGTTAATTTGACTTTATTCAAGGTCAAATTACTTTACCCACTAGTGGATAAAATGCGTTTTTACCCGCTGGTATTAAAGGACAAAACACGTGTTTCCGAACTAGTGAGGAGAAACGGTATTTTTTTGGTACAGACGGTGCTTTTTTTCTTGTTATTAATTTCTTCTCAGGTCGAAACTTCGGAGGGCCATCTGTACTGTAACTGTATGTACACTGATACACATGTGAAAGGGAAAATCGTAACTTGTGTCAATTTAAAACACTCCCCTTCGGTTTTGTTTTAATTTATCGCCACTCGACTCGAAATCCTTTTTTTTTCTTCTTCCGTTCCGCACTTGTACTATTTCACCACGCATTTCAATGGCTACTTATGTACATTGGCATACATAAATTTATCTACATCCATAATTATGTAATAAGTTTTCTACAATTAATACAGGTACAGTCAGCGGCAAAAATAAGTGATGATTTCTGTACCTTGTCGCTTTTAATCGTTTGACAATTTCGTATGACATTTCAAACACGAAATTAAAGTGACAAGGTACAGAAATCATCACTTATTTATGCTGGTGACTGTATGTATAGTCTAAATTCAGGTAAGAGACTGTCATTTAATTTTTAAAAAGTTCGGTACAAAGGAAACAAATGACTGATAGATAAGTTTAATTTTCTCAAAAATGATTATTATTTCTTTGTAACAGAATGTTCTAAATTAAAAAAAAAACTATAATACAATATAGCTCTTAAGGGAGTGAGGCTACCCCGAGGAGAGATAGTACACGATAAAGAATTATTTATTCTGGTCTAATAATTCCACGTAAAGCGTCTATGATCACTAGGTAATATAAGAAAGAAACTTTCACCATTATCAAATACAAAATTAAAAAAAAAGTTTCATGATCTCGAATTTCATCCTCAATTGAAAATATGATATTAGAAATCGAACAAAAACTAAGAAAAGTGGAAAGGCTGAACCGTTACAAGCGATTTCTTGGTAACAATGGGATGAAGTGGGAATGTGGAGCAAAAACCTCTGTTATCTTATTGAGAAGATCGTCACGTATAATATGAGACATTTGGTTGGAGAATTTAACTATGAGAAGTTACGGATTGGTTACAAACAATAATTACTTTTGGTCGGCGCAGTATGTTATTTCCTATCATGTTCATCATCAATTCTGGTTGTTTTATTACTATTCCAATTATAATCGTCTTATTTGGTAAGTAGGAGACAACATATCGTGGATTTCTAACTCATATCGTGGAATGTCAACTCTTGCGTCACCTGAGTTGATTTCTGGACACGTTCTTCTTCGATAAAACCATAAAAATTTGCTAGATTTTTTTCAAAGATTCAAAGAATTTATTTGCATATAACACAGTTATAAGGTGTTGTTACAAAATCCGTGCATTCGTGAAAATACAATAAAAAGCGAATTAATATTTACAAAATCATGTCAAAATAATAATTAAAAAATCGAGAGTCAACTTATAGATGAAACTTAAACTAAAAATAAATTAAACAATGTCATGGGTGTATAGGATAAATTCGGTAATAGGTACATCAATGTAGCTTATGCAGCAATTACCTATCTCGAACAGTCGTTTTTAAGCTACTCTTATTAAAACTGATGGAAACCTTACGAAAACAACTAAACCCGAGTAAACTAAACTAAAACGAAGTGAACCAGGATTAATTTTCTGAATGTTTGAGTTGGTTGAACTAGCCGCGGGTGCTATACTTACCGCAGTACCAAATGGTGTCTGAGGTTAAAATGCTATCTCCTTTACTCTTATCAAGACCAACCAAAAGTGAAAGAGATAGCTTGCTGTTCTATCTCGGGGGTTACTCGTTTTGGGAGAATTCATTACCTCGATAAATTTTACTATCGGGACCTGTGAAGTTGCAGAAAGCTAGAGTAAGCATATTATGAAATGTTCACTGCATGTCGATAGGGCAGGGGTCAAATAAATTATGTATACATTTGCAAGAATACCTACATAATATAATCGGATTCTACTTGTACATACTGGTAAACTTTGTATGTATGTTTACATGTTGTATCAGTTTTATATAAATTTGGAATCACTGGAATAAAGAAACGGAATAAATAAAATTGTAGGTAATGATTATTTCTGGGTGCGTAGCCGAATGGCATTTCTCCGACGCCAAACGAAAACGAAACGCCGCGCCAGTTTGACTGGCTCTGTCGCGCCAATACGCACGAGCGATAGAGATAGATATCTACTAGCGTTTCGTTTCGTGAGCGTTTCGTGAGCGTTTGTGCCATTCGGCTACGCACCCTGTTGGCACTTGAATGCAGTTGCTTCGTTGCAGTTTAAACCATGAGCCATGTCTTGGCGTGATTTTTTTTTGATAATATATACGTCAATTTTATTTTTGTATTATTCCTAGATATAATATGGATCGGACATGATTGTTTAACTGTACCTAATATGCTTTCAAACAAAAATGACAATATTATCCAGTTAACATTATGTCGCCCAAGTTAATTATTAATATAATAACATTATATAGAGAAAAATAATATAAGAATTAATCCAGCCAAGGACCATATTTTTTCCTGTAGTAATAAATTGACTTTATTAACTAAAAAAAAATTATTAATATTAATATTGAAATAAATATAAAAGATATATCTCTTGGTAATAACCTACGCTAAGAAATCAGAACTATCATGATTACTAGACCAAATCAGGAATATTTTAATGAATGAAATCATAGCAATTATCACAGGTCATAACCTTTTGCTATCGCTCCAAAGATTTGCATTTCCTTTGGCGGCTGTCTCGGAATTGGAGCCAGCTAAATTTAGTGCTCAAATTTAGGACACTACAATAGACGCTGCCTCTGATTATATTCTGCAATCGTGAATATGGATTTAAAGCCTGGGGACTGATTTTTGAGTCTCACTGTCACTAAAATACCGGTTGAAAACGGTGAATTGCCTATTATTTTCAGTGACAATTTTCTGAATTCGAACGCCGTGAGACTCAAAAATCGGCCCCCTGGCCAGAAATATAAATGACTACCTACTAGCTTTTGCCCGCGGCTTCGCTCGCGTTAGAAAGAGACAAAAAGTATCCTATGTAGTGACATAGGATCTATCCCTTCAACTATCTCCACTTAAAAAAATCACGACAATTCGTCGCTCTGTTTTGCCGTGAAAGACGGACAAACAGACACACACACTTTCCCATTTATAATATTAGTATGGATTGTCAAGAGGGCGCTGTTATTGTGATGTATGCCGTGACATTTAGTAGGTATAGTAAGATGAAAATAGTTCTTATAAAATTCTGCAACATGATGCGTAGACTACTTGTCATATATTTCTGGTCAGGCTATCTTAGCGTATCTTTTATATTCCCCAACTAATTACTAACCTTTGTACCTATTTGTGATTATAAAATGTATTTAGATTTTTTTAAAGTTTCTGTTTCAAATAATCTTCTCAAAAGTTTCTAACTATTAAATAAAATATTAAATAAATATTATAGGACATTATTACACAGATTGACTGAGGCCCACGGTAAGCTCAAGAAGGCTTGTGCTGTGGGTACTCAGACAACGATATATATAATATATAAATACTTATATACATAGAAAATATCCATGACTCAGGAACAAATATCTGTGCTCATCACACTAATAAATGCCCTTACCGGGATTCGAACCCGGGACCGCGGCGCAGCAGGCAGGGTCACTACCGACTGCGCCAGACCGATCGTCAAACCTATATTCTTTTATTTTTTATCGAAATGATAGTTCAAATATTTATTTAACGATTTTCTTTAATTCCTGATGAGACTGTGCCCGTGTAACTGTTTATTGAAATTGATGTTATTCACAGATTTTTATTATTTTCCACGCAAAATGAAATTGTTGGAACAATATTTTTACTGCTTTTTTCCTCATTGCCACAGAGACTGGTGTTTTATGAAAGAAGGTGAATTAGGTGAAGTGACAGACGCTTTATTATGAACATTATTTCGATATTAATTGTTTAGTGCGCAAAACAGTTAAGATGATAAACGGGACAAGTGAGGGTACTAGAACTATCGAAACTTCGTCTAATTTATATAATTACATATCTAAGTCCCCTTTCTTCCCGTGGGTGTCGTAGAAGGCGACTATGGGATATGGGTTAATTGTGGTGTAGGCGAGAGGCTGGCAACCTGTCACTGCAATGCCACAGTTTCGTTTTCTTTTAACCCTTTATTTGCCAAGAGTGGCCCTGAAGCTTTAGTAGTTTCATGAGCTCTGGCTACCCCTTTATGGGATACAGGCGTGATTGTATGTATGTATGTACATATCTAAGTTATATAATGCATTACCATTAATGCAATGAAGTTCCGTGTTGTTTCTAAAAAATGTGTAAAAAGCATAAAAAAGTTTAACCTAGTATTACTTTTACGCCGGTTTTACCAATATTTTTAGATCTTCTCCATTTTTCCCGGCTTGAAAACAATCGTAAATCTTCTTCATTTTGCCCGGTCTTCAGCATCTTTTGTTTTTTTTGGCCAACGTTTTTTGGGCCTACTTTTGGATCTAGAGCCTTAGACGGCGAGGTAAGGCATTTCCGACGTGTTACTAAACTCTTTATTATATAGGGTACTCGTATATTTTCACAGTTTTGTATTAAAAACTGACAAAAAGCCCATATAGCTGGTAGAACGTGATCGTGCACCGACAATACAACGGACGGCCGGACGGACGGCGCCGGAATAACAATGCACTCGCAATCAGTGCGGTTACGTTCCTCGGATTAATTAGCTTGCTCGACGAAATTAAACTGCTTTCAAGAATCACGGGAAATTAAATAAGTCGGAATATGCTGTTTGTGGAGTTCAGTTTAAATTAGGATACACGGAAATGATACTAGCGATAAAAATACCTACATAAAGCTGCGTTAAATATGTACTTATAAAAACATACTAGCTTTTGCCCACGGCTTCGCTCGCGTTAGAAAGAGACAAAAAGTAGCCTTTGTCACTCCCCATCCCTTCAACTATCTCCACATAAAAAGTCACGTCAATTCGTCGCTCCGTTTTTCTATGAAAGACGGACAAACAAACAGAGACACACACTTTCCCATTTATAATATTAGTATGGATGTCAACATTGATCTGATCAATATTGACAGAGTTGTTAACGTAAAAAAGTCATTAGTTTGACACTTACATCAGAAACAGATGAAACATATATGAACGCCAAATAAGTTGATGTGTTGACAATGTACTCGTATGAAAATAGGCTTCAACTTTAATTGAATTTTCATGTATTTATTATTTTATTAAATTTTGAAATAAATAAAATTCTAACAAAATACCTACTGATATCATAGCAAACTCTGAAATAACTTTAAATAACTTAAAAAATGGACTGGACTCATTTTGTGGCTATTGGCGGGAGCATGCACAAAGCCGTGACGAGTGGCGGAAAATAGGGGAGGCCTTTGCCCAGCAGTGGGACACAATATAGCCTATTTAAAAAATAAACATAAAAATATAAGTAACAAAAACAAAACTTTAACGAAATATAGGTACGGTGAGAAACTTTATCGAGGCAGCCATTTTACGTTTTGTATGTGTATAAAATTACTTACGTTACACCTAGTAACTTACATTTCAAAAATACGATACTTCGGCGTACACCTTACCGCATAACACCATAATCTAAATGAACGAAAACGGGGAAAGTAAAGACGGACCGCCGTAATTATCTGAATACTTCTCTCAAAATGGAGGATTTAAAATGAGGTAATTTGCAAAAACTCTTAGGGATTGGCAAAAAACAAGATTCTGAGTGAGAGAGATAAATTTCCTTGGAGATTGCGATCGGACGCATATGGTAAGCAGTTGGGGCCGGGTTGTTAAAATTTACACTAGCATAACGAAAAATGGGCGAGGTTTTTTTTTATTTTTAAAGGGTTGGGATCTGATTTTATTAGAGTTTCAAAATGTTGCTATAAGTAATACCTTTATTGAATCATTAATCTTGACATACAAGTGAATTATTTTTTTCAGTCCTCTAATAATTGATCTATACAGAATATGGAAAACAGAACTGTTCAAGACCCCATTCACTTTTTCACGCGATTCTTAAATGAATTTCAACCACTTTAAATTTGACTGAGAAAAGAAAGTACATATTTCAGTAGAAGGTCAACAGGGATTTGGTGAGGGATTTGGTGAGTTAAATGCGTCTTTTGAAGAAATAAAATGAAATATATTAGAACTATTCTGTGTAAGGTGTCCCCCAATGTTTATTTATTTATTGCATCCTTCTACCATAGCTGTAATATCTGCCGTTTAGAATATCTCCAAAGAGACATTTACCCCACCAGACGCAAATAACCCGGTTGAACTTAATGTGAAATCAGCCATGCACATGAACGAAATCTAACCGGAAAATTAAAATTTTGAAAAAATCTCCGACATGTGGACCGATTTTCATGAAACTTGGCTAAGAATACTCCCGACTAACTCAGCTTTCGAAAAAAAAAAAAAACTAAATCTAAATCGTTCACCCGTTCGGCAGCTCCGATGCCACAGACATACACACACACAGACATGCAAACAAACAAACACGTCAAACTTATAACACCCCGTCGGAGGTTAAAAAGGTTAACTGTCAAATACTTTTAAAACGTGCATTAAGACAACAACGTAGTATTAACACCTGTTTATCCCGTCACAAGTATACTCATCGACTCCCCCATACAATATATCAAACTTTTTAAAGCACTTTACACATCTTATAGAGCTGCTTCAGACTGCTCCGAGGAAGAGTAATGAAGGCGGGTCCATTACTCATTACAGCGCGTGACTTGCTTGTGTGGCGCGGCTTTTATTTCAGTGCACTACTGTTTGAAATGATTTATCTTTTGTAACTTTATTAGGAATGTAAACTTATTGTAAGTAAGTCATACAGAGTAGTAGTACTATTTTTATCGCACTGAAATAGTTAAATAGTAATTTTTTCATCGTACTTAAAATGGAACTCCACCATTTTAGTCCACCAGAGTCCTATGCTACACTAAAGAAAGACAGCATGCTTTAAGCGTTTTCTACACTACAAAATTAAAACACGTTTCTTACAGATTCTGATGTGTTTGGCTCATTCTACTCAAAATCAAAATTATTTTCCTTCCTATCATTAGTATATCATGAAATGACCAAAATAACCATATTAGCCATTCTATTTCAATCACCTCGCTGTAGTCACATAATGATATATAAAAACTAATGTTTTTTACCAAAAAATTTCTACACACAAATATGCTCTAGTCAGGTATGTGAGAATAAGTTTTTTTTTAATGATTATTTAAAGTTTTATCAATGTTAATGCACCTTTTATTTATCGCTAGAAGGGGATGCAATCGGTTAAAGATAAGACTAAAAAGCTGTTAAAAATTAAAACGACGGGAAGTAAAAGTGGCTGTGAGTGTGAAGTGGATAGTAACTGTGTGAGTTCCATTACAACCATCTGGAATTCATCGAGCATTATAAATGTCTTTGAAACTTCGTCTACAAGTCTTAATACACTTCCTCATGTTTGGTATTTATTTGATAAATTAGGTACTACATTTTTGAAGATTTTAAACGAAGAGAAGCATTACAGCTGTCGCCAATTTGACACCACTCTTTATCTATCTGAACATTGTACGTTGGTGTACTTAGAGTATTGAGGGATCTCATCGAAAACCTGATTGGAGTTGAATTCAATGAAAATATGTATAATAGCAACATTTACAGAGATAATTATCACCAGCTAACTCTGTGAATAGGATCCCGATACGCGCCTATTGTCAAAATCTGTAACAAGACACCCTTTTTTTAAGTAGGTATCTTCGACGCATTATACAGATTGAAGCATTTCCCAAGAATACTTGAGAATCACAATAAGGTTATTTGTATGCTTGTTAACGGTACGCCTCCCAAACAGCTGTATAGGGCAGATCAGGGTTTCACATAAAAACGAAATCCACCATAATGTTTCTCGTATTACCCCTGAGTGAGAGAAATCTCCAGCTCAGATAAACGATAAGGTAATAACAGAAGCTGATCCGATCTTTTGTGCTCTTTTGTTAAACGCGCAACACAATGCAGTTGTAAATTTTTGGGTTCTTAACTCCACAATTCCCGCCATTAATCTATGAGTCCGTTGGAAGTCGAGGCGGGTCGGCTTTTGTGTACCTGCCCCTGCAGCCCCTGACATGTGCGCCGGGACAAAAACCCAGTCTTGTGCAATATTGTCCGCCGAGATCCCGAGATGATGTGGAAATAATGCGGAAGAATATAAAACGCAATATTCCGCCCGCGGAACGAAGCTCGCATTTCATCCAATTTCAAATGTCCCAGACGAGATTTTAATCTAAAAATCTCTTTCCAACTTAGTTCCATCAATCCGGCCTGTCTTTAACTTTATTGTGGTTATTTTTAAAGATGTCACCCGCAATCTTGGTTTCAGTTTTTTCTGGCACGTCGTTTTGGCCCTTGACATGCTTTAACACTTAACGTGAGCTTTTTCTGTGCTTCGTTCATGTAGCCATATGCGTCATTAAAATCTTCTATGACTCCAAAAAGATCAAAAGTTATCTCGGTCCGAAGTGGTTCTCCCTTCGCCCCGGTGTCCTGTCTCCCCTCCCTCCGTTCCCTGTTCCCCCTTGGTCGGAGGCGGTAAGCGATTCAGTCGTGCCGCGACTTTGGTCCGCGTCGGGTGTCGAGCTTCTCGGCACGTCCCTGACGTAACCGCAAATTTGTGAAAATAGTTTTCGTTAGTGTCATTTGCATACGTGAAGTGAAAACTTGTTTTCAATTTCGTAGCTGGGCGAGTGGATGCGGTCCTAGTATTCGCGTATTATTTTAGTGGAAGTGACAGATTCATTTGTTTTGATAATTGTGTTGTGGACTCTGGATTTTGACTCTATGTTTTGAGTGGACCTGGGTTTATTTTTACCACTCGTTTTGGTATGTATTATTTTAGCGAAAATATTTTCCTGTCACTAAAGTTGCATTTTATATTATGATTTGCAAATAATTCTTACGATCAGAACCTCAACATTCTCAACATTTATGTTTATTATGTATTTGATGACGGACATTAATAACATAAATTAAACACGTACTTAATAGTTAATAGACTATTACGGTAAGTACTTGTTCGAAAGTACTGGAGTTTGTAACATTGTATCTAATACTGGTACAAGTATCGTTTATGATATAACTTTTAATAAGTTTTTTCGTAGAGCAATTAAAGCCTCTACATTTTAGTACATAGGTAATACATACTACTTATTTTGGTTGCCTTCCTATGTAATTGCCTTACTAAATATAACCTATATTTTACAAAGTTATTAACGGCATGTTAACAGTACATGACTGAGTTGTAATATTTGTCGGTTTTGTTATTCCTGTTGAGTTCGCATTTAATCTTGAAATTAGCATTTTTTTTTAATGATTTTAATTTTTTTTATATATTACAGGCTTAACTTTTTTAGTAAAATTATTGCGGTGACTGTTTCGTATAATTTAAACTGCAACAAAACACATCATCTTCAAAAGCACTTCTTCAATATAAATTTCAAAATAATCGTTGCATTTATGGGACACCCTGTATATTGCTATAGGTACTTTATTACTATTGTTTTTGAAAGGTGATAATGATAATGATAACTTCTATTGAATATTATGTTTATTTTTCTGGCGAGCAAATATTGGATTTTGAGTTTCGACGATAACACTGATAGCACTGCACTGCGGTGTGGTGCAATCTAGGTAGGTACTTAACTGTGTAGTATTTAGGTACCCCTTAGAAAATCGGGTCTCAAATTAGTTTCAGTTTGGTACTTAATACAGAGTGGGGCCTGTAACAAAGGCGAAGAATTGAACTGTAGGCTATTCTCCTTATACTGATCAACATTTGTTCAGTGACTTTTAAAAAAAATTATGAAGTCTTTAAATGTTTAATTTTTCATACAAAATAAATATTAGCTTCAATGTACGCCATTATTGTTGTCATTGACGTTGTCTGTCACACTTGACTTAACAGAATTCGCAATACATCCTCTTAGAAAAAACTTTCAAGGGTGATAAAAATCAAAATACTAGTTATTTTTAAAAGTCGCCGAACAAATGTTGATCAGTATAAGGAGAATAGCCTAGAGTTCAATTCTTCGCCTTTGTTACAGGCCCCACTCTGTATAATAATATAAACAGGAGATTAAATAACCCGAGGAAGATGTTACTACATATCAGTAGATTTAAAATAACAGAATTACATTAAGCATAGTAGCTGTTTGAGCCACTGCGATACCCGCTTGTTAAGACCGAGTATGACAGCGCCATCTAGGAGCCGAACGAAGAGGCGTAAACAACCGCGGCCATGATTAAAATCAGTTTTCGCTAGAAGCTCCTACGTTCGGAAGCAAATTATTGCATCGTCGCCGTAGAACCGCCTTTTTTAATTGTTTTTATGTTAATTGTGTGTTATATTGTGCCCCGGGGTTGTCAGTGTATGGACAACATCGGATTTTGTGATCAAGATCGATAAGTGACAGTGTCGGCGAACATTGAACAGGCCACGAGGTGCACCCATCAGCAAAGGCCAGATTCTCCAGATTACGCCAGAGCGAGACACGAGGATTCACCAAGTAAGCTCCCTAGATTAGGCAAAGTCAAATCTTAGGTTCTTGATCGGCGCAAGTATCGCAGACCCGCCCCGCCTTTCTCGTCCCGCTATCGTAGGTACCTATTTTCAAAAAATCCATTCAATTATACTTTTTTTTTCGTGAGACCAAGAGTGGCAGTAATTTCACGAGCCCGTGGCTCATTCATAATATGGTCCTTCACCCCTGGATTATCAGTTCAGTGTTTGAAATACATTTACGTAGGTAATTAGCTTCCTCGCAAACCTAACCTATAAAGAATTCTCATCGATTACTTACTTACCTATCGGACATCTATACGTGCTTTATACGACATACTTACAGCTTAAATAATCGGAGTAAGTGAAAAACATTTGCATTTTGTTATAAATATACATAATATATAGTCAGTTACATTTTCGTTTTTAGTTACCTACGTACATCCGTAGGTACATATCCGCGAATTCGGTGTTCCATTTTTTCACTTACGCCAAACCAAGCAGAAAAATAGTTAGAAAACGGTACGTTTGAAGTCTAAAGTAAAGTGAATTCATTTCATTGTGTTTATTCAGTACGTAAACATTACGTTGTGTAGGTATAACATTTAGGTAGGAATAGGCAGTGAACATTCCGTTCGCTAGTAGGTAAAGTAAATATCAGCTGATTTGTGTATCTTTGATTTGTAGGTATTTATCGATTTAGGAATACATTAGTTATATTAAATACCTATCGTTGGTACAATAGGTATATATTCTAAGTATAGGTATAAGCTATTTCTATCGTGTTGATTAAAAATGGCACCGCCAGATAAAGTAGGGCCTAATATTAAATTATTAGAATCTCAAATCCAGGCGTATTTCGGTAGAATGCAAACTATCTATGACTTGTCACCGCACGTCGCGACGGCCAAAACGCAAGAACGATTTTTGTCGCAGTCGGCGACTGTTGATACGTTGCGTTCGGAATTTAATAACCTGGTGGAACAACTCAACGCGGCGCGTATGCAAGCTGATGAAGAGTACGTACCGTCATTTAAAACATGGGAAGCCTTTGAGGATATGTATTCACATGTTCAATTTGTTGTCAAACAATTGACGGCCACCAACGCCGACGGGGCTCGCGGGGCGCCGCCGGCCTCAGTTGGCTCGGCCAATCTGAAACCGAATTTAAAGCTCCCACCTATTGTACTTCAGACATTCGATGGCGATCAAAAGAAGTTTGCTTCATTTCTCGAATGTTTTAATAGTACGGTTCATCGTAATTCGGCCCTTACAGATGCGGAAAGAGTGTTTTACCTCTGTGGTCAACTCTCGGGTAAGGCGCTAGCCACAATAGCGGGAATTATTCCATGTGGTGAAAATTACAAATTAATTTACGATACGCTGGTCGACAAATATGAAGATGTAAGACTGTTAGGTACTTCATATTTGGACGAGTTATTCAACTTCAAACAATTAGACTCGCCGTCCGCGAAAGGGTTAAACGACTTTGTCGATTGTTTTGTAACCTCGGCCGCGGCTTTCGATAAGCTCGAAATATCGGATAAGAAAGAATTTATATTTTTATACTTAGCCTTAAAGAAAATTGATCCCGAAACGGCGCGTATGTTCGAAAATTCCGTGCGTTCAGAAAAACTGCCTAAATACTCTAGCTTTCTTACATTTGTTAAGGAGCAAGCTAAAATTTTGGAGCGTCGCGGTGACCCGGGCTCCAGCTCTAACGTAGCAGGTGCAAATACGGCCCAGCGTACAGGAAAACAACCGAGCAAACAGCCGAGCGCGAAGCGCACTCAGTCATTTGTAACAACCGGGGAAAATTCTACTGCGTGTGAATTGTGTAACGATAATCACGACCATTTTTATCAATGCAAAGAGTTTAAAAAGTTAAACCCGCGTGAACGTTACAATGTAATTAAAAAATATGGTGCGTGTGTAAGGTGCCTTAGCCACAAACATAGGAGTGGGAATTGCCGCTCAAATCAGGTATGCGATAGCTGTAAAGCTAATACACACCATTCTTTACTACATTTCGTAGAAAATATGTCTACATCGCTAACCACTACTGAAGTAGCTGTTCCGTCGTTGGCTGTGACACAAAGTGAGGTAATGAGCAGAGATCGCGCAGTTTGTCAGTGTGGCGCGGCGCGCAGCGGCGGCGCTCCCCCGCGCCCCCTCTGTCTTCGCTCGCGAACGCCGACGCGCACGCGGACTCGCCCGTAAACATGGATTTGCCCGCGAATTTGGACTCAACCGTTTCCGCGACCACCACGGCGGCAAATGCACAGGTGTCACACAATTATTTACAAGCGAATATTACGCCCGAGGTAACGACAGCAATGTTAGCTACCGCCAAGGTGACCGTAGTAGACAAATTTGGGAAGACACACTCGCTGCGCTGTATGATTGATAACGGTTCTCAAAATCATTTCATAACTACCGCCGCGTTTAAAAAGCTGTCATTGAGTTATTTTAATGAAGATTTGCCAACGACAGTAAATGGATTTGGAGGAGCCCCGAATGCTACTAGAGGTAAAACACAATTTACGATTCGGTCGTGTTACAAAAGAGATGTGACTTACGACATTACGGCGATAGTAGCGGATCGCATAGCGCTCCCCGTACCGACTGCTCGCGTAGATCGCGCCGCGCTTACTTTTTTGAATGGTGTGCCGCTCGCGGATGAAGACTTCCATGTTACTGGGGAGATAGATATACTTATTGGGGTCGTACTATTTGGTACCTTGCTTATGAGCGGTCGGGTACATGGCCCCCCCCGGCTCACCGGACGTGTTGGAATCCACACTTGGATTTTTAGTGATGGGGGAGACTCCTGTAGAGGTACCACAGGCTAGGCCATCATCCGTAGCTTTATGTGCGTTCACGGGAGCTCCGCTAAATAAGTTAGTGGGACAATTCTTTGAGTTAGAAGAAGTACCTACCTGTAAGTCCACCTTTATGAGTGTGGACGAACGAGCTTGTGAGGAAAACTACAAAAAGACTACCACTCGGGATGAATCAGGTCGTTATTCGGTAGCTTTACCCTTTAAGGGTAATCCGGAAGAACTCGGCGATTCGAGGAAGCAGGCCGAGAAACGTTTTTTATCTCTAGAAAGGAAATTTAGCTCCACGCCTGCTATGCGAGCTGCCTATGACGACATTGTACGAGAGTACTCAGAGAAGGGCTATCTGAACTCTGTAACCGAGAACAGTGGGGAGGATGGCTATGTAATAGCCCACCATGCAGTGGTTCGAAACGATAAGGTTTCGACCAAATTGCGTTTGGTCCTGGACGCTAGTGCGCCAACCGACAAGGGTGTTTCGCTGAATTCAATTTTAAATCCAGGTCCCAACCTACAGTCCGACTTATTTCTGGTACTCTTAAATTTTAGATTATTTCCCGTCGCCTTTTGTGCCGATGTCAAACAAATGTACCTTCAAATTCGGGTACACCCTGACTTTAGGAAATACCAACGAATCCTGTACAGGTTCAATCCCGGCGACTCTTTGCAATTATTTGAGTTTGAGCGTGTTTGTTTCGGTTTATCCGTGAGCCCTTTTCTGGCCCTACGAACCATTCAACAATTAGCGATAGACGAGGGTCCCCGGTTCCCACGAGCGGCAGAAATTATCCAGCGAGGTGATTACTACATGGACGATGTGGCGTCCAGCGCCCCATCTGAAACCATAGCGGCTGAAACCACGGTACAGCTTATAGATATGTTTAAGGCGGGTGGCTTCGACCTGATGAAGTGGTCGAGCAATTCTCCAGAGCTACTCGAGGCTATACCTAAAGGGTACTTACACCCAAATTCAGTCGAGTTTGGCGACGGGTCTTCGCAAAAGATTTTAGGCATAAAATGGGACCCGCGATCCGACTTATTCTCATTTGAAGTGAATTCAAATACAGAGCGATGTACCAAGCGCAATATTTTATCGGTAGTAGCAAGATTGTGGGACATTTTGGGGTTTGCTGCCCCAGTGATCTTATATGCTAAACTAATGATTAAACAGTTATGGCTAGAGCGCATCGATTGGGATGAGACCCCACCCCCAGCTATTATTGACGCCTGGGTTAAATTCGTTCGAGATTTACCGATTCTGGGCCAAATGAAAATCCCGCGTCATGTAGGTGTGACATCTTGCTGTACAGTAACACTGTTAGCTTTTGCAGATGCGAGTGAGAAAGCATACGGCGCGGTATTGTATTTACATGTGGTTACTGAGCAACAAATATCAGTGCGATTTTTATGCGCTAAATCTAAAGTAGCCCCAATAAGGGTTGAAACATTAGCTCGTTTGGAATTATGTGCAGCATTGCTTATGTCAAAATTGGTACGTGTAGTGATTGATCACTATAGCACGCGCATCTCCTTCGCTCAAATTTATGCGTTTTCGGATTCAACCGTGACCCTGCACTGGATTCATTCTAGCCCCCACCGATGGAAAATATTCGTAGCGAATCGGGTGGCAAAAATCCAGAAAAATCTACCATCGGATTGTTTCTTTCACGTGTCAGGGAAAGAGAACCCCAGCGATTGCCTGTCGCGTGGGCTTACACCCTCCCAACTATTAGAACACTCTCTGTGGTTACAAGGTCCGCCGTGGGTTCGAATGGAACGCTCGAAGTGGCCTATAAAACCTTTTGTAGCGAGCTCGGAGAATGAAATACCGGAACAAAAGGTAATAGCCCTGCCCACTGTGGCGACTTTAACCCCCCCGCCTGAACAGCCTATATTGTACACGTTGTCTAAGAGGTTCTCATCTTGGTTGAGATACCTGCGAGTGATCACTTACGTGTTACGTTTCGCGAAACTGCTGTCATCTAAAGGCCCTGTTACAGTAGAAGACACAGAAGCTGCTGAATTTGCAGCTATTAAAGCTATTCAGACTGTGCATTTCCCTGAATACTTGGAGGCAAGTCAAGCAGGGAAGGCCCCAGAATCGAAGGCAATACGAAAACTAAGGCCCATTCTAGTCGAGGGAGTGTTGAGAGTAGGAGGCAGATTAGAGAACGCTAATCTTACCTTCGATCACAAACATCCATTTCTGCTACCACGAAAGGATCATGTCGTTAATCTGATTATAGATTATACACACAGAAAAAATTGCCACGCAGGCGAAAAACATTTGTTTTCGTTGTTAAGGCTCCAATATTGGATATTGTCTGCTAGGGCTATCGTTCGTGCCAGAGTTGAGTCGTGTGTGCGATGTTTCAAGGCACGTCCAAAAGGTATAACGCCGCCTGTAATGGCAAATCTGCCGGAATGTCGACTGCAAATTTCCAAGGCTTTCGCGCATACCGGTGTTGATCTATGCGGGCCGCTCAACGTTACCTTGGTGCGAAGACGCGGTGCTAAAAGCCAGAAAATGTACGTCTGTGTTTTTATCTGCCTGACCACCCGCAGCACGCATGTAGAGATTTGCGCCGACTTAAGTTCGGAAACGTTCCTTAATGCACTGAAACGGTTTATATCTCGTCGAGGTCCGGTAGATACTATGTACTCCGACAACGCAACGAATTTCGCTGGTACCGATTCTCATTTGAGAACTCTCTTCAATCGGGCCTTTTCTGATACCTTTCAAAGGGAGCTTTTGGAAAATAGAATAAAATGGAAATTCATCCCACCAAACGCCCCCCACTGGGGAGGGAGCTGGGAATCGGCCGTAAAATCATTTAAGACTCATCTATTTCGGGTGATAGGCGCTCAAATATTATCATACGACGAACTGTATACGCTTTTATGCCAGATTGAAGCAGTTTTGAACAGTAGGCCTTTAGGCCTCTTAAGCGCAGATCCTTCGGAGCCCGCACCGCTTACGCCAGCTCATTTTTTGAATACAGTACCTCTAAGGTCTTTACCCGCCGCGGAGATAACGGAAGAGCGTACTAACCGATTATCCCGTTATAGTCTACTCGAAAGTTTAGTCCAATCTTATTGGCGTCGCTGGTCCTTAGAGTTCTTGCATACGTTACAAGCGCGTGAAAAGTGGAACACTGATTCGCGACCTATTACCGTTGGAACTGTAGTTCTTATCATTACGGATAACGCCCCGCCGCTGCACTGGCCAATGGGCAGAGTTATTGAGACGTATCCAGGGAAGGACGGCGCGATAAGGGTAGTTTTAGTCAAAACAAAAAATGGCACGTATAGGCGCCCGGTAGTGCGTTTATGCCCACTTCCTTCTAATATTCCATAGTCTGTTACTCTGAAAAACAGCATTAGTTAAGCAAATTAGTTATAGTATAGAATTAAAAAAAAAAAAAAAAAAAAAAAAAAAAAAAAAAATGTCTCCCTTTTTCTTCGGCTGTTTAAGCGGCCTTTCTAGTTTATTGCAACGCATCTAAGTATGTGCACTTAGTTATTAAGACTTCCTTTTCTAATCTTGAAAAGGGAACCTTTCAAGGCCGGGGCTATGTTTGAGCCACTGCGATACCCGCTTGTTAAGACCGAGTATGACAGCGCCATCTAGGAGCCGAACGAAGAGGCGTAAACAACCGCGGCCATGATTAAAATCAGTTTTCGCTAGAAGCTCCTACGTTCGGAAGCAAATTATTGCATCGTCGCCGTAGAACCGCCTTTTTTAATTGTTTTTATGTTAATTGTGTGTTATATTGTGCCCCGGGGTTGTCAGTGTATGGACAACATCGGATTTTGTGATCAAGATCGATAAGTGACAGTGTCGGCGAACATTGAACAGGCCACGAGGTGCACCCATCAGCAAAGGCCAGATTCTCCAGATTACGCCAGAGCGAGACACGAGGATTCACCAAGTAAGCTCCCTAGATTAGGCAAAGTCAAATCTTAGGTTCTTGATCGGCGCAAGTATCGCAGACCCGCCCCGCCTTTCTCGTCCCGCTATCGTAGGTACCTATTTTCAAAAAATCCATTCAATTATACTTTTTTTTCGTGAGACCAAGAGTGGCAGTAATTTCACGAGCCCGTGGCTCATTCAGTAGCAACAGGCGGTCTTATCGCTGTAAGCGATCTCTACTAGACAACCTTAGGGAAGCAGGAAATAAAGGATATATTTTTTGAAAATGGTAGTACAAGAAAGAGATTAAACAGTCTCAAGAACTTCACATGCAAGTTGGTACAGTCATCGGAAATAGCGTCGGACAAAAAGAAGGTCGCAAAAGTATCTTGACACAATTTTATTTCTAGAGCCAGAGTCAGATATTTATGCAGCCGTCCATCCTTTTGACGATGTTATTACCAGACATTTTGCTGCAGCATTGTCGCGTTAAAGCTGTATAAGGTATTGTTATGTCCGAAGCCAGCTGAAATAGATAATTAGGATTATTAACAGTAAAATAAGCCTTTATAATAGATCATATATCTAGAAAACACATGTATGAATTCTTTTATTTCTACCATGCTGTATCGAACTTGTTGGAAAAGTTACGTTGCCTGTGGCTGTAGGTAAAGTACCATAAACATGTCAATCACCTATAGCTACTAAGTCACCGCTTTATTATGACTCGTAAAATATCGAACATTCTGTTATTTACATCAGGATGCACATAAACTCGGTTTGATAAGTTTTGGGTGTTCTTTCTTTGCTTGTGCCCGCGATGCATTTCTCCCGATAACAGTGAGTTATGACTCGTTACAGCTGTCACTTTCATATCATGGAGTCACGGAGTTATCATGTTTGGAGACAATACGTTCTGGGTTCTGTACTTGTAGGTACACTTGTACAGCCAGCAACAAATAAGTGAATACAGCCAGACTGCGAACATATTTCAATGTTTAGTAGTTTCAGTTTTAAAAGTCTATAATTTTTTAAATGTTTTGTATGTATCATTACACCGGTCAAATCTTACATGAAAATCGGCTAAAAAAACAAAGTGTGATGTAAAGCTGGATTTTTGGTATGTTATTTGGAGTCCTTGGGGGAATGTAAGACTATATTTTGCAAGCAAAAAAAAAGTGTGCTAACTTCGTAAATTAAAAAAAAAAGTAAAAAAATCGGACTTTTTTTGGTTTTTATTTTTTTATTAAAAAACTATGCGTTTTTGGTCAAAAATTGCTTTGTAATGTTGAAAGCGCATTAAATTTCAAACAGTTTGACATCTTTTTTATCAATGTCCGTCAAATAATTTTCGAGATATGAAGCGTCAAAAAAGGTTAATTTTTGACGCATTTATAAAATGTAGCGTTTTGCCAATATTTTTAGACAAATATCTGCAAAATACTTCATGATATGATATATAATATAAAACAGAATTAGTTAGATTTTACTTTTTCCTTTTTGAGGGTCCTGGTTCTGCATCTTGATGGCACAACTCCTGTAGTGATAGAAAGTCCACTTGAGTTGTATTTGACCACCAATTGCTGTGGAATAAACTACGGGAACGGAAAGCGCCCACGCCAATTATTAAGATACTGGAGAAGTGGTATTCCCAGCAGAAGAACGTAGTAAGATGGAAGTCAACTCTGTCCACAGCCAGCGGGCTAAACTGTGGCGTGAGACAAGGAGGCAGTATGTCTCCGGCTCTCTTCAGCGTGTACATGGATGGGCTGTCGCAGGCTTTGACCAGTTAAGTACCGAGGTTGTCTGCTCCATCAATGGGCAAATGATAAATCACATCGCTTATGCAGACGATATGGTCCTACTAGCACCATCTGTGGGAGCTATGCGTAAGTTACTTGCAGAATGCGAGAGATACGCCAGCCAGCATAACATGAGATACAATCCGGACAAGTCTGAATTTATGCTCATGGAGGCAGCACATATGCCCACACATGTACCACCTCTTTTGCTTGATGGAGTTCAATTGCGGAGAGTACACGAAGTCAAATATCTTGGCCACATCTTGTTGTCCAGTTTAAAAGACCAGGAGGACATAGAAAGGCAGACGCGAGCCACCGCAGTAAGGGCAAACATGTTGGCTAGAAGATTCACCAAATGTAGTGACAGCGTAAAAAGACAGCTGTTCCTCAGTTTTTGTACAAGCGTGTATACTGTCGAGTTATGGCCCGACTACACCTGCGCGGCGGTGAGAGACCTGCGCGTGCAATACAACACATACTATGTACTGATATTTCGTTAAACGGAGAATACTATGATTCGGGCACGTCCACGACAACGCTCGTGAAATTGCATCGATGTTATTGACCCTCAGTGATATGCTTTAAAAACCAGTCCGTACAAGAACAATTTCGGAACAATCTGATTCAATTAATGAGGGTTTTCTACTCGTAAATATTTTTTCCGCCAAGCGGCGATCCTGAGGTCTTTCTGACCGTAAACTTAACTTACTAAATAAATGTTGATTTGTTATACGCAAATATGTGTCTAAGGCCCACTTGCACCAACCACTTAACTCAGGGTTAGTGGGCTGTCATCTGTCACATTCCATATAAAATGGTGGGTTAACCCTCAGGTTAACCCTCCATTTTCGTCGGTGCAAGTGGCCCTAAGTAATACTTGAACAGCCCCCAAATAATAATAATTCGTTCTCCGCTACGCCTCCTGTAAATATATGTAAACTATCCCATTTGGCCATTACCATCCACCGATTATTTCTGATCCAGTTATACTAGACTTATGATATAATCCTATTTTTTGAAATAACTGGCACTCTTTTTAGTAGGGGGAAATTAGCTAAAATTACGGCATAATTAATGGAAGGTTTTTTTTAATTGAAACATGTATGTTATAGACCGAAGTTATTTTTCATCAACCCTCCCCACTCCTCCCCCCTCTGCGTCACCCCTCTACCCTCCCTTAAAGTGCCGAAAATGCGGTTTTTCTCGATTTCTGACAAAACTGTTGGAGATACAGAAAAAGCGCTTAGGAACGAAGTAATCCTTAATAAATTTACTACAAATCATTCATTAACACTTTGGTTCTAGCACTTATAGTTTACGCGTGATCCGTCACGAAAGTTGGTCCTTTGCTGCAATTTTCTTTAGTGAATGTTAAGTTTTCGCCCAAAATGCATACGAAATCGTCGAAATTTGTTTGATATAACTAAAATATTGTAACTCATGACTAAAATAAAATTAAGGGGGAAAAATCACTACCATGGGTGGAATTTCCAATATGTCTTGGAATTCCAGTAACTATTTAAGACGTAATATTTTCACGGTAGTAGTCGCTAGGAGTACCATTTCTCTATATAGTATATCTATGACTGGGGATGAGCTTTTGGTAGCTGTTGGTAGAGCCCTGGAGTATCAATCCAAAAGCCGTGAGTTCAAGTCCCACCCATGGTAGTGATTTTTCCCACTGAAATTCATTTTCAGTTTATAATATTTTAGTAATATCAAACAGATTTCGTAAGCAATTTGGGAGAAAACTTAACATTCACTAAAGAAAATTGCAGCAAAGGACCAACTTTCGTGATGGATCACGCGAAACCTATAAGTGCTAGAACCAAAGTGTCAATGAACGATTTGTAGTAAATTTATCAAGGATTACTTTTTTCCTACACGCTTTTTCTGTATCTACAACAGTTTTGTCAGAAATCGCAAAATAAACCGCATTTTCGGCTATTTAAGGGGGGGAAGAGGGGTGACGCAGAGGGGGGAGGGATGGGGAGGGTTGATGAAAAATAACTTCGGCCTGTAATGTACATATCCCAATCAAAAAAAATCTTCCATTAATTATGCCAACATTTTCATACATAACTTTCCAGAAGCAACGGACTATTTGGTCTTAAATGAAAGCTAGTGAAATTTTCTACATTTTTATTTTACAATTTATGTAATAGCCTGAGTTGTTTTGCTGATATCTGTCTCAAAATAGTCTGATTTTTTTACTTTTTTTTTAAATGCGAAGTTCAATTTTTTTCTATACCTATTTTGTGTTTTGTATACCTGTCGTGATTGTTTCACGGGATGGTTTAATCGGAAGATCGGCGCTGGAAATCGCTAGCAATATGCTGAGGTTAGACCATTTCGTGGCACCGTCAACTTTTTATGTCTTCTTAATTTGTAACATATTCCTTTTGTGTGTGTTTATGAATAAATTACTTATATTTCTATTTATACGGGACTTTATTCCTGTACATTACAGTCGTGTATATACTTTTGCACGTCTTTATTGATATTTTTGTCGCTGACTGTACCTGCATTTAGAGGTATAGAACAATAAAATTGTGTACGAATCATTAGGGTTTTATAGTCCGATAGTTGTGTAATAACTAGATTTATGTGCTTTTTACACGGCTCTTTGGATAACAAAGGTTTAAAGTGTGTTGTAAAACTGTGTTTAATTTGAATTGAGTTATATAATACCTACCTACTTTTTCTTTTAGTTTATTTATTTACTGAAGTTTTACTTTAATTACATTTACAAAAATGCCACTTACACATACACTTTACAAGACGGACAAACAAACAGACACACACACTTTCCCATTTATAATATTAGTATGGATAGTATGGATAATAGATTCTACAGAAATATTTTAATCCTCTGAGTGGATAGTGCCTACTATGAAGAGAAGTCTCCAACATCGTTACCTGAACAAAAAGGCTTCCTTTTTCTAGTCGCCAGCGTCGGCATCTGATCGCAGTTAAACCCCATAAAGCAGTCGTTACACTTGCATTTTTAAAATACTAGTCGTTATGTTGTAGTAAACATGGACAAATAATTTACATTAACTTGAGATAGAATGCTGACTACCTAGGTAATGCCTAACCAGAGGGATTTTTCACCATACTGACATTTTGACATTGACACTTGACACTGACAATTCTGTGCCGATTTCTGCCGGCGTATCATGCTTCCAATTTTATCACTTATCTATGTGGATAAAGTATCCGTCACGCTTTGGCAAGTATGTCAGTGGGAGAGTGACAGATGTCTTATCCACGTGGATAAGTTATAAAATTGGAAGCATATAACGCCGGCTGCACGGGAAGCATAGTCGCGCGATAGACGATAAAATGGGGACTATTTGTAAGTGTGATAGGGACGGCCTGCTATTTTATCGTCTATCGCGCGACCATGCTTCCCGTGCTGGTTTGATTATAACATACGCGACAATAAAAATTGACATTGTGGTGTAACCACAGAAATATATGACTATTTTCAAGAGGACGCTGTTATTCTGATGTATGCGGGTCAGAATAGTATGAAGAAAATAGTTTTAATGAAATTCTGCAATATGGAGCGTAGTCACACATGTCGCATACATACATGCATACATGTTTAGTTAGTTTAGTTTAGTCTAGTTAACTAGATATTAAGTCTATACTAACAAGTTCTATGGATTTTTAATTGGTCCGAAATAAACAATTTTTTTTTTTAATATATATTTATGGGCAGGCTTTTTCTTTTTCAGTAAATGATTTCAAATAAGTTTAGTTGACGAAATACAAAGTAAACCGCTTGAGAAATCGATTCACAATATATTTCGTCAACCGTACCGTAAGTATAACATTATCGTTCAAACACAAAACAAGGAAAACACTCCATGAAAGGAACCCTTTTATATTTAGCCTTAAAAATGTTTTACGACTGGCGCAATGGCCTAGGCGGCACCAATTGTTATGGCGGAGACGAAATCTGATAAAAACAAAACCACAGAAGAAAACGAAAATGACTTAAGCGCCATACTCACATCTGGTGAGACGAACGAAACTTTCGAATGATAAACATTTAAATATGAACTAAGTTCTAAGGACATGCATTTTTGAATTTTTAGAATTCTTTACTCGATGGAAATAATATATGTAATTTTTGGTTCTAGTAATTAACATTTTGAAGGTTTTGTTCACATATACAATAATAGTAGATTTGATACTAGAGAGTAAATTGAGAGATGTTGCAGATCATATGTACTTAATATCTCATTGATGTCCGGCTGGAGGACAGAAAATGTAATTTTCCGTGACGTTACTTTCAACCAGAGTACTGTAATTTTGAAAAAAAAAAAAAAAAAAAATATTTGTTGACACAAAACTTTCAAACGATAGACGCGAACTCGATGATCATAATGATGTAGATGATTCAGATTAACCTAAATGGTCGATTACGACATTTCTCCTTCCCCTGTCAACAATTACTTTTCCCTCCAAAATAGGTTAATGTCATCTCCTATTACAGTATTTTGTCACGTGGCGATGACTACAGAGATAAGGCGTGTAACCAATTTAACTTTTGTAACCTCTGTCTCTTTGACGTGAGATCGTAGATATGGTTTCTGTCACATTTTATTGGTGGCCGTCTTCAATATCGTGTACGTTTTGAAAAAAACTATTAATTATTTTACGGTTACCTATCTAGGTTTCGAATTTGTTGTTTTTGAAACGACCACATATTCAATATAATTGTGTTTTTTTCTTTTATGAGATCGTAGATGTTTTCTGTCAAATTTAATTGGTGTGCCTTTTCAAAAGCAGCGTGTACGTTAAGACAAAAACTTTTAATTGTTTCACGGTTACTTATTACATTTCTACTTTGTAGTTTTTGACACGACTACGTAGATAATTCTTCTAAGGGTTAGTTCAGTAGTTAGAGTTATTTCATATACCTACTGTTTTAGTTAAAACAATAATTATTACTTTAAATCTTTATAAAATACTTCAGCGAGCAATGTATCATTACTTTTTTTTACTGACGCGATGTCACAACTGTCACAAGTAATGACTAATGTAGGTACGCCGCATATATTTAATGCGTTCTTAAAGCTAAAATATTATTATAATTAAAAGCGTATTTAAAAATATTTTAAGCGGGTTACTCACGTGTTAAGTCGATATAACGTTCGACATGTTTCGATCCATTTCCGAGGATCTTTCCTCGGATCGAAATCTATCGATGTTTGAGTCTCACGGAAGTTTTATAGTTAAAATTGATTCAAAACGATTCAATTTAATGTTTTATTTAAAATATAAGTTGTATAATTTTACGACTCTGTAAGTAGATACTTACTTATTAACAATTTTCTTGCGATGGTTATCGTTATTACTTGTACAAGTACATCATCCTGACCTTCAAATAAAACACATTACTTTCAAGTGGTGAATAGACGTACACAACTCAAAGACCATTTTTGAAATCCTTTTCCAATATCGCCTTGAGCATAATGATCAATAATTCTTTCATTAGTTATTAGTGTTACACCATTATTGAACAAACTACAAAAACCAACATGACCTAGCAAAAAAGCTTACAAAGTTCTTAATTAGTGTACTATTATGTCCAATTTAGTATTTCTATGGGAAATGAAATGTCAGTCTGTCTGTTAAGCTTCTCCGCGTCATCGTCACGGTTGATGCGATATTGTTTTTTTGCGGTTCAGCCTTTCCTTTTAGATCTGTTAGCATTTCTTGTATAGTTTTTTTGTTAGCAAATTCCCGGATTACATTTTTATTAAACCGTTAATAGTCTCACGGTAAAATAGCTATTTGTACAGCTATCGTAATGTTTTATATGTAACTCCTTTTTTCGAAGCAATCGTTTTATGTTTGATGCTTGATTTTATTTTGTATCATATACAAATCCAACACTAAACTATACACAATCAGTTTGCATCATACATATTTATTATGTATCAGCTCCATGTTATTACATTTCCTTGTCATCCGGTTTTTGTTGGTAAAAATAATTTATATAGTAAAAAA
The DNA here is from genome assembly GCF_023078275.1 of Leguminivora glycinivorella. NCBI lineage: Eukaryota > Metazoa > Arthropoda > Insecta > Lepidoptera > Tortricidae > Leguminivora > Leguminivora glycinivorella. The sequence goes on from NC_062975.1 coordinate 4,215,113, forward strand.
ATATACTGAAACAAACATTGCAAATAAATTTTCAGCTCAAATCGAAATCGGGAAGTGGGTGAAATTGATTATTACCAAGATTAAATTCACACTAATATACAATATACATACTAACAAGTTAAAACACATTACGATCACGCAATAACAGAAAATCAGTAAATACATATTGCTATTCACACAGAAACAGAGCAGACTCCTGAAAGGCTTGACAAGGATATAAGTTTCGCGACCTCGTCTGCCGTAAGCATTTAAGCAATAGTAATACAATTAGTTAATAAGCTTGTTTCACATTAAATAATCCCAAAGGTATTCAACAGTTCATTTATCGCTATAAATTTCCAAATACCTTAATTACTTTAACAGTCGGCCAAGGTTACACCGAGCCCTTACCTATTAACTAGCAGATCGCTATAGGCCAGATAAAACCGTTTTCATGACATATACGACCTTAACTATAATTGGAATGCAGAACAGTTTCATAGTGTACTTTAGTACCTTGAGAATAAAGTGTTCGGTAAAGAACGGATCACGCGTAGAAAAGGTTACAATATCCCTTTGGTACTTGGCCAAGGTTTAGTGTTAATCAATATGTGTATTAAGTACAATGATTTGATAAGTAGGTAAGTTACTTTTGAATTGATGTAATAGATTGATTGGTAATAATTCATTGACAATTAAGGGCAGATAGATACTACAATGAAAACATCAGTTGGTACTACACAGGTATTTGGGTTAATCAACTTTATATGTACTTACTACTAATATATCATATTTAACAGTCTCAGAGCTATGAACTAATAATTAAACTAACTAACTAACTCCCAAACAAAATAATAGTTAAAATACTTTTCTATATTTTAATAGAAAAGTATTTTAACTATTATTTTAGACCTGAAATTTATCAACGTAGCTTAAAAATTCTGGGTGTCGTTCAAAAAGTTGATACACTCAGATAAGTTTATTACTACACAAAATTTAAATTTTGTAAGAAACCCCTGACATGGCGGATCGATTTCCAACATGGTTAAGAATACAGTCCCGACTAATTCAGTTTTCAAAAAAACTAAATCTAAATCGGTTAATCCGTTTGGGAGCTACGATGCCACAGACAGACACATATACAGGCAGACAGACAGACTTACAGACACGTCAAACTTATAACACCCCGTCGTTTATTCGTCAAAGGTTAAAAATATAATACTAATGTAAAAACAAATTGTATCCTTCAAAAGCCTAATCAAACATATCAGTTTGATGAGATATGAAAATGTTCTCTCCACATAAATTAGAAAAGCAAACTAGTTGGCATAGGATTATAACTGACAAACTGCAGAAAGCAGACTGCTGGGGAGCTTGCGTATTCGATTACAAGTCTTAAGATGTTACTGTCAACTGTCAGGCCTCGGCAGAATGTAAGATACAGTTTGCATTATGTTTAATCTGCAACGGTTTAATAGATAATACTTGTGCATATTAATCGCACTTACAGTTTTTTATACTCGTGACATGGGATTAGAATATTGTAAATTCTGGATTATTTTTAAGGACTTCTTCGTACGTCCACATTATTAAAGTACCTGTGGGTACATAAAAGTATGATTTGAATTATTGTTTTAAAACAAATGAGTATATTACACTTGCCCACTAGAGTCTATGCGGGCGGTGAAGAGTAGTGAAAAATATATTGGATCCAGTTTATTCTACAACTCTTCTCCAATACATTCAACTAAAAGCTAATAATTTAAAAAAATATTATTATTGAATATATGCATTTATGTAACTTATGACCGAATATGCTTATAAGTTATACTCGAAAAGCCGATCCCATAACGTTTATTCTCAAATTACCAAAGTTTAAGAACAAAATCTGTGGCCTCACTCAGAATGTGCACAAGTCTCACGAAGCCCAGATGTAAAAGGGCATAAGTTCCACAAAAAGGCTTAACACTTATGCCGTTTTAAATCTCAGCAACGCGAGACTTATTCCCCTTTTGACTAGGGAGAAATAAACAGAGAAGTCTAACAATGAAGTCAAACAGTAAATTCAATCGAAGAGAAAACAGCGGAGTTTGCAAAACGTATTACTGCTTGTTTAACTATCATTACGTCGGTTTGTTTGTATGTAATCTGGATGTTTAGTTGTTTAACAAATTAAGGTTGTAAATAAGGGTTGTGTGCCGAAATTTTGAAACGTAATAAATACAAAAGTCTTGGCAAAGAATACATTTTCGTAACTTTTGGCGTAGAAACTCTAGGTCCATGGGGTCCCAGCGCGAATAAGTTGTTCATAGAAATCGCGAAGCGTCTGGTTGAGGTAACTGGTGACCGAAGAGCTGGCAACTTCCTCGCACAACGTATCAGCATTGCTATACAGCGAGGAAATGTCGCCAGTATCCTTGGTACAATGCCTCAAGGGCCCATTTTAGACATTAGCTAGCTTTTAAGTTTAGTCTTAGTTTCTTATATAATTAGGGTTGTGTTAGGTTTTAATATGTAAGATATGTCTTAAAAGTTAAGTACATTAGCTTTATTTCGGAAGTGTACACAAAATCAATGAAAATGTTATTGTTATGTTATTGTACATGTAGATACTTACTATGTTTTTTACGGCCTGAGCCTACGCTTTGACAAATAATAAATGCCGTGTCTCAAGTATCTTTAACACGTACACAGTTATATACAATATGTATTACAAACTTGTAGTGAGGTAGTTAGGAAAAGCCAGTTAGTCCTCTTCTAAAAACTGAATTATAAAATAGGTACCTACGTCCAATTATTCAATATAACCATATCTTTTATCGTCCATAAAAATCGATTTAACTCTGGCTATGTGTGGCAATTCAAATACAAAGCTAATTATACACTGATTCAGAGTAGAAATCCGTATTTCAAACCAACAGTACATAACAATAAATACGCATTTTCAAGACTTCTATCAAGAAAGTACTCAAGACTATGGGCTCGGGGTGAACAAAGGTAGATTAATTTGGTTTTAGTTTTATTAATTTTAATTTAATTTAGTTAATTTATTATGTTAATATTAGTAATAATCTATGGAATGTAGCTCCAAGCAATAAATAATTTTTCATTTTCACTTTACTTTCACAGACATAACTAATGTTTTGAAACTGCAGCCGTCTAAAGACCAGCTGCAATCTAGATGCGTTGCATCAGGCGAAGATAAAAATCGGCTGGAGTTTATCTGCTTGCTATCACGTCGGTCGTAAGTCTGCGGGACGCCTTATTGTGCCTTACGGGACTTTGGAAGTCGAGGGAGCTGCCCTATTGACGTTTGAATTAATAACACGATATTTGAATTTCTTATAAAAGTGCAATTGAGAACTGAGATTTTACTACTTGTACTATTATATATTCTGTGATTTTACTTAGAATTTATCTATCTATAGCAGCCTTTAATAAAGCGCCCGTCTTCTAACATAGGCCTCCTCTCCATTCCTCCACGCCTATCGGTCCATTGCCATCTGCATCCAGTTCTAGCCAGGTTGTTGGCAGATGAGACTTAGAATAGGCTAGTTTCATACTAGTCAAATCAGCTTCTTTTTAAAAACTGTCAAAACGATTTGCTAATATGGAATTACTACGAAATACTGACGAGTGACGTCACGGTCAATTCGTTTTCTTTATAATATGTATTTTTCTTTGACTTACTAAATAGAAATTATGTTTAAACATAAGTACTGTCCATATTTTTCTTCTAATTGTTTCGTGCACTGCATAAAATATTTTATTTTAAGTATAGGAAACTAGCCTATTGGTACTATTTTATGAGAGGCACGGTCCCTTCGTACCTCAAGTTTTTCTATAGTTTCACTGAAATAAGTAATGTTTTTAAAACTGCAGACGTCTGAGTAAAGTCTAGGAACGTTGTATCAGGCGAAGACAAAAGCGGCTGGAATTTATCTGCTTGCTATCACGCCCGTCGTAAGTCTGCGGGACGCCTTATTGTTCCTTACGGGACTTTGGAAGTCGAGGGAGCTGCCCTAGTCAAGTTTAAATCATGTGCATGATAAATATTCGAATCTTCTAAAAGTGTAATTGAGCGTGGATATTGTTGAATAAAAAAAGAAATTAAAAGAAATTGTCGTATAAAATGTATGGGATGCATAGTGCATTACAGATATACTATACCTTTCAACTTTATGTAGAAGTGTGAGTATTGAATTTGTCAAACGGACCCCAGGCTCCCATGAGCCGAGCCGTAGAAAATGGGATAACGCGAGAATAATGATTGATCAATATTCATTCAGAAATCAACATGATGATGTATTTTTTGTAGTGAGTATTATAATTATTATAAAACATCCTCGTCATAAGGAATAAGCTTTTATAACGAAATAATTATGCATCGTTATACTTGATAACGGTTGGGTGGTCAAAATGAGAAAGACCTACACGGTACGTCTTGACAACAATCGTCGTTTCAAGTGGAAGTACCTACGTACATAAATTAAAATCAGAATAGATGAGAAGGGGTTAAGATTTTTGTATGATTATATTTTTATCTTCATGCATAAATGAATTATTTTTGACATGCAGAATCACATAAACGGCAAAAAGACAAGAATGTTTTAAAGAGCCATGATATTCGAACCTTCAAATAAGCATGTGCCTAACTCCATTATTATAGGTGCCAATCTGTGAGCCAAGAAATATTGTGAGGCACAAAATGACTTTCTTAGCCAGAAATATGCGTCGCGTGTCGGGGCGCGAGGGGCGTCCGCGCACGCCGCTTAAGTGTAATTCAAAAAGCGTCTTCAGTACATTTTGTATAGGAAGGACGTAAGGCGCGCCGCCAAGCGGCGCGGCGCGCGCCCCGCCGCCGCCACGCCACCTGGGGCGCGTCTTACGTCTTTCCTATACATGTACTGAGGAGACGTTTTTTGAATTACACTTAAGCGGCGTGACGCCCCTTGCGCGCCCCGAGACACGCGACGCTAAGTGGGAACGCTGCCTTAAGCGTCGCGTGTCTCGGGGCGCGCAACGGACGTCTGCGCCACGCCGCTTCAGTGTAATTCAAAAAACGTCTCCTCAGTACATTTTGTATAGGAATAAGGACGTAAGACGCGCCGCCAAGCAGCGCGGCGCGCGCCACGCCGCCGCCACGCCACCTGGGGCGCGTCTTACGTCCTTCCTATACAAAATGTACTGAGCAGACGTTTTTTGAATTACATTCAGGTGGCGTGGCGCGGACGTCCGTTGCGCGCCCCGAGACACGCGACGCTCTGATGTGGCCGGTCCCTTAGCGTTTCCAGAAGTATTAGAAGAATCACATTTCGTAAGAGACATTCTCGTGGAATGTCCCTATACCTTAACGTGTGTAGTTAGCTTAATCAATATATCTCCACAGCTTCTGTATGCCATGGCCGGTTACTTAAAGCCACGAAGCTTTGTTTTATCTGAGATAAGGCAGCTTCCGCTCTTATCGGAGCTCTTACAAGGCTCCGTTGTTTAATGATCACTCATGTTCGATGTAAGTGATTGCATCGCTTTTGCGAGCGTGTAAACGTTGCTTTTTGATGGTAATTGGTAAATATGTTGAACATCTTTTATTTCATAATTAAAGCAATTGTTGATAAATTAAAGCATCGCTCGCAAAGTCTGAAAAATAGGTACAGGGGGCCGATTTTTGAGTCTCACGGCGTTCGAATTCAGAAAATTGTCACTGAAACATGTTTTCAACCGGTATTTTAGTGACATGGGACGCAAAAATCGGACCCCAGCAAAGCAATTTTGATTGGGGGAAAAATGCAACTGATCCATTTTTTTCATGTTTTACAATGTTTATATTATTAATTAAAGGAAGTTTATATACGGCAGCGTGTTCAGTGGATAATGGAACTTTGATAGTGTAAATAAAAGAAGAAATGGATCAGTTACAATTGCCCCCCCCCAGTCGAGATTTATCCCGCTGTACATATAAGGTATTTTATTTAATAAAATGATTCATTAGTTTTACATTAACCTGCTGATATACAATACAATACAATATACAATGAAGAAGTCTAGAACAAAGGAAGTTTGTTTGGGGGCACATTTTGTAGAATACTACACCTTATTATATATATTTGTAATTTTCTAACTACAAGCAAAATTGCAACGATATCGTGAATCTTACTTATCTTGAATGAAATAAATACCTTAAAAGTTCCCAAACTAATCAACTTTTATCCATTCACAATTCCCACTAACCACGTCCTACAAAGAACCTTGAACAAACCCATTTCAAACACATTAAAACGCGTTAAAACGACCGTCCTATTTTATTTAGTTTTTGCCTCAAACCCATTTATAACCCGAGCCCTAAAGACGTATTAGTTACGGTCCCATGACGTACGAGTTCCATATGAAATGCCGTTAAAATCCCAACACCGTTTTACAAAAGAACAGGGTAATTCCAAATGCACAAACGCTTTACGATAGTATCGTTATCGTAGCTAGTTATCTCTATCACTCTTCCGTATTGGCGCGACAGAGCCAGACTGCGTTACGATCGGCGTCTAGCTTCAACGATTTCGACTAGGCTTGGTCCGTAGAAGTGGGTAATCGCACTAATCGCTAAAGCTCCGTGGCGAACGATACGCAAACTGTCTGTGTTGCTCTAATATGGAATTACTAACCTAACCACAAAATTAAAATTTTGAAAAAACCCTCGACCGTGACATAGTAGACCGATTTTCATGAAACATGGCTAAGAACACTCCCGACTAACTCAGCTTTCAGACAAAAAAACTAAATCCAAATCGCTTCATCCGTTCGGGAGCTACGATGCCACATACAGACGTGACACAGACAGACACGTCAAACTTATAACACCCCGTCGTTTTTGCGTCGGGGGTTAAAAACGAAAGAAAGAGTTGTGTACCTATCATTTGCTATGCCAGCTTGAGCGATTCGCTACTTTTCTACGGGCTCAGACGAGGCGAGTTCTGATCATTTCTTAGTTTTCTTCATTAATTTGCTCGTTCCATAAAATTGTCTAAGAAAATCGAAGTGGGCTGTCAGTTATTCGTCACTATTACTTTTCGCTCATACCTGATTGTCAGGCCGATATCGCCAGGCGAATTGTTATACCTACATTTGTGTTACGTAAGTATGTTTAATAACCACCATTTTTATACACGTGACTGACGTGACACTAGGAACAGGGGACCGATGTTTGAATCTCGAACGCATGAATTCGCCGTTCGAAAGTCGTAGCATTACGTCGTTTTTAGGGATGTTACGAATATTTGAATTCGCATTCGCATATGCGAATGATTCGCATTCTTTTAAACATTTGCATTGACATTCGCATTCGCTTCAAACGATGCGAATGTTTTGCGAATGCGAATGTGTGCAAGTCGCAGCTTGTTCCTCGCCCGCGCCGGCCCCTCCAATTGCTACTTGTCGACTGTCGACTCGCGCATGCGCAGATAGGTCAAATTCGTACGGCGTGAAGTTCGTACTCGGCATTTTGACCAATAGTAAGCATTTCAAATTTTTTACCTAGCGGGTTGTTGGTGATTGCTTGGTTTTTATTTTGGTTTTTTATGAAATTCAGCGATATTCGCATTCGCATTCGCACATTCGCATTCTGAATATTCGCATTCGCATTCGCGAATGTGACACATGCGACATTCGTAACATCCCTAGTCGTTTTCCACAGACTTTCGAACGGCGAATTCATGAGTTCGAAATTAAAAAATCGGTCCCCTGTTTTGACTAAGCTGATAAGTGGATATCATACACATCTCCGGCAAAAAGGCTCCCAAGTACGCAGTACCAGTTGACACAGAACAGTAAACCAAAGATATTCCATATTTAAAAACCAGTAACAAAAGAGTGGAGGCATTCGTGCGGGCATGCTATCGGTCCATTCGCTCGAGAGTCATTTCCGAACTGGCGAATTTGAATAAAAAACCGGCCAAGAGCGTGTCGGGCCACGCTCACACGCTGCAGTGTAGGGTTCCGTAGTTTTCCGTATTTTTCTCAAAAACTACTGAACCTATCAAGTTCAAAACAATTTTCCTAGAAAGTCTTTATAAAGTTTTACTTTTGTGATTTTTTTCATATTTTTTAAACATGTGGTTCAAAAGTTAGAAACTGGGGGGACGCAGATATTTTTTTTCCTTTAGGAGCGATTATTTCCGAATATATAAAAATTATGAAAAAACGATCTTAGTAAACCCTTATTCATTTTTAAATACCTATCCAACAATATATCACACGTTGGGGTTCGAATAAAAAAAAATATCAGCCCCCACTTTACATGTATGGGGAGTTCCCTAATAAAACATTTTTTTCCATTTTTTATTTTTGCACTTTGTCAGCGTAATTGATATACATATTGGTACCAAATTTCAGCTTTCTAGTGCTAACGGTTGCTGAGATTATCCGCGGACGGACGGACGGACAGACGGACAGACGGACGGACGGACGGACGGACAGACAGACATGGCGAAACTATAAGGGTTCCTAGTTGACTACGGAACCCTAAAAAAGGAAGACAGAGTAGTGGTGTGTGAACTGGTGATAAATTTTCTTTGGATTGACGGAAAGGAGATAAAAAAGTAGAAATATAGTGCAGTTTGTGAATAGGGGATATTTTCTTCACGTACTTAATTCATTTACTTGAGTCTAAGAAAAGACATTTTTTTTTAGTTTTTTGTGATGAAAATAACAAAAAAAACATTCCCCGTGTTAAGCAGAATTTGCCTTTATTAAGATACTAGCTTTTGCCCACGGCTTCGCTCGCGTTAGAAAGAGACAAAAAGTAGCCTATGTCACTCTCCTATCTCCACTTAAAAAATCACGTCAATCGGAGCGACGTCCGTTTTGCCGTGAAACACGGACAAACAAACGGACACACACACTTTCCCATTTAAGTATAATATTAGTATGGATATACAATAAAGATATTGTGTAATTTTGTAGATCTAATTTAATTTAAATATCTTCAAATACCAGAAAACCTACCGCGAAAATTAAGGTTCGCAAATGCCAGGCCTATTTCTTCTCTTCTGTTCCCATTGCCGTAATTAGAGACAAAGAAAGATACCCTCATTTTGCGGATTTATAGCCCAAGTTACTTATTTTCGTCAGAGTCAATAATGGTATTATTTCGAAAATACCAATGCGCTACTCTTTATCAATCTTACGACATCAACTAATCTACACTTGCTCCAACAAACCTAGCCACTTCTACACCTTAGGCACTGGTCCCACCCAAAGCGAGTTATGCGATGATTTATTGGCTATAAAAACAAACAAAATATATCTCCCGTGTAAATAAAAGAGATGATAGCGCTAGCGAGTTAAAGATAAATAAATACATTTTGTAAGTGAACATTAAAATTAAATTAAATTAAGTTTGAACCTTGTTTTGCCGTACCTCTCGCCTGAAACACAGGGTTTCCCTAGTTCGGGCAAATGTAAATCATCGATAATTTTAAGTATTTGTTGGATGTAATGTAAATATGCAATACTTGTTTTCAATAAAAATTATGTTTATGTTTATGTTTATAGTTCGTCGCCGAAGGATGAACTGTATAAATCGCTCGCTCTCTCATTTTAACCTCTGACCACAGAATATATAATAGTACAAGTACAGAAGGCCGACTGCTTTGATGTTCACAAAATGCCGCCTTTTAAATACCTACAACATTCTAACAAAGAAACGAGCCGCACGTGCGCAGCGTCGGACGATAGGGTTGCCTATGGATTAAAACGAATTAATACTCATATAAAATGTTATACTATTATATTCAAGTCTTAGGTACTTTCTATATGTATTTATATATTTTTGTTTAAGTCCCAACATCACAAGCCTAGTTAAACTTTTCCGTGGGACTTAATCAATATTAGATCTGTGTAAGATTGTCCTATTTTATTCATGATGTCTATTTAATTAAACATTATTTGCCATTCACACGCGGACATCACATATGAACAAAAAAAAAAAACTCGCGACGTAAAGTAACAATAGAAAGTGCGAACGTGCGTTCCGTGAGAACGCGCGCCACCCCTGATTAGGCCGCGAACTCGCGGCCGCCGGCATGTACTTGTAGCGCGGCGATAGAATCGCGGAGTGAGCCGCCCCTGCTCTGACGCAAAAACGACGGGGTGTCTTTTATAAGTTTGACGTGTCTGTCTGTCTGTCTTTTTGTTTGTCTGTGTGTGTGTCTGCCTGTCTGTGGCATCATAGCTCCCGAACGGATGAACCGAATACCGATTTAGACAGTTTTTTTTGTTTAAAAGCTGAATTAGTCGGGAGTATATTAGCCATGTTTCATGAAAACCGGTCCACTGTGTCAGGTTTTTTTTTTTTCAAAATTTTAATTTTGTAGTTAGGTTAGCTCCCGTGTACCTAAATAACCTGTTATTTACACTGCGGCTATATTTTGTTCTGATTTAAACTTTCACGATTATTACACATATGTAATTATTTTTAAAATCGGGACTTAATCGCGTATGACTACATCTCCCAGACCACGGGGACAACGCCGTCCCTGAAACGTTGGAGGTCAGTTTAATATGTAGTCATACGTGATTAAGTCCCGATTTTAAAAATAATTACAGATTTTGTTCGTTTCTATCGCCGCTTTTGGTGGGCCCAGTCCCCTACACAGACAAATATTGTCCAACCCTTGATCAAATATTGGTCAGCTTTCCCGTGCTCAATCAAACAGCCTTATTGTTTTAGGTGATGCGCACGCGGTGAGATGGCGTGGAGGGGGCTACTCCTCGTGCTATGGGTGGTCGGCGTCGCGGCTGAAGGGAAACATGGTAAGTTTTTATATCTAGATGGTGTAACATGAGACAACTGAAATATCTAAGTAAGCACAAGATAATTATTTGGTGTATGTGATTGCACATAGAAGTAGGTACCTAAATGTTGTTTGAAACTGGCACTTGAAATTAATTTTAGTATTGAGTATTTCTGCATACCTACTACATACTTGTAGTAGTAGTAGTAGTAATCACTTTATTGTGTACAACAGTTTATATACAATTTGTAGGTATAGAGATACAATAGTTGTCACCTTTTTATAAACGTTTATCAATAAGGATGGTTGGACTGCGCCACAGTATAATAAGCAGTACTTTCGTACAGTATGGCCTCTCCCGCTCCCCGCTGAAAATGCCGCCCATCCCCTCTCGGATACCTCATAGTTGCGGCCTGTCAAAAATCACTCATGCAAGCATAGTACGCGTTCACCTACACGAGCTTAGACGGTGTGCTGGGAACGCGCCTCTTTCATAGCCAGTGTCCGAGATGTGACTGCGCCCAAAACCGAAAACACATTATGGCGGAACCTAAAAGACATGGCTGAGTGCAAAGTGTCCGAAGACGACGCGCGACGTCAAAGATAGGGCAAGTGGAAGCGATTAAGACACAGAAATCTGACCCCAGAATCTAGCAGAAGAGACAGAGAGAAGGGGGAGGGGGATAGAGAAGAGGGAGGGAAGGAGAGAGAGAGAGACTGCGAAAAGCGTCATCACCATCAACTAAGTGTCAATAAGTTAGTTATTTTAATCGATAGTACGCCGACCTCAGGCAAAATCCGGAAATACACTCCTGAGATTTCCTCATGTTATATGGTGTACAAGTATGGCTACTCTATTAAGCAAAGCGACTTAGGCGGCCGGTGAAAACAGCGCGATTGGACAACCTAAAAAAGAAATACCAAAACCGCTTGTATTCTCTGTGAAGTTCGGAAATGTTTGGTTTTCCGCTACATTCTCGTTTCGCAGTTATCACAAGTACTATGTACTCATGTAGACTACTGTGGACTATTCAATTGACAAGACTAAAATTGTAACGTAGTTTTTTTAAACATGGAATAGGAAACATGGGATAAAATCAAAGGGTGTTTAATACGTTTTTTCATACGGGACACTTTTCATCTTACCCCTTAAGAAAAACCCTTCAGTCTGACGCCACGTTACCTATATGATAGATAAATAAAGCAATTCATGATGCGATCTAGTTAGATTGGCACCAAAAGTTATAATCAGCGATGTATTGTGGAGAAGTTCTGTACTTTTTAGAACATACCTCATAACAGTCATAAATATGTTGTGAAGGTTTATCCATATTTGAAGGTTTCAACCTTTTATCTGTATCCAAAAATAATTACCTATCATCAAACGTAATGCAGAAGTAATAAGTATGTACATACATACGTAGAAGCACGCACATATCTTAAAATTAGAAAGTAATAATTAATTGTTTATTATGCTAAATTTTAACAAATTCTATTTTGTAATTAGTAATATAAATTTTATAGAGGTATTATGTGTATAATCATTGATGATAATTTCCTCTTAGTAAACACCTAATCTTTACGTAGTTGTGGGGTCAGATACTCCCGTGATAGTTTAAACACAGTCATGTGTCTTCAGTCAAACGACTTTAACTGTAAGTACTTAAAAGTTAAAAATAGCTTAAGTGGGCTTAAGTTCGATAAAAAACTTTTTAGAAGGTGCGAAAAAAAAGCCTTAAGACTTGGCACCTAATCTCGAATCAGATATCAACAAAAAGCTGTCGTCGGCTTTCAAACTGTTCGGGCCCCGATAAAAAGGTTAAGTATGCATTGAGTTGGTAGCTCAGGTTCCGTCGGGTGACATGTTTGTTCCGTTATGCGCCGCGTATATATAATAGTAGATCATTAGATGCTCATATTTTTGTAGAAGAGTTTTAGTTTTTTTTCATTGCGACGCCGACGTTAGGTTTTTAGAACGCTTTTTGATTGATGTGTTTTATTTGTAGACATTTTCAGTAACAAATAAGCAAAACAAATATATGTTAAAACGATTAACATAGATATAGATAGTAACTTTATGGGAATAAAACTATTAAGAGACTGAACCTGTCGTTAGCTGGAAAGATCCCTTATAGGGATTAATTTGCCTTTTTACATATACCTCTATGTATGTACTCGTTGCTAGTCCTTTATCTATTTTGTCTGTTTTATGTAAATCTGTTTATTATTTGCAATAAATTGACATACCTACCTTACTGAGTCGGAAACTATAGGTGTTATGTCCAAACTTTTTCTTATCTGGGTACGTAGTCAAATGCACAAACGCTCACTATAACATCTGTTTCGTAAGGTATTCGATATCTATCTCTATCGCACTTGCGTATTGGCGCGACAGAGTCAGACTGCATTTCTGTCGGCGTCTGGCGTCTACGCCGGCAGCTATGGCTCGCGTCCATGATTGTGTAGGGAAGACCCAGAAGACCCTATTTTGAAGCGAACCTACTAACAGTCGGTTTAGATACACGAAGGTTGTTTTGTGGAACCCTAACGACATTGGAAAGGGCGATGCAAGCACGAGGCAAAAAACCTTTCGTCACGAAAAGGGCCTCAACACGACGCCATCGCAATCAGAACGCGCCGGTAAAAAATCTATTAACGTAACTGTTTAGTACGTGTACCTACTGGCGAGAAAATAATACGGTCGTTTGTGTAGACACCTCTTTATCATTTGTGTAATGAGGTGTAATGGTACCTTTATGTTTACGTGTCGGCCATTCCGCATGTCAGTCTATAATGCTATAGGATTAAAATAAAAACAAGCTGATTATATTGTAGTCAAAGTTTTGTTGTAAGTTGCATCAGGTTTCATAATAATTAATATTGGAGCATTGTGCTTGTAGATACTACTTGAACAAAACTGTCTATGCATAGCTTATTTTGTTGTCCGTTCGAATACTGAAGATAGGGTAAACTCGCCTCATTCGGTGACACGCCTAATTCGGTGATACAAGCTTTGAAGCACTATTCCGAAAGAAGATTTTTGGTTGTTTCACCGAATTAGGCATGTCACCGAATGAGGCGGGTTTACCCTACAGCAAAATAACAAAGCCTTTTGTAGTAGTTACATTGTGCCTTCTAAAACTAATTTTTGACGTAAATATTTATTATTTTAGCCAAGAGGTGCAAACGTATCACAAGAATAATGACACAGAATACACAGATATGAATGACACAGCAGAATACACAGAATATAAGTTGTTTTTTTAATTATATTTGTTACCTATTATTCATTCATGAACTCACTGCTGATATCGAAACAATTTAATTCAATACTAAAAACCGGATATTATTTGTTTTGTTGTAATCAATATAAAAAATAGCCAATATATTTATTTTAAAGGAAGTACAGCAACTGCGCGACTAAAAAATGACAAGTGCAAACCTTTTCTAATGCACAAATCGAACTGTCGTTGAAGAAATAGGAAACTTGGCAGCTGCCCGCGTGAATGAAACAGAAATAATGGCAAAGGACTCCCGCGAGACGCCATTATAACCCAACAAAGGGATTATCTTGTTTGGGAACCTCTTGACTGGCACTCGATGCTTTGTGCGGCCACCAACTTAAATATTCAGGTGGCTAAATCCATACGTGACTACCATAAGGACACATATACCTTACTAAAGCTATTCTACACTCGACGGTATTCATTCTTCAAATTTAGAATCGTCTTTGTCAGTTACCAGAATCCTACGCAGTGTGTGAAACGATCTAAGTGTCGTTTGAAGTTCAGTGAACATTAGACTCTCGAGAAGCTACATATAGAAAACTTCAGACGTGTTCCGACTGCAAAGTTAACGTGGTTATATCAAGTTACGTGTTTTTGTAGGCGAGTCCGTCTTTGTGTTTTTCCTGGGGTGAGAATTTGTCGGGAACTCAAAGGCAGTAATTTTAGAACTGGGCTTTTTGCACCTTGTTAATGTAATGTATAAACAGCGGGACATTTTTGTTGAGGTAAAGTCCCTTTACTACATCGTTATTTATTATGAATTTATAATGTTACCTCTTTTTGCGGTCAGTGTGAGAATACTGTGCGAATTATTTAATAATAAAATGATAATTTGTGCAACCAGTGGTTATTTTTTTTATTAATAAGTCATTAAAAGCTCTTGCTAAAAATACACATTAAGAATGGTTTGATTGAATCGTTGCTGTATTGGCAGGTTTCAATCAAATGTTGCAATGTGTCTGTCCTATTAATTTGGGATAGCATTCGTATCAAAAACATATGTAACTCCATATAGACAGCTAAAGTCTAAGAAAAAAAACGTACCTCAAAACCATACAGAAAAGGGTACGGTGACCCAGATGGCGATACACCTTTGGGGGACGCTCGGCTAGATGGCGTTTATATTAATATTTGACATTTTAACACATACAAGAATATAGACCAAATTGTCAAAACTGAGGTTCAAAAGTTTTAAGCCTGTGTCGAGATCGAGAGATGGCAGTCTATGCACTGTGATTACACATTTTACTTTGACAGTAACTCTCTATATATACTCGGTCCTCTTTGATTCGTATGAATGACTATGATGACAAGCATACGTTGACAAACGCCAACCAAAAAATATAAATAAATATACTAGAAGCAGATAAATACGTACATATCACCTCATATTGCCCTACCTATGGGGAAATTCTATTAGGTTAGGTTTCCATTTATTGTCATTTGTAAATGAATAGTACATTACGATACACGTGCGAAAGCAGACGTTTTTCAGTACAGATGAGCCTCCGAAGTTTCGACCTGGCATATAATGAACCACTTCTCGCACTAGTGCTTAAAAATAACACCATCTGTAGGTACTGTTATTTATTGTTAAAGTTAATCACGTGTTAAATTTAACCAGAATCTATTGAAGATTAACGAAATTGTAAAAGTCTAGTTTGAGCAACAAAATATGTTAGTTTTTATAAGTGGAAACTGCTTGGCTTATGTTTAGTCTATATTTGTTTATTTGTCTATGTTTGTTTGCTGCGCCGCGGTCCCGGGTTCGAATCCCGGTAAGGGCATTTATTTGTGTGATGAGCACAGATATTTGTTCCTGAGTCATGGATGTTTTCTATGTATATAAGTATTTGTATATTATATATATATCGTTGTCTGAGTACCCACAGCACAAGCCTTCTTGAGCTTACCGTGGGGCTCAGTCAATCTGTGTAAGAATGTCCTATAATATTTATTTATTTATTTATTTATACATTTGTGTTACTTTTCGCTGTTTGTTTCCCAACAATAAAAAAAAATAAAAATAAAAACCTTATTTCAAAATACTGCATTTGAAACTCCTTCGCCAGCAACCACACCAATTTAATTAGAGCTTTTCTCATTCATTTTTTTGCTTCTCAAACTCAAGTTTCGCCGGTAGCTTCAATCTTTTAAAGTGGCTAGTTACTTCATTAGCCGGGTATGCGTCGACCGCACGGGCTAACATGATAACTACTTCCGCTTCCTGGGTTTACGCGGGGTATTTACGATAATCCAATTTGTAAATGTTCCTTGGTTATTTATCGGTTAAGGATTTTAAGGAAGTTTTTAAAGTGCTCCGTAGGTAATTTATTTTAAATCTATGCTTATTTGAGAAATTAGTTTTTTGGTTGAAGAGCTTTAGCATGTAAGGCTTTTTGCAATAACTTGGTTTATTTATTCATTTGGGAACTATGATACCTAAGTCTTGTCTTAATTGACCTCAATTAATCTTATTTCGGATATTTATACCTTATTGCACAAAAAAAAAGTATACTTTGTTAGTTGCTATTGAAATACAGTCAACAATTTGGAAACCTAGGCCACTTCAAGAACCTTTTCACGATTAACGTCAAACTTATACCTAAATACTTATGGCAAAGAAATCACTGTGTCAATAAAACATACAATTTGATTTCCTAAAATCAAATGCTCGAAAACTATATCCTATCTACATAAAATTCTTGCCAATGAAAGTACATTTCCATGACCACCGTTCGGTTGGTATCAATCCGAAATAGCTGCACGTTTTTGCTGACCACTTCAATCTCAAGTCCGCGGATACTTCTTTTTATACTTCATTAGCTTTCTTTTTGACGGTAATCCTAACAGAGACGTTGGTATACTTAATAGTCTGATAGAGCTTCTCTCTCTGTCATTATGAAAGTAAGCTTTTAAAAAAACAGTACCTAACTACCTGGATCCTGGTACCCTCGTACGAGTACAGTCAACCAATTGGAACCCTGGCTAGGCCACTGTAGAACTATGTCATAGTGACGTTATAAATCAGATTGTAAGAAATCTCTTACTGCTTGTCATTTTGACATGGTTGTAGAGTGGCTTAGGGTTCCAATTGGTTGACTATACATAAGGTTTGAACTTTTACAAGAATAAAAGAAAGTTCTAAATTCAAAAGCACAAAAACTTGCCAGGATCAGGAGGCTAAGCTAGATGTTTTGTTTTTCAGTCTTACTTCAATGAGATAATATAAGACAAACAATTACTAGATACTCGTACAATGATCTGCAAAATTGCATGGTGAAATTATGAATTCATTGATAAATTCGCCATGTTTTTTTGGAACTGTACATTGTAAATAAGTGGCAGTATTTGGATATCTGTCACCTAACTGTAGCGTTTTCCGAGAATTTTGTCAGTTGCTCGACGAAACTGCGCGCAGCGACGCCATTTTTCATAGCACTGATGCTGACGCTCAAAATACGCTGCCATATAGTTCGTATCATTCCCGAAGACATGCCCCACTTCTCTTCCTAATAACAGACTTATGGCAAAGTGTGTGCGTCTTTGTAAATGACTCAAACTATAGTATGGGACGACTTAAAGCGCTGGTAGCCTAGCGGTAAGTACGTGCGACTTTCGTTCCGGAGGTCGCGGGTTCGAACCCTGGCTCGCACCAATGAGTTTTTCGGAACTTATGTGAGAAATGTCATTTGATATTTGCCAGCTGGTCGCTTTTCGGTGAAGTTTTCGCTTTTCGCTTTTCGTGAGGAAATCGGACTACTCGTAAATCCAATAAGGTCCCTTTGGGTTGAAGGGCAGATGGCAGTCGCTTTCGTAAAAACTGGTGCCTACGCCAAATCTTGGGATTAGTTCGCAAAGCGGACCCCAGAATCCCATGAGCCGTGGTAAATGCCGAAATAACGCAAGGAGAATGATGATGAGTATGGGACGACTTAAAATCGTAGATTCACCCATCAGGTACGCAACCCAAAATCACCCATCTAAATCAGCTTACGTCTAAATATAAACAAAGAACACGTATTAAGCCCGCCTAATCTACCGGATCGACATGTTTGAGAGCACCGTCCAAAACTAACATAAAATATCCTTAAATAAACACCTTAATGTGTCATAAAGTGCCTTAAGAGCGTTTAATCGTCCAGCCACTAATGCACGATTCTACCCGTATTATGCCCTTGCCCTTACAATATCAGGGGCCGGGTTGGTAAAGTGAAATTTTAGGTAAGTATGAATAATGAAAATAATGTTGTTTGAATAACAACATCCATATTGCAAACGTGGCTCACACAGACTTTGTCCCATTGCTATTTAGCAATTTAGTCAAGTAGCGTGTATTTTGCATGTTAAATTGTATCTTGTTTCTTAATGCATGTTAATTATAAGATGTAATATTTTGAAAAGAAGTGGCCCGCCAAGTTTCTTGCCGGTCCCATAGTTGATATCCCCCTCCAACTGAGGGAGGACTGAAATCTTCTCGAGGCTGAGGCGTATGATTAGAGCCAGCGTAGCTTTATTTGACGTTCATATGCGCATTGATGCCTACTTGGAAAATAAATATTTCATTTCCAATTATGTGTGGCACCTAAACTTTGTTGACTTGATTAGTCAGTGATGAAGTCGATTTTATTTCGAGCTAGTAAGCTCCCATCCATAACTCACCTTTTCTTTCTAAACTGCTCTACTAAAATTTAGATATTCAGTCACATTTAGTTAATATACTCAGTAGTCGATGCCAATTTGCCAATGTAGTTCGAACTAGAGGTTCGGTTTATTTTAAAACTTTTCATTTATGTAGTCAGTAGTGGGAATAATTTTTAGTATTTTTTCAGTAGGTAACTAAAATACTCGCTTCTCGATTAAAGTAGGTAACGTGTAAATAGTCCGAACTCGCCGCGTTATAATATAACTAATCATTCAATTTTTCTATTGGATCAATACTGCAAGTTAATGAATATATATGATATGCTATATTTCCGAGCTCATATAAACCGGCAACCTTCAAATCTAGAGTGAACAGGCATCTTCTGGGCGAGCTCACTCCATCGTAGGCCACGTCTTTGCCTTTGGCTAGTATGTGGCCAAGAGTAAGCCCTTTGACGACCGGTCTGGCGTAGTTGGTAGTGACCCTGCCGGCTAAGCCGCGGTCCCGGGTTCGAATCCCGGAAAGGGCATATCGTCGCCTAGCACCCATTGTACAAGCTTAGCTTAGTTTGGGGCGAGGTTGATCTGTGTAAGGTGTCCCCCAATATTTATTTATTTATAATAATAAAAAATAGGGTTTCCTGAAATAATGTAAAGTTTGTCTATAAAATAAATTAAAAATAACAACTCAGAATGACAACACAAAAGTAATCTGTAATACATCAAAATGAGATTAATGACCTTTTGTCTACCTCAATTTGGCGCACTACAGTTCAAGCTTCTAACCCCCAAGTTAAGTGCATTTACGAGTAAGTGCATCAAGCAGTCTGAATCCACTGAGCGTTTTATTGCATCTTCGCTCAACAGATTTATCAGAAATGTGTTTCTGATTTATTTATAAAGCGTTTCGAGCATGAGTGCAAAGTTTTAGATAAGTACTTTTTTGAAATGCACTAATTGGTTTAAAATAAGTTCAAAAGAATGTGTTACACGTTACATAATGTGGTATAATTTCAAAAACTTGAAATCTGAGCTTTTACAATGAGATTCTGATGTTTTACAATACCTAAGGCGTTTAAGAATTGAGGAAGGCATGGATAAATTCGCACACATCCAACAGGCCTCTGTGGCGCAGTTGGGAGCGCGGCTGACTCCGGCAAAGCCAGAGGTCGCAGGTTCCGAGTCCTGCCGGAAGTGTGAATTTTTCCATTTTTCTTTAATTAAAAAAAATATGTTTTACAATACGTTACGCCATGGAAAATTTGTGTAATTTCTGTTTCATACAATGTATTCATTCGCAGTCGAGTAATTAATTAAAAAACCTTAGTAACTTGTATTGCTCACACATGTTACACATTTTATTTAGCGCTCCTGCTAATGCGAGGAGTCCTAGTCACCTACATTCATAAATAAATATCCTACTGACTATGCATATTGTATGTAGCATTTAATTTAATATCTTAACATATTGATACTATAATTTTTATGACTATTTATATTTATTACAAGTTACAAAATTTATAACAGTTATAGGTACTTACCGGAAATTATCATCTTTCGAAACTAAAAATAATTGAGGCAGAAATTTACACTCGCTCCTAACGGAAATCAAACTACTAACAAGAACCGCTTTACGAGCACATCGGTCGACTTCCAAACTTACAAATTTACAGAGAACATCCTATGAATCATCCTAAAACTTGGCCTGCTCACTACCGAGCAAAACCTCTTATGAAACTTTGAGGTTGAAACAGATGCGGTGGTCGATATCTGGTCAGTCAATACGGTTAATAGTTACTACTAAAATAGTAATGCTACAAGATTCGATAATTATTCGATATCTGGACAAATGTTTAATGTTCGGCCGAATACCAAATATCTAACACGCCTTAGGTATTTAGTACTTACTTAAAACTCTTAATAGTTATCGCAAACCACTCATTATTCAATAATAATCAAACAGCATTTTAGGAATACTTTTAAATACCTGTTTATGAGTAGGTATTTGTAGATTTATTTTTGTCATAGGTTCGATTTCTTTGATTTTCACTACATTTACAAGATCTGAGAAAGAAAATCTTAACAAACTTACATTATTAGCGAACAGTTTACATACTAGTAGTATACATACGGGTTCCATTCGCCGGCTCAACACTCCGTATTCGGATAAAACCCGTTTTCGGGACATCTCTTCATCTATCTAAATCTAAACCGTAATCGGATCGAATGCTCTTAAAGTCGAAAGATAGATTATATTTTATATAACGTTAAAATGTAATTGAACCCGACTGTACTTTTTATCATTGTTCAGTGAAGGGTCACTTAATGGGTGCATATGTTTTAGTGCACTGATAAGGCAGTTATGTAAGAGTGTTATAAGAGTAACATGTGTTTGAATAAGTGTGTTTTTATTATTATTGATTTGGTATGTTTTTTCTCGTGCTGTTATATTTTACTATAGTATTCTATTCAGTAAGATCAGTTAGATCGAATATATTTTTTTACTATTTTTTTCAATAAATATTATAGGACATTTTAAACACACTATATATGATTTATATTCGTTTATTCCAGTCTCCCTATTAATGTGTACTTTTAATTATTTTAAAATTAATGAGTAATGTACTTGCAGTAAACGATTCTCAATTATTTTCTTAAGTTATACCAAATAATCCAAAAATATAACAATATGTATTTTTTGATGAATATTCAACTGTCATCAACTCATCAGCTTGTCTTTCGTTCCTAAAGTTAATTTTCTTTCGCCGTTTAAACTTTTTAACTAGTGCATTTACAGAGAAATTCACCAACAACGCATCTTTCTAATTATAGGCATGCTTCGCTTCGCTTAAACTCCTTCTATTTTTTACTCTATACCCATAAAACCTGTGCCAGTCTAATAATTTGTCCCTTAAAAAGCGTTTAACATTACTTTGTACGCTATGGCTCGTAACTCCTCTAGCAAAAACGACTACGATTCTAGCCCCGTCGTAGGACATTGATTAAGCACTATCTAGTACAAATGCACTGAATAGAATCGATTGGATTAATTATTCCAATGGCTAGAATGACAGCGGCTCCTTTTAAAGCTGAGCACGGGATGACGCCAATTCAAGTCTGCTTTTAGAAGTAGGGATGTTACAGTTTTAAACGTGCCGAATAGTCGATGGGTGTAAATAAAAATAACGTTTTAGTTTAACCGCGCTCATACCACCTGTGGATTTTTTTTTCACCACAGTGACATTGACACTAATCTTGACACTAACATTTCTGGGTTTATAAGTAATGTTGTTACTCAATATGGCAAGTAATGGCAATTAACGGCAAAGTGTCGCTGTCGGGTGAAAATTGTCACTATTGTAAAATACGCCACTACTTACCTATATAAGTTACATTGTGTTAATGTATCTTGTTTTCGATGTATGTGTAGTAATGGGTCAGATAAGCTAATAAAGAACGCGCAGTAATCTTAATTTTCAAAAATAATTATCTTCGCTAAACCAAGCAAAATGAGGCGTTCTAGGTATAAAGTATTTTTATAATACAAATACATCTGAAATTGCAACTTAAAATTTGATAATAAATATAATAATATATTAAGGGTCCTATTATAAAAGAAGTAATAAAGAACACTTATCCATAAATCGCCACACACAATGTTTTAGTATTATAATAAAAATAATTTAAAAAAATGTATCGTTCAAACACGCACGCACGCACGCACGCACGCACGCACGCACACACACACACACACACACACACACACACACACACACACACACACATTCCTTAGACTAGAAATAGATAACTACCATTATTTTAGGTACATTATTTCTCCTTTTTAATTTGTCATTGTTTGTTTTTTATTTTTATTATTATTATTTTTTTCTCATTGTGGGCAAGTTGTCACACCTAATGACTAGTATAAATATAACTTTAAGATAAAATTTATTGTGATTATGTTGTTAACTACTTTAATTACAATTTATATTAAATATTACCTTTGTGTTTATTTAGAATAAGTTACATTCTCCTCCACGGGACAGGCATTGCCTAGTGTGGAGGTCAGCAAAATTGTAAGCTTGTGTGTTCATTTGAAATAAACAATTTTTATTTTTATTTTATTTTATTTATTAGTTAATATTGTCTTCAGTTACCGCGATAGTTACTCATGAAATAAAAACTATGAAAACGGATTAAATCGTGTATAATGAATTTACAATTCATCCCGACGTTTCGAACACTACAGCGTTCGTGGTCTCTGAGCTCAACGGGTGACTGAGGAAAAATTAGTTCAAACTCCTCCTTTTAACATATTTAGAAGATCAATGACTCTTTAAAAATACACCTATTAAACTAAATTACGTTGAAAAAATCCTACCATTAGTAATAAATGAATAAGCTCTTCCTTCTCTTCGTGAAGTATCGATATTAATCACAGCACTACTCATTAGTAGAATTCGGCCATTCATCAGACGAAACATACTTCACCTCTGTCGTGGCGATAAGGAATTTCTCCATTTACATTAATTTTCTTCAGCATGTGGTATTTTAAACTAAGAAAATATTTTAGTTTGGATTTAACTGTTTTTGTCGACTGAAATACCGGTGTTTTCATTGGACGAAGTATTGCCTGATTTCTGTTGTTATTGTTTGGACAAATTATGTAAGTGATTTGTTTTAATTTGTTCATTTTGTTGTAACAATTTTGTTGTGTCTGAATCAATAGCTGTAATAATTATGAAAATAAATGTAAACAAGACAACATATATTAGTGTCGGATAAGAGAAAATATTTTCAATTATCACCTGATATATGCATCTTTTGATGATACATACGTATTTTTGAAGACAACGTTGTGATTGTTGTGAAGTGTGAAAGGTTCGGTGACCATACTTTGGATACTGCGTTGCAATAGTTCTAAAACCTTCGGTTTAGAAGATACCCTTCAAATACATATTTTTTAAAGTTTACAGTGAGTAATATTTACCTCAGTTGAATTAAATTTGTTTTATTGTTTCAACATAAAAATTTTAAAATCAATCTATATTTTGCCGCTGTAACTAGTTGAATATTGAAATGTATACTTTTGACACCAGACAGAAGGCATTTAAGTAAACCTAGAAAAAAAAGTAGCCTGCAGACGCCAATATTACGTACATACTATCAGTCTGGGAATGCAATTTCTGTCTCCCTTACTCTGTCGCCGTCAAAGATGAATGGAGAGTAATTTGCAGAGTGGGCAGCATGGAATTTCGTTAATTTTTAATATAAAACAATACCTAATGCTTTTTCATAAATAATCAAGGTGATTTTCTTCACAATTTTAATGAAATCCCTCCTTCATTAAAATATCTACATGATAATTTATATAAATAAGGAGGTTTTATTAATGTAATATTTTGTTTCCTTCATGATTAATTGGCCAGAAATAGCACACAAATGGGAGCTGTGGAAATCACGAGTAGAGGCCTTTGCCCAGCAGTGGGACAATATTTTGTTTCATAAAATATAGTACAGTATATAAATTTGCCTACACATAGGACCATTATTTTGGTTAGGCGCCAGAAAAGTCTGTTTGTTATTCTGCCTTCGGGTCGGTAGAAAATAAGTGCGTTTTCACAATACTTTTGTTGAATATTAGTTATGTGTGTAGGTGTAACACTGTACTTTACTGACAATACTTTAGTACTTAAACGCATACATTTACACACATCCTGTTCTGTTAGAACTATAAATGCAGAACACTCGACTACTTACAATTTACAAAAGAGTCGTGACATCGGTAGACACGTTTTGGTGTAACAGTACGTAATAACTATTCATCTAAATAACGCAGCTAGACCGTTGTACTTAATACGTTTTGAATACAAACACAGTAAACGTTAATGAATATTTCGTTTGTTTTCTGACTTATTCCTTACTCACAGTCTGTCAAAGACATATTTGGTAACACAGATACATACGTACATTTACACACACATGTATGCCTAAAAGGAGTAGACAGAGCTCATGAAATTTTCTGACGTTTCAGTGCTACTTTTAGCAAAGAGGTTGAAATCGAAATTGACGTTGCAGTAACAGAGTGCAAGCCTGTCGCTCAAATATAATAGGTACCTATAGTTACTTAGTTATTAAGCCTTTATTGAAGTAGTTATAAATGCTGTAATTTACAATCTATAATCGTCTTTTTGCATTTGTTTCATTACCAAATCTTTAGTAACCTACCTTTGTCTGCCGTTAAAAATGAAGGGTCAAAATCGAATGTTAAAAATTAGCTGAAATAAATGAAGGTTTGTTTCTAGTTACCACATTTCAGATACTTTCAGCATGTGTAATATTAATAACTAGCATCATTACATTATACTGAAATTTAGATAACTGATTAAAACCAAATAATTGTGGCTTGGCAAGTTTAACGTACGCCACCGCATTTTAATTTAATTAAAGCAGGTATTTATTGGCATAATGTGGCGTAGAATTCAGTGAAACATTTATTTAAGTCCATTGCGAAAATTAATTAAATGCAGTAAATAAACACAATTTAGTACTATGAAGCGAAATTGTGTCCAAGTCTGTCTATTGTGTTTACAATAATGAACTATTTCAAAATTAATTTATTTCATTATAAACTTTGAATAGGTTGCTATGAAAGGTTTTAAAAGGCTGTGTCAATAAATCACTATCTATGTAGCTGTAAAAGTGGATGGCGAATTTATCAATGAATTCATTCATAATTTCTCCATGTACTTTTGCAGCTGATAGTACAAGAAAAATCTACTTCTAAAGTTTTGTTTGATTTTAAAATTTATGAAAGAGTAAACAAGCTATTGACTGGTCTGACCTAATCGGTAGTGAACTAGTGACCCGGTCTGCGAAGCTGATAGTCCTAAGTTCAAATTCTCGGAAGGGCATTTATTTGAGTGGTGAACACTGATATCCTGAATCTATATACCTAAATGTATTTATTTATGTCTAAGTATGTGGAGGTATATCGTCGCCTATTACCTACCCAAGCTTTGCGTAGAATGGTGCCAGGTAACAATTTATGTCAATGTATATTTTTTTAAATCATAACCCTTTTGTCCATAAATATTGACCGTCGTGTCCAAATACATATACCAACTATAACCGTGTGACTCAAAGCGTAGAAAAACAAAAAACTACCTTTGTTTATCAGTCGTGACGACCGAAGCGTGATTGATACCGCGCCGAAAAAGGCCTCTAACGAAGCGTGTGCGCATGCACTCATTATACACGACCTGAATTACGAAACAACGATACTGGTGTTAATTGAAGAAACTTTGGAATTCGGTTCGAAGCTTTGAGATAGTCTAGTTTTATCGAGAGTGTATACGATTATGTTTGAATGTATTCTTTAGTATTCGTTTGTAGTTTCTAAGGCCTCGGCTCATGACATGAACGAACAAGGTATAACGTAAAGTCGATTCAAGACACGTGACACGCGAACTCGTATTAGAATTTAGTAACATTTCAGACTGTTGTACCTATTTACATTTTGAGCACTCGAATCAAATACTGCTACTGAAAGTCGTATGCTAGTTCTCATTCCTACTGTGTAAGCTACTACAATAAAATAAATACAATGAACATGGTGTCCGGCGCAGTGCCGCTCGTGAAGGAAATCTGCTTGAAAATTTTAGTACGTATTATAATGAATTTGAAACGGCCAATGAGAAAAGAAAATCGCAGAATGAGAATAAAACGTTCATGAAGGTTTCATAAACACAAACTACCTACTCATATTACAGGACACACAAAGATTACAGCAATCATCATCGTCTCGCTGAGTCTCATCCATTTTACTGCACACACATCTGTAATTTTACTTACTAAGTTTTCATATATTTCCCACATATTTCCATTTCGTGCTGTCATCATCATCCTCCTTGCGTTATCCCGGCATTTGCCACGGCTCATGGGAGCCTAGGGTCCGCTTTGACAACTAATCCCAAGCCAGATCGCCAGATTTGGCGTAGGCACTAGTTTTTACGAAAGCGACTGCCATCTGACCTTCCAACCCGACGGGTAACTAGGCCTTATTGGAATTAGTCCGGTTTCCTCACGATGTTTTCCTTCACCGAAAAGCGACTGGCAAATATCAAATGACATTTCGCACATAAGTTTCGAAAAACTCATTGGTACGAGCCGGGGTTCGAACCCGCGACCTCCGGATCGTAAGTCGCACGCTCTTACCGCTAGGCCACCATTTCCATTTCGTGCTGTGTTGGTAAATAAATATATATATTTTTTTTTATTATCGCTCGCTTGTTTAAATTTTAGTATTCACCTGTTTGATTTAAATTGAATAGGTTAAGCAAGTAGGCAAGGCTCTAAGGCTAAGTTCTAGTGCATTGACATGTTACATGTGTTGTGTAAATGACTTAATGTTCAAATGTAATTTACTGCCTTGTAAATCGCTGAATATCTCATTACAAAAACATGGTGCATCAACCTTCCTGGTATCAGTCTTCTTAACAGCATTAAGGAACTGAATGAGCTGATTCTATTAAGTTCGTACATATTCTTTGAACAAGTGGTCTTGTTTCCAATAAAGTACTACACTTACTAGCGAAGGTACCACATTTTTGCTTACGATTAGGACGAGATTTGTTTATATGAATCAAATATCAGAAAACCCTTATGCTTAAACGACAATGTGCTACTCGTATTTTTACTACAAAAAAGGCAACTACATTTTGTAAAAAAATCGAACCAAGGCAACCAGCAGCATGGCAGTCGGTGGTCAGGACTGTAGAGAGGAATTAACGATGGAACGCCTTCTGCATCTGAGCTTACCTCCTAGTGAGGTCTTCGGTCCCTACGCGGAGCTCAACTTTTCCTTCCGCCGGCGCGGTAGGTCTTCGAAGCATACGCGGAGCGACTGTTTCGCCTTCCGCCCGATCACATGACACTCGGAAAAGGCATTGTTTACCATCCAAAGATTTCTACTTAACCTCAATATTAAATTCAAAAATATACTTCCAAAAATAATTTGGAAAGCGTACTTCAATCAATCAAAAACAAGCCCTTTATTTTGAATCAGAGTCAGTATTAATTAAAAATCTATGATAACGCCCCGTTAGAAGAGGCGAGAAGCGATTGGACCTGTTGGTAATCAAAAGTTAAAACCAATTTAAGTTGACGTGCCGGTTGCACAATCAAGTGCTTCTTCAAACTTTTTTTAAGTTTAAACAAATGGCGTTGAAAAGTTTTAATTATATTTTACAGTTTAAGAGTGTTTTAAGAGTTTTACTGTTTAAATATGTATACCTAGAATGATAGGTACATAAAAGGAAAAATACACTTGGCTTGCTGCATAATAGAGGGATCATAAGAATATAAAGACTTTTTAATGAAACGAAAAAAAAAACAGCCATGTGTATTTCAAAATGCAGAGGATCACGTTAAAAACTACCACCAATAGACCTTTTGAGTTAAATTATTAGCTGTCTTAAATAAAATTGCCATTATGTGCATTTTAAAATAGAAAGCAAAATTCTAATCTCATTAAAAATAAAGGAAAATCCGAAAAGGAAACAACCCCACTAAAACGGAATTAGAAATAAGCCGAACGGAAGTGAAACTAATTAAGTTATCCACACTTTGCGTTATTTTCGTCTACAAACAAACGTACAAATGTCAACGGAAAAGTAACATGCACTGATGTGCTGATAGCGATTTCTAAGCGAAACGCGGGGAAATTCCACGTCAGTCGCATCGAAGCTTAAATCTGTAGGGTTTAAGATTCAAATCTGGTTGGTGCGTGAGTGTTTGTAAACTAGGGTGTATAGTATCCAAATATCTACGTTTCGCGTGTAAATAGTGAGCTGTGACATCTTAGCCAACGTCACAATCGTAAGCATATCATAGCTAGCTCTCCTGCTCTTCTGTAGTGGCGCGATAGAGCCAGAATGTGTTTTGATTGCCACGTAACCACGTAGCGTGTTCGATTGTCACTCTGGCAATGCCGCCTGGAGTGAGCTGTGACACCAGGTGCGTAGAAATCGATGCCGCAAGGGAGCGTGTTATTATGACAGTTGCCGTTTATATGGCTGACGTTGATTATAAATTAGAAACTGTAATTAGAACGCTATTAACTATTTGATACGGTTTCCCTGTGATCGTTTGTCATGTTTCAGTTTAAATTTGGGTTATTATTAGATGTTTGAGGACATATAATTTTACATCAGATTCGAGTTGTCATTCTTATATAAACATGCTATCAATAACTACTTATTTTATAATTTACAATATTATTCAGTATGTCTAGATATCTTACCTTTGTGGTTATATTTGAGACTAATACAAAAATGTAACACAGAACTCTCTTTGTTCCAGAAGCTTCCAGTACGCCGAAGCCAGACGACTCAACAGCCGCACCAACGCCACCCATTCCTCTACGCCCCGAATACGCCCATCCGGCTGGAGTCGAAGCTTTAGACCCGTACAACTCAGAAAAGAACCACCCACCTCCCCACCACAGAGACTACTTAGAAGAAGACTATGATGGTGAACCGTATAAAGAGGACGATCACGACAAACGTGAAGAAGATGAACTACCCAACTTATCAGGAGATCACTTACTCCAAAGTTCGACTGATGATCTTCCAATGTTTCTACTAGAACCCTCACATTCATTCGTTGTTCGAAATAAACCAGCTACATTAAGATGTCGGGCAGCGAATGCCCTACAAGTGTACTTTAAGTGCAATGAAGTTCGGTCGGTTGCTAGCACGCAGTTCGAGTTTGTGGACCCGCAAACTGGTGTCAGGATTGTTGAAGCGGAGTGCAACGTGACAAGAGATCAGTTAGAAGAGTATTTTGGTGATGATCGGTTTATTTGTACGTGCTACGCGTGGAGTAGCCGTGGGGATATCAAGAGTCAGCCTGCCGTTGTAGAATTGGCATGTAAGTACCTATATTTTATCACCTAACCACAAAATTAAAATTTTGAAAAAAACCCCGACATAGTGGACCGATTTTCATGAAACATGGCTGAACACTCCCGACTAATTCAGCTTTCACTCGGGAGCTACGACAGACACACACACACAGACAGACAGACAGACACGTCAAACTTATAACACACCGTCGTTTTTACGTCGGGGAAAAAAGTAACCTTTACCTAAAAGCATATTCGACTTACATGTTATTACTAAGGTCTGTTAAACTTATTTTCTAACAATGCACTTGTACCGCTGCACTGTAGTCGATAGCATTTACCGGTATGTCGCAATAATTAGCGCAAAATGGGTTAGAGTACCAGGGTGCCTCGACAAGGTGACAATATCCTGCGCTACGATACACTTTGTGTCTCTCTATCACTCTTTCTTGGTGCTGTCAGTTCCAACCACAACGGAACGTAAACGAGTAGCTTGTCGGCTACGCATCTTTATCTCCACTTTTCCCTAAAACATGGACTTTGGGCGTCGAACTTATATTCTCAATTTATTTTATTCTCGATATATTTATTACTAAATAAAAGATTTATCAATGAATCTAAATTAGCATCGTATTGATATGTTTACAACGACAATAAACACGTCGGTGCAATCATAAGGCGGGTTCTATATCCGGTTGTGGCGCAACGTATCATCAAAACTCATAATTTGAGAGTTTCCGCGACGGTTTTAGAACTAACCCGGTCAACGTTTGAACCCGGGTTCGGTCACGGAAACTTTTTTACTTTATTTTACTGTATTTGTAGAACATATTTTTAAATGAAGAGTTGTCTTTATAGTGACTCGGATATAACACAAGTTTTATTTGCATGTAGGTAATAGAGATAGGGGAAATAACAACATACTCGTATATTATTTTGTTTTCTCAAATTATACCTATGTACTTATGATTTCTAGTACCTACCATATCTTTGATTAAAAAAGAAACAGAGTAAACAGAGCCAGAATGATATTTAAGACGCTACGGGAGCAAAAATGCTAAAATGGAAAGGAGTCCCCCTTTCAATTTGGGAATTTCAGTTAAATATACTAGTGTTATTAACTAGATTTATCGAAAAAAAAATGTCCATTAAGACCAACTCAGTTAAAAGATATTGCGAAAAAATCTTTAAAATCGAGGTTCCGCTCTCGACTTTTTCCTCCTTCAAAACTTATTTAAACGAAACGAAATTTGAGAATCTGAATAACAATGAAATAATCTGTGTCGGACCGTTTAGATTTTTTGGCTAATTGTTACCGATCTTGAGTATCACATCTTTTTTTGAGCCATATTGAAAAAGGCCGTGTTTAGAAATTTTTGGTTGGCTCTAGCGTCTTTTAAAAAAAAATAGCAAAAAATCAAAACGGTCCGACACAGATAAAAATAATAATAATTTGTGTTGAAAATATCGTTGCTCTATCTTCAAAAACCAGGGAGGAAATAGTCGAGAGCGTTTGTATGGAGAATTGACCTGTATCGTATCGTCTTAACGCATGTTTATAAAAGCTCAGAAATATTTCTAGCTCAAATTTCAAGCTCTTAAAATATTGACCCTCAGTTGCGAGCAGTTTTATTTGATTTACGAAGCCGTAATAAAAACATAAATAATTTGGTAAAACCCATGAAAAGCAATTTGAAACTCATCAAACTGTTGCTACGTGACAAATTTCCTTGAAATCAATTCAATTCTGTCCTACAAATAATATTAGAATAAAGGTTCTACAATGGCGAAAGGATCAGCCAGTAGGTCTTCCACGACCTTGTCACAAAAATATCTATTGTTAATGTACTGAATGTACATAGAAAAGTTACATGTGTAGTAGTTGTGATGTTTTGTAAAATTATTATATCTCTCTACTTGTACGCGCTATTCCGTTTCCATACTTTTATTTCATGAATCATGAGTAAACATGTCACTTTAGAAAAAGTTGTAGGTAATCCATATCCATACTAATATTATAAATGGGAAAGTGTGTGTCTGTTTGTTTGTCCGTCTTTCACGGCAAAACGGAGCGACAAAGTGTCGTGATTTTTTAATTGGAGATAGTTGAAGGGATGGAGAGTGACATAGGCTACTTTTTGTTTCTTTCTAACGCGAGCGAAGCCGCGGGCAAAAACTAGTTTTATATAATTAAAAAAATCTCAAAACTATAAACGAATTTACAACTCTAAGAACAAATTAAATTATTTTCATAGAAAATATTTTAACTTGTATTTTTAAGTAGTAACACTACTATTATGTTATGACTATACAACTCTGTCTTAATCTAAAGCATTAAACTTTATACATGCATCGTATACGTATATGTACATGTGTGTGTGTATGCGTAGCAAAAACTTATATATATATATATATATATAAATATTATACATATATCTAAAAACTACGAGGTATTTTAGCTTGATAAGTGTATGGGAGCCTCGTCTGCCAACAAACCACAAAGTGGTTTGGCAGAAGATATGTAAAGCCGGGTCCAGACATGTATCATTTGCCCGATCCGATCACCGTATCCGTATCGCCGACGCGTATCATGATCGCATATGTGGACGGGTAATGATACGCGTATCATGATACGCGATCTCGATACGCCGTTATGATACGGCCCGACCCATGTCATGTCGGTTTTTGTCCGATCATCAAAGGTGATACACAGATACGGACGGGGGTCAGTCTGGACGCATCACTCGCGACGCTCGGTCGGTTGCACGTGCGCGTCATTTTCGTGTCCTTGCCGTGAAATAAAAACAATGAATTGGAACAATTAAAATGTTATTAAATTTATCGAGGCCTATAAAGAAAAGCAAGTATTATGGGACCCCAGCCACAAAAGCTATTACAACAGGAATCTGAAGCAGGAAGCCTGGGATGAACTCTCCGTCGAAATGGAGTGTACAGTTGGCGAATTAAAGAAAAAGTTGGATTATTTATTGGCAGCCCTTCGCCGTGAAAAAGCAAAAATCATTAAAACCAGCACAAACTGGGCAATTTGATACGCGATCATGACTATTGTGAAGATACGGATACGGAGCAAATCGGAGGCGTCCACAACTTGATACGGGGCTTGATACAATACGCAGATACGGTACGGTGATCGGATACGGTGATAGGATCGGGCAAATGATACATGTCTGGACCCGGCTTAATAGGGTTAAGCTTTACGTTCTGAATAAACGTTTTATTTATTTTTTATTTTTTTTATACAATCAGGCTTATTCGCATGTCACATGATACAAAGTTGGCAAAGGTAATTCATGGAAATATGACCTAAGCTTTTGTCGCAAATTAGACGATAAGCACGTAGAGCCCAACAAGCACCATTCGTAATTCGACACCCACCCATTTCATATCCTGTATAAATACTAACCTAAAATACATATTTGCAATTTAAAATGGTAATAACAAAAAACTACTTTGGTCATCATTCCGTCTGCTCAGTTTCTCTCAACATAACATTATTTATTATCTAGAGAACTATAAAATCTCAGTAGTACCAATAATTCGCTTACCAAACATGATACCAGGGGGGTTACCATGACGTGCTAAAGACGTTCAGTTTAGGTTGAGAGAGAGGGACGGAGCTATGTAACTGCTATAGCTGTGTCCCTTTTTCTCAACCTAAACTGAACGTTTTTAGTACGTCATGGTAATCCCCCTGTACAGTCAACCAATCGGAACCCTAGCCACTGTAGAACTATGTCAAAGTGACGTTATAAATCAGATTGTAAGAAACCTCTTACTGCTTGTCATTTTGACATGGTTCTAGAGTGGCCTAGGATTCCTATTTAATTCATGATCATCATTCGCCTGCCCTTTTCCCAGTCAATTGGGGTCGGCGCAGCATGTCTTCCTCTTCCATACCTCTCTATTGTCCGTCATTTCATCATTCACTTGCATTTACTTCCTTCCACATTCATTAGGTAATTATATACATGGTGTGTTAATGTAATTTTGCTTATTAAACTTTCTCTTATCTCTCTCTCTATTTGACACCGTAAATATTAGCGTACCTTCTGCAACCGTTTTCTGTACCGTCAAATTTTCAAATAAAATTAAATTTTTTTTAAAAGACGTATGGCACCATTCATATTGTTGTTCATAGCTTCCATTAAGGCAGCCTCGATTTAATTCAATGCCCGGAGGTAAATCTTCTGTGCATATTAAATAAACGTCGGGCCGCAGTTTGTTGGATTTATTGCTTCTTGGTGCGAGCCACAGATGAAGGTACAGCCATCACAGTATCGACGATAAGAGCTTATAGCCAGTGATCGGGGTTTTGGTTGTGGTATATCAAGTTAAAATAGTACAATTTTAAGTCCGTTGTTGTTCTGGCCTATAAAATATAACATAATAAATATTATATTTGTCTGTGTATAATAATTTTATATAATAAACAAGAAAAATAGACAGGGTTTGCCCGAGTTGCAACCGAATGGCCGACCACTGCTTAGAACTCTGAAGAAATAATTAATTAGAAATAAGCAATTCTTGATTTTTTTTGTTAGTTAAAGACGGTTTCAAACTAAAGGGATACATGACCAACAAGTACATTTTAAATCATATATTTATAGTATTTTTTGATAAGGAGACACATCTCAAAACATTTCGTGCCTTTAAAATGTCATAAAAAAACGAATAGCTGTTTTGAGCTAACTTGCATGTTGTCTAAATGTTTTTACAAATTCTTTTTTATAACTGTTAAAGTCAAACCGAGAATAGCAAGTACGTAGTAATTGCAGTAAAGGTAAAATGTAGAAGTTCGATAAATACCTACAGACACTCATGTTTTAAGGAAATCAAGTTACTTATCCGAAAAAGTAGCCCTTAAAAGATTAAAGGTTGTATTTGTTTCTAATATGAGTATTATACTGGTGATGCAGCTGTCACCATCTGTGTAAAAGCCGATTTTATTCGCATTTACACGATTAGAGCACGTTATTCGATCAGTTACTATATTTAAGACCTTAATAGGATTGGGCAATAACTATTTTACCAGTAACGTATACAAAGTGACATGAGACTTATTCTGATACTATGAAGTTTGTATTTAGCAATCACACCATTTGCCTGGACCCAGCCGGCCTAGCCAAAGTGTCAATCGTTAACGCTACATAGCGACCGAAACGCAGTCCGGCTCTGTCGCGCCACTACAGAAGAGCGGGGCGAGCTATAGGCACTGGTCCCACCGCGAGCTAGTAAAATATGAGCTAATTATTTTTAAAATCGGGTCTTTATCGCGTATGACTACATATTAAACTGACCTCCAACGTTTCAGGGACGGCGTGGTCCCCGTGGATTTTAAAATTAATTATGTGTAATAATCGTGAAAGTTTAAACTATGAGCTAACGGCTATAAAAACGGACAAAAGATAATCACTCCCGCGTAAATAAAAGAGACAAGGCGATGTTTATAGTTACTCGCCCAGCGGTGAGCTATCAATATCGCCGTGTCTCTTTTATTTGCACGGGAGTGCTTACCTTTTGTTCGTTTTTATAGCCGATAGCTCATATCTTACTAGCTCGCGGGGGGACCAGTGCCATAGCTACGATACGCTTAAGAAGCGTTAGCGATTATCACCGTGGCTAGGTACCCAGTATTGGACATTGTCAAATAGAAAGTAGGTACTCCAATTGCAAAGCTACAAACCAAATATCAAATGTGAGTTGTGAAATTTACAACAAGAATATATATCACAATCGAAATGACAGTAAAGGCAATACAACTGAATTATAGGGGTATTAAGTATTACAAATACTATTGAATAAACTTGGGGGTTCTGAATTTCAAAGGTGTATTTTGAAGCAAATTACAGTATTGTGGTATATGTGCCTTTCTTAGCTGACCCTGTAGCCAAATGGCATTTCTGCGATGCGAAACGCCACCGAAACGTCGCAGAAATGTAGTCTGGCTCTGTCGCGCTAACGCGCAAGAGCGATAGAGATAGATAGCTACGAAAGAGATATTATCGTGAGCGTTTGTGCATTCGGCTACACACACTGACATGATTGACAAGACGTAGATATACTGCCATTTTCCACAATACCCCTGGATTACACTATATTAATTAAAACAGAAACTAATGCTCAGTAGTAATAGCATTTTCTTTTTAATTTCATTGTTTTTTTTTAACAGAAAGTAACCTAGTTGAGTTATTCGGCTACGGACATGATTTGCCACCACAATGGTCACCTTAGACCAATATAAGTACTTATAAAATTGTGGTTGTATTGTTGTTATTATTTATGTTATTATATCCTGTAAGGGTTGCCACGGAAGACCAGCGTCAAAGTATCCAAAAGGTACCTTGACACCAAGCTGAGTGGAAACCTTTTCAGTGACGTTTTATTTCAATTTTTGTGACATCTTTTTGTAATTTATATCGTCCTGAATAAAGTTTTTTCTATTCTATTCTATTCTATAATTCTAGGTTTAAATTTATTAAACTCTGCTACGAGTTGTTTGAAATAGATCGCTTTTTAGCGATTGGACTGCTTGTTGTTTATCTCTTCTGAAGATGCGGACCAATAAACAGTATTTTTAGTACATAATATGAATACGTTGCCGAATAATGTCAGGCCGAAACTTCAAGGGGCCATAAATACCTCTATATGTACTGAACAACGTCGTACAATAAATGTGTAAAAAGGGAATTCGTAAATCGTGTAGATTTATAAGCTACTAGCTTTTGCCCGCGGCTTCGCTCGCGTTAGAAAGAGACAAAAAGCAGTCTATGTCACTTTCCATCCTTTCAAGTATTTCCACTTAAATAATCATATTATTATGAAATTTTAAAAAGAAACCTTTACCAAGCAAAAGAAAAACTGTAGCTAATAAACATGCCTTTGAAAGGCGCAAAGTTAAACAAAACTGGGAACAAATACCTAGTACAGCTCATAAACGCCTGAACATAAACAGAAACCTTCACATTGCGACCTGCTCTAATTGCGAGAGAGTTCAAAACAATACTGCCGGTAAAATTACATTAAACAATGGCAATTTCTCTTTATTAATTAAGAGCAAACTCGACTAATTAATTGGCATCATGAGATGTATGTAATATAGTCTCAAACTTGAAAGGGATATTATGACAGCTTTAATACATTAGGATACAAGTGCGGAAAAGAGGAAATCGGAACGAGGGGCGATAAATTAAGACAATACAGGAGGGGTCAATTCTCCATACAAACGCTCTCGACTACTTCCTCCCTGGTTTTTAAAGATAGAGCACTGATTTTTTTAACACAGATTATTGATTGAATGGTATTCAAAATTGGTAAAAATTTGTCAAAAAAACTAAACTGTCCGACACAGGTAATTTCATTGTTATTCAGATTCTCGAATTTCGTTACGATTGATTAAGTTTTGAAGGAGAAAACAGTCGAGGGCGGAACATCGATTTTAAAGATTTTTTCGCAATATCTTTTAACTGAGTTGTTCTGAATGGACATTTTTTTTCGATAAATCCCGAAATAAAATTCTCAAATTAAAAGTGCTTCCTTTCCATTTTAGCATTTTGACTCCTGTAGCGTCTTAAAACACGATCGGTGGGAATTACAAATTCTGTCTTCGCACGTTTATCATGACGACGTGTTAAAGTAAAGTACCCTTTGATGTTTCAACATAGGCACGTAAAGTACTACTTTGCACACTAGTGCGAGAATGTAGCATGATACATTATATTATATACGGTTGCTTTAAAACTTATGTGTCCTAATCGTCGTTCTAGATCGTATCTGGCCCCGTAGCCGAATGGCATTTCCACGATGCGAAACGAAACGAAACGCCGCGAAAGGTAGTCCTGTGGTTCCCGAAGTACGCTTAGCGTACAAATCAGAAGTGCCGATCCTGGAAAAGCAACCTACGTCGCCTGGAAACGAGGTATTTGACCCCGAGTGAAGGTCAGTGAACTGATTTTTATGTAATTGGTGAATAGTGCTTATTTTATGAACTAGTCGTTGCTGGTGCCGCGAAAAGTGAAGTGATTAATTTGAAATATTGAAACTTCAGCCGTCGATTAACCGTTTAGTTTTGAAAGTTTATAATGAACGCGTTACGTAATGAAACCGTTATAAGTAATTTATGTGTATCTACTTAGTTCTGTACGTTTGTGCAGTAGACGGATATTTAAAGACATTAATGTTTATTAGTAACAATCGTGCTTAATTATTTTAATATAAGTATATTTTGGAAAATAGTCGCCTATGCAACTAGATAAATTATGTAATGTGTTGTGTATTTCCTGGAAAGTTTATTGATTAGGTACTAGATGATTACTAACTACATTGTGAAGTACAAACAGAATTATTAACCATGGGATCAGATAGGGCTTCTAGATCGCGTAAGCGTCGTTCTAAACACCACCGTCGTTATTCGAAATCATCTGACCGGAACATATCGGTATCGTCACGTAGTTCGACATCTTCGCCGCCGCGTCGGCGACATAAGAAACAGAGAAAACATCGTCATCGCAAGAGTAAGCAAAGGGATGTTATTACAAACAAACCCAAAAGTTCTACACCGCCGTTACCTTTGAACTCGGGGGTGTTCACAGGCCATTACGGGGTCAAAGGAATTTTGGCCAAGATGGGACACGCCGACAACACTGATTGTCGCATGTGTGGCGAAGAGGAAGAGACCGTCAGACATTTAATGTGTGAATGTCACGCCCTCGCCAGACAAAGAATGAAGAACTTTGGAGCAGGCTACCTGGCACCGAAGGACTTCAGAGAGCTACCCATGAGCCTCATCATCCGATACGTGGAGATGGTCGAGAAGCTCCTGAATAGCTGAAGGATCTTAGGATCGTAGGGGGTAATTGCACAAAAGATCCCGATGGGTCGAAGTGTATCCGTAAGGGCCCCCGCAGATTTAAGATAAGATAAGATACCTTTGAACTCTAACCGTAATAATGATCATCATACTACTGGGGTGAATCAAGCTAGTACAAGTAGTATGTTAGTGGGAAATATCTTGCCGGGTCATGCCTATACTGCACACGTCAACGTAGTGCCTGAGTTTGACCCTAACGATGGTGCCCAAAACATCGAATGTTGGATTCACAAGGTCAACGAGTGCGCTCAAATATATTCCTGGACAGATACTCAGACGTGCCATTATGCGCTGCCCAAGCTGGCTGGTTTGGCAAAGCGTTGGTACCAAGGTCTGCCATCCCTTTTGTACACTTGGCCGCAATGGATAGAAAAGTTAAAACTAGCTTTTCCCTCCACTGAAAACTATGGCGATCTTTTGCAACGGATGCTCAATGTGCGTTGTAAATTAGGGCAACCACTAGACGTATACTATTATGAAAAAATGATTTTGATAAATAAATGCGACATAGCAGGGCGTAAGGCCGTAGGGTGTTTAGTTCACGGGATAGACGATAAGTTTGTCAGAATGAGTGCAAATTCGTGCCGTTTTGAGGAGCCGGAACAATTATTCTCGTATTTACGGACTTTGTCTCAGAGTGACAGCTATTTAATGTCGCAAAAACGCAATAAACCTTGGAACAAAGATTCTCGGCCAACTCAAAACGCCACGAACGCAGCAACAAGTAATGAGTCAATCAAACCAGAAATCGTGTGCTATAACTGTGGAGAGGTTGGCCACATTCGCTCCAAATGTACAAAATCTATGAAAAAGTGTAGTATTTGTCGTAGGGCGGGGCACGTAGCGAATGAGTGTCGAAATAAGACGACTTTAGGGGCGTCAAGTAACAGCAATTCTAGCAATAGCGGTTTGTTACAATTGCCTGCTCCATCTGACAATAACGACGTAAGACGTATTGAAACGAATGACACTGACATACCCAATGTTAGCGAGAAGTATTATAAGGACGTTAAGTTCGAAGGTATACTTACGTCTGCTTTCATAGATTTCGGAAGTGCGCGTACTTTGATTAAGGAAAGTTATGCGACAAAGATGTTTGGGTCATGGCAACGCCTTGACGATATGGAAAATTTAAGAGGCTTTGGTGATGGTATTGTGCGACCCCTGGGTTTTGTTAGGGGTACTCTAAGTGTAGACGAGGTTGAAAGTCTAGTTGATTTGATGGTCATACCCGATCACCTCATGCCGAGCGAAATTCTGATAGGCCGCACTTTTACTGAGTTACCAGATGTCGTTGTTATAAAAACACCAAAACATTTGACATTTTATAGAGTTCCAGGGGAGGAATGTGTTCTACCGAATACAAAATACACTATAAAAACAGCTGTTGATATGACGATTGCGCCAAGTTGTACCTCACCTGTAGAAGTGAGTACAGTGGCAAATTTCACTGGGTCGCTATATGTAGCTGCTTCATTTTGCAATGCACAGCAAAAGAATTACATCGTTTTACCGGGATTGTACAGTTTTCATGATAGCCACGGGTTTATCATGATTTCAAATCTTTCTGATTCAGGATTAAAGTTCGATAAAAATCAAGTGTTAGCTAGGGGTAGTAGTTACGATGAGATTAATGAGTCAACAGTTATGTCATTGACTACCAGTACTACCTCTGATAATAATGAGCAAGCACTGCTAGTAGGAGATGTCGTAATAGGAACGCAGTTAAGTGACACTGAACGTGATGAATTCCATGCGCTTTTATCGAAATACCGCGATTGCTTCGCATTAGACTTATCCGAATTAGGCAAAACTGATCTAGTAGAAATGGACATTAAACTTAAAGACGATAATCCTGTAGTCTATAATCCCTACCGTATGTCCCTCAAAGAAAAAGAGCAACTGTCAATGATTAAAGAAGATCTTCTTAAAAACGGAATTATCAGGGAAAGTTCATCATCTTACGCAAGCCCAGTATTATTAGTTAGCAAGAAAAATGGACAAAAACGTTTATGCGTCGATTATCGAGCGTTGAACCGAAAAACATTGAAAGACAAATATCCACTGCCACGTATTGAGGATAAATTAGATTGTCTCGGTGGCAACAACTTCTTCACCAGCCTCGATTTAGCTAGCGGTTATTACCAAGTACCGATGGCTGAGGGCAGTAAGCACTTGACAGCTTTTGTCACTCCGGACGGCCTCTACGAATTCAACAGGATGCCGTTCGGCTTGGCAAATGCTCCAAGTGTCTTTCAACGCGCGATAAATTCGATGGTAAACGGAGTTGGACAAAAATTAGTTCTTGCATACATGGACGACCTTTTAGTCCCGTCAAAATCTGTTAAAGAGGGCTTTGAAAAGCTTGAGAGGGTATTTGTTATGCTTCGTAACGCTAAACTAACATTAAACTTAAAAAAGTGCGTGTTTTTCCAAGAAAAGATCGAATATCTCGGCTACGAAATTTCTAAAGAGGGTATTAGGCCCGGGTCTTTCAAAATCGATGCCGTTAAGAAGTTCCCCACTCCAAAGAACGTACATGAGGTGCGCCAGTTTGTCGGATTAGCGAGCTACTTCCGTAAATTCGTTCGCAATTTCTCTGTGATAGCTAGGCCCCTTACTGTCCTTACAAAGAAGAACGAACCGTGGCGCTTCGAGTCAGAACAGTTACAAGCGTTTAATCAATTGAAGGATATACTAGTCAGCAGACCCGTGTTGGCTTTGTATGAACCTAATGCTCGATTGGAGGTTCATACAGATGCAAGCAAAATGGGCCTCGGCGCTATTCTGTTACAAGACGCTGGTAGGGGACTCCAACCCATAGCATTTTATAGTAGACAAACGTCGCCTGAGGAACAAAAGTTTCACGCTTATGAGTTGGAGACTCTGGCAGTCATAACTGCTTTGAATCGATTTAGAGTTTATTTGTTGGGTTGTTCATTTAAACTAGTAACAGATTGCCATGCAATCCGCAGTACAATGACAAAGAAAGACTTAGTCCCTAGAGTGGCGAGATGGTGGATGGCTATGCAAGAATTTGATTTTGCTATAGAATATCGAGCTGGCACAAGAATGACTCATGTAGACGCCTTGAGTCGAAACGCCATTGCTGCAGACAATCCACCATGTCGTGACGATGATTGTCACGTTTTTCACATAAGTGATACAGAATCGAATTTCACAGTTGATGACAAATGGTTACAAACTATTCAACAGGCTGACCCCGAATTACAACGAATAGTACAAATTCTACAAGATCCCGAGACTAATGTAACAGTAGATGTTAAAAATAATTTTGTATATAAAAATGATAGGCTCTATCGTATAGTTAAAAAGGGCGAAGATGTGACTTTGTTGTGGGTCGTCCCAAAATCGGTCAGGTGGCAGATCCTTAAAAGTCATCATGATGACGTTGGGCACTTTGGATATGAAAAGACTTATGAAAGAATTCGCAATGTGTATTGGTTCAAAAAGATGCGCCGGTTTGTCAAAAAATACTGTAATGCATGTCTACATTGCGCTTATAACAAAGTG
Organism: Leguminivora glycinivorella; assembly: GCF_023078275.1. Classification (NCBI taxonomy): domain Eukaryota; kingdom Metazoa; phylum Arthropoda; class Insecta; order Lepidoptera; family Tortricidae; genus Leguminivora; species Leguminivora glycinivorella. The sequence goes on from NC_062975.1 coordinate 4,257,137, forward strand.
CCCGGCGGTCCTAAGGAAGGCATGCTACATCCCATCCAAAAACCTGATAGACCATTTCACACCTTACACGCAGATCATTGTGGTCCATTTCCTGTAAGTAAACGGCGAAATGCTTACCTCCTAGCAATAATTGACGCGTTCACCAAATTCATATACATAAAGCCCGTTAAAAACTGTAAGACTAGTACCACCATAAATGTCTTTGAAGAATACTTCAGCATATTTGCCGTACCGAGGCGTTTGATTACAGACAGGGGAACTAGTTTCACCAGTAACTCTTTTAAAACTTATATAAAAGACAAAGGGTGTGTTCATATTCTTAATGCAGTTGCTAGCCCCCGCGCCAATGGTCAGATTGAGCGCTATAATCGTTCCATTGTAGACGCACTTACTTCAATGAATCACGGAAAACCGGATAATGAGTGGGACATTTGCGTACCTAAAGTGCAATGGGGTCTTAACAATACGATCAATAAGTCAACTAATAAAACACCGTCGCAACTATTGTTTAGCATAATTCCCACAGGCAGTTCTGATGGGGTGATGAATGAGATAGTCTCAGAAGCTCAAGAATATGAGAATTCAGACGTAATAAGGGCAGAGGCTAGTGAAAGGATGCGTATAGGGCAGGAGAAACAAAAGGAGCGATTTGATAGCAAGCGGAAATCGCCACATGAATATAAAATAGGCGATCTTGTCCGTATTGAGAGAGAGATAGGTAACCCAACTGGCCAAAGTAAGAAACTGCAACCTAAATGTAGCGGGCCTTACAAAATCACCAAAGTCTTGGGTAATGATAGGTATGAGGTCGAGGATACGCCTATTACTAAAAAGGCAGGAAAACCGGTATACAAATCAGTGTTTGCGGTGGATAAGATACACCCTTGGTTGGTTTTTGAAAATGATCCCATGGAGAGTGATTCTGACGCATAAAGTAAATTTTATAGTGAATTAGTTTAATTATTTAACATTTAATGAAATAATTGTAGCTATAAGTCAAACTTGTGTAGAGATTATTGATTAAACTGAAATAAACTATGAGGATAATTTAATTTGTTCTAAGAATTAGATTATTGATTGTTTTCAAATTTGTATTCATTAATGATTGTTTACTGAATCTAGCCCTTGGTGGCGTTACTAGCCCTGGTGGCGTTACTAGCCCTTGGTGGCGATACTAGCCCTGGTGGCGTTAATAGCCCTTGGTGGCGATACTAGCCCTGGTGGCGTTAATAGCCCTTGGTGGCGATACTAGCCCTGGTGGCGTTAATAGCCCTTGGTGGCGATACTAGCCCTGGTGGCGTTAATAGCCCTTGGTGGCGATACTAGCCCTGGTGGCGTTAATAGCCCTTGGTGGCGATATTAGCGCTTGGTGGCGCGGCGAGTCCTGATGGCGCTGCTAGCGCTTGATGGTGCTGCTAGCGCTTAGTGGCGCTAATAGCCCGGTGGTGTTATTAACCGTGAATGTCGTACAGGTAAGAACAGTGTGTTGTACTTCTTGAATATAAGTGCAGAGTGGTTGTTTGATTGATATGTTGGGTAAAATGATGTACTTATTAAGTAGTAAATTTAATTGTATTCTGATACAGAAAATGGTATATTGTTATTTACATTTATGAGATTGCTTTTAGCAATTGCTTACTAAAACTTATTAATACTGAAAATTGGTATATGATTTTTGTAAATATTGTTAGAAATTAGTAACACAGACGTACACGCGAGGACGCTAACGATGTCAGAAAAGGCCGAATGTTAGCAAATGACGGGTAGAAGTATGTAAACATTGAATTTAGTGATTGAGATTTGAAGGTATAATTGAGAAACGTTTGAGTCTAGTGATTAACTGATTTAAATGTTCATAGATTATGATTATAATAGTTTATTTAGATATGTGTTTTAAAGTATTTAAATATTAAACTGAATGTATAAAATAATTAAAGATTATTTACTAAAATTATCATAGAAATGTATAATGTAGATTAATACAAAGTGTTTAATTTGTGCTGGTAACATTGGTTGCCCTAAGGAATTTAAAAATATATGATTACTTACTGGGCACTGATAAAAGTAGCTTCTAAGTGTTCTCTTAATAAATCATCTTATACTTTAAATATAAAGAGTGGAAGTTATTTACTATTCCTGTGGTTCCCGAAGTTAAGTACGCTTAGCGTACAGTAGTCTGGCTCTGTCGCGCCAATATGCAAGACGTCACGTTTCGTTTCGTGAGCGTTTGTGCCATTCGGCTACGCATCCTTTTTTTTGTCGGAGTGGGGAATGCGTTTACGCACTACGCACCCTGGGCCCGTTTCTCGAAAGGTACAAGCCTTGTATTACAAGTGTGTTTCCATGACAACCCATACGATTTGACTTGTAAATACAGTACAAGCCTTGTATTACCAGTGCGCGAACTGTCAAATCGTATGGGTTGTCATGGAAACGCACTTGTAATACAAGGCTTGTACCTTTCAAGAAACGGGCCATGCACTGGTCTAGTAGGTCTTCGTTGGTGTTCAATGGATAAACGGGAATAATAGATAACTCAGGTCCAGAATGATCTCGGAAGTGATATTTTAGAGATCGTAAATATTTGATTTCAATAAACAATATTGTAGGTATATAAATAATCTCCAGTTATGCCTCCATTTATATATCCAGCTATATTTCCTCCAGTAAGGGTATGTCGACACGACACTCGATCAAAACTCCTCCACTATATCACAAGAACTTACAATAACAAATCACGACACTCTCAGTTTCATAAGAACTAATGCCGGCTGCAAAACGAATACTGCGAACTGAGCGAACGGGGCGAACCATAAATCTACAGTGAACACGGTCCATTACTCGCTCCAGTACTAAGCTCGGCTATTTATTCCTCAATTCAGAAGAGACGTATGTGTACTTACAATGTTGGGTCGTATAAGTCCTTTTTGATTGGGATTCAGTGGTGAGGTACGGGAGCTAAAACTATATATTGTTAAATTAACAATAAAGTGTGAAGTGGCACTTTATATGGAAGACTAAAGAGTTGCATTGTACTAGAAATGTATTTATTCAAGTCTGAATTGTTGTTGGTAAAATGTTAGAGTAGAGGTATATTTTTATCTCTTCGATAATATTTACCACGGATCATATTTTAAATAAGTCAGTAAAAATGTTATCTTTAAAATCATATAAAATTGTAAAATATAATAAGAAATGTAAAATAAATTCTACCTCCCTTTAAATTTTAAGTCATCCGGTGATAGCCGTAAATGATAAGTGTAAGGTTAAAGCAAACTTAAATTTACCACTCTCTAAAATTATAACAAACTCTTCCCCGTACTAATTACATGAGAACTGTCAGATGCGGCGCTGTTCCCGACAGCAAATACAAGTTTGTCCGAACCTGTGAGTTCATGCGCTATAAATTACGGAGTACGTTCCATTTCCTCCACAAAATTCTGGAACAAAGGACTTAGAAGCTCAAGAAAAGGTTATAATACAGTATATTTATTGCGAGGATTGTACCAATTTACTTAAAATTTTATTTTAATTACCTAACACAAAAAGAAAAGTTGTACAGTCTACTATTAATCAAATCGACGGTGGAAAGGAAGAACCACTTAAGCGACATTTTGGTCGAAAATGAGTTATATATATCATTGGAATCAGCGTTTTTTTCTGCGTCGTTAGAATTGGGTTTCACGGCGATCCGATGACTTATATGTCGCTTAAAGTAATTCACGAATGAGGTCTGAATTTGAAAAACCACCCCTTATGCGACACACAATTTGAATAAAATATTATCTGTGTCACTTAAAACCTACTCCAATATTACCACAGTCGTATAAACTATTTTTAAAAAGAGTTCGTTTCCGATGCAATGTCCCTTAATTGATTATTCCGGGCACATATATCATGAATTCTGTACTTGAGTGGTTCTTCAAAACTGCTTAATAAAACGGTTGTCGGTTAAATGAATGTTACGAAAAATTACGTTGTTATTTAATTGCTTTAAGCGACACTCCTTACCGCGGCCGAACCTGTCGCTTAAAGTATACTTTATAAATGCGATACGTCGGTTAAGTGAAGATTGAAAATGATATGATAACGGTTAAAGTGTTGTTCTAATCTATTTGATGTCGGTACAGTGAACAATTTTTGGCGCGAATTTCACGCGAATGGTGCTTTACTTATACAATGGAATGCAGTGGGTCGCTTCAGTCAGCGGAGCGGGCGGTTAAACACCGGAGTGCGGCGGTTGTGTCGCCGATCGCTGCCTGATTCGACTAGGTATTACGCCGTGGCTTGCGTGGGCGACGGCGATGCGACGCATACAAAATCAAACCTTGTCGATATGGAAGCATGAGACGCGACGGCGACGGTCGCGCGACCGTCGCCCACGCAAGACACGGCAGTAGGTATGTAATAAGTAAGCTAGCTACTTATTCTTAATAATTTATAAACTCAAAATGATTGTGATCTCAAAAAAGTGCATACTTAATTAAGAGTTATTTATTAGAAGTAGATTTATTTTATTAAAATAAAAATACACGTTAATTTCGTTAAGTATTTTATTTTTCTCCTTAAAAAACGCACAATATAGCGTTTTTTTAACCGCAAATATATTCAAAATTTTTCAATAATATGAAATATTTTAAAAATATTAAAGCTAGCGTTATAATTCACAAAAAAGTGTCGATTTAGTTTCAAATTTCTGGTATACATACATACATACAATCACGCCTGTACCCCATAAAGGGGTAAGCAGAGCACATGAAACTACTAAAGCTTCAGTGCCACTTCATTTCTGGTATACCACTTCAAATTGGCACGTACTAACTGCCCATGCGACTGTTGCTTAATTGAATATCTTAGAGACAAGTTAAAGAAGGTAAGTGGCTTCAGTGAGTTTTATAGTACTATGATGATGTCGCTTAAATGGTTCTTCCGGGAATATTTTGAGGACCTTTTCAATTAAGCGACATCATTTTCAGGATCCTGTAAGATTTTGGAGTAAATGTTTATTTCATAAAATAGAGAAAAATAAAATAAGATTATCGTCTTAAGAACTCATTTACCTATTTCAAATAGGAAAAAAGTTATGATTTTTTTTCTCAAAAAGAAAACTTTGAAACACTCTCCTGTACAATTCACTAAATGTCGCTTAAGGGGTTCTTCCTTTCCACCGTCGAAATGAAATCTAAGACAACTCCTGCAATTAGTTGCCAACTCGGACGAATAACGCTAGAAAGAAAACGAAAAAGAAGTCCATTAGGAATCGTTTGACTTAAAATGTTTAAAATAAAATGTTCCAATCAGGAATCACGAATTAAAAGAAAATTGCATCCGCATTGGTAAATCTTCGAGATCACAACACTCATTTAGAAAACTAAACAGAAATGAATAGTCAAACAGCTGCTGCTCAAATAGCTGCCACATTAGGCCCACTATTAACTAACTCCTTAAACGAATTTAAATTTAAACACGTTTACTGAGCCATTAAAGAAGTAATGCATTACATACATTGCCGTAAATCTTAGACAGGAGACATAGAGGCGTCAGATAGAACACGCATTGTATTATCATTTATAGCAATGTCGCTCGGGAGTGTATTTTGAGCGGGGGAACAATTAAAACTGTCAAGTTGAGGATTTAGAGCTCCTGTATTAAAGTCGGTACATGCGTTGGTGTTGGGCCGTAGAGTGAATTAGTTGATTGTATATTTCTAGCATATTCCTTATTACAAAGGCCTGCTATTTGTACTTCGTACATTAACTTATTTTGATTTATTTTATCTATTGAGACACATTAGTTTTTTTTATGTCTATTTTAGAGTCTTATAAAATAAATTGACGTAGGTATGTACTTGATATTCTTCAAGTAAACCTTGTCTCAAAATTGTTTAAACAAAAACTGTCACATTTGTTTTTTGCCTCTACAGCGACATTGTGCCCAATTCTGAATTGTGGTTGAATTGTTTAATGAAAGACAAAGGGTAACACTACTTTTGTACAACTTGTAATATTTTCAGTGTCATCAAATATCATCTAAAAACCCTGAAAAGGGAATGCTGAGAATGCTTCAGGGCATCCAGTTCGCCTTATGTACGTTCAGTTTTGTTTTTACAAAAAGCTTAAATAAATTAATACCTAAATAAAATTACAAGTCTTTTAGGTTTTTATCATCAACCTTGTCTCAAACTGAAAATTGGTTTTCATTATTTTCTTGCCTCAACATTGCGCCCACTCCTGAATTGTTGTTGAATTGTTTAATGAACAACAATTATCGCGGCGGAACGAAGTAATCGGCTTGTTACGCTTTTTATTGAGATTGATGTGAGAAGATATTCGGGGACGGCTCAATTTAGGGGACCAAGCGAAATACTCACGCTTATTCTTCTAGAATATATTGAATCATAACATTAAAACTCATTTATGCCCACATAAAAAAATATCAAACCAAGATTTTAAACTACATACATAACTATATTATTTATTACAAATACGTAGGAAAAAATTTAATAACGGAGCCAATAAGACAAACCAATAAATATTAATATTAAAAACTAGTTAAAACTTAAATCGGTGTTACATCTTGTTAAGAAGACCAAAATGAATATTCGAAACAATACTTAAGCTACTTTAAAAATTTACGAAATATCTCAAATGATTATTATGCCAACAAAATTAATGAGGCGTGGTCCAGGTATGGCGAGTTCATTTTGAATCTTGCAAGGCAAGATACCAGGTTAGTTTAAGTACCTATTAAAGTGGCTAGTCTATAAAACTTAGCTACAATAGGTGTTACAAACGAGCCATATAGTTCCTAGTATCGACGTGAAACTGATACGAATTTACTGCAGTAAGAATCCCTAACTGGGATACGATTTCCACATTAATCTTTTTGGACATTTTTACAACCGGTACAGTGATTTGACTGACTGCTTAGACTTTATATGTAACTAGCTTATGCCCGCGGCTTCGCTCGCGTTAGGAGACAAAAGGTAGCCTATGTTACTCTCTATCCCTTCAAGTATCTCCACTTAAAAAATCACGTCAATACGTCTCTCCGTTTTGCCGTGAAAGACGGATAAACAAACAGACACACACACTTTTCCATTTATAATATTAATATGGATAACTAGAGTAGCCTTATTATGTCGTATTTGCGTACAAAAACCTTTACCGAAATTACGGGGAGGTGAAAAAATAGCACTTGCACAAGGAAACATAATTAGGCATATACGTATTTATTTATGAAAATAAAACAAACACTTCTGATTTGACCTCAGACAAAGATATCACACAAGTTATTATGAGACATTACTAGTATACGACTTGGTACATGAAAGTTACATTGACCGGATGACTGGGAGATGACATTAAGAAATCTAAAAAATTTGGCGAAGCGAGAATCATTCAAAACATTTTTCATATGTTGTTATGGTTTGCAAAATGTTATGATTTTATGTTATGTTGTTCTGCAATATTGATGCATGTAGTTGTGCAAGTATTTAATTTAAGTAAGAAGGGTAGGTAATTAAAAATGCAATATTATAAATATATTCTGGTGTGAATGTGCGTATCTACATATTTAGTAAATAGACTATAAACCATTACTATCAACAACCTAAATACATATTTATTAGCACAAAGTTCAGATTCATGCATTAAGATAATATGTAGCTCCGCAACGCTTTATTAAATGGTAACCTAACCCAAAGACTTGGTATTACTGCAATACAGTTTGATTTAAACGTCGACTAAAATACTTAAGTATTATAAGGATTGTACGGTCGACCGGGGTGGCTTTTAAACGCAGGGGCGACTTTGAAAAGTTAGTTTTAAAGTCATACTGGAAGCAAATTCGCGATTTTCTGTGGTAGATTTACAAGAATATGTATTGATCTAACTAGTTTAATGAACAGTTTCAGTAAATAATTATGAATAATGTAAATTTTAAAGCCGTTCAAATACCATCAAAGTAGCCCCAAATTTTCCTAAAGCCACCACGGTTGACGGTACCAGTGCTCGATACGCTAATGCCCAGTAGATTACCTACACATTTATTGACATAGATTGAAGTGACATCTACTGACACTGTCGAGCACTAGACACGTAAAGTTTTACGTTTAGGTTCTTTGTAGGTGTCATGAGTTTCTAATCATCATTATCTTGCCCTTATCCCAGTCACTTGGGGTCGGCGCAGCATGTCTTTCTCTTCCATACATCTCTGCCACTCTCATCTCATCATTAACTTGTTTTAGTTCCATATCATGTCTCACACAGTCCATCCACCTCTTCTTCGGTTTTCCCCTCCCGTTACTTCCACCACCTTCCACATTCATTCGTAATATCTTTCTCGTCACATGTCTTTCATAAATGTGAAAGGAAATGTATGTATTTTTTTGCCTTTCGCTATCAAGTAACATAATATTAAAAACTAATGGTAAGCACATTGTTCTATTATCTTTAAGTTTAGCCCAAACCCTTATTGCACAACAAAAGTGTCACTCCTTAAACAATTATCACATTACAGTGGTGGCCGGTCCACGTGTGCGTGATAAATTGTAATTGACATGAGTTTTGTTTGTATGAGCTCATTCATTTTTAGGGTACCGTTTCTCACGTTGAAAACATGGAACCTTTATAGAATCAACATTGTTTTCCATCTTTCAACATCCTTATGTGTGTCTGTAAATATCCTTTATCTCAGAAAGGCGTCGAGGTATCGAGAAGAAACCAAAATATATATGTCTCAATAAACGGGTACTCTCGAGGGAATCAAAATTATTAACTGGTACTTCTGATGACCCATATTTAAATATGAAATCTGACAAATAATATTGTCTAAGGTCACCTAGACGCTTCGCGATTTCTGTGAAAACTTTTACACGCTGGGACCCCATGGACCTATATATTGTCTAATATGTGCTACAGATACAAGAAAAAAATCCGAAACCTATATTGATTAAAACTATACAACAACAACAACAACATACAATCACGCCTGTATCCCATGAAGGGGTAGGCAGAGCACATGAAACTACTCAAGTTTCAGTGCCACTTTGGCAAATAAGGGGTTAAAAGAAAACGAAACTGTGACATTAAAGTGACAGGTTGCCAGCCTCTCGCCTAAGCCACAATTTAACCCAGTCGCAGTCCCTCAGTCGCCTTCTACGACACCCACGGGAAGAAAGGGGGTGGGTGTGGTTAAAACTATAAATATCAAAAAAAAATTTTATACGGAATCGTTGGTGTAGCGAGTCCGACTCGCACTTGACCGGTTTTAATATGAAGTTCGCATGCGGGCGTTACGCAACAATCGAATGCCGAATTAGAGAGAGATATGGGAATTCGATGCCGTTTTATTGTCCCGTTTAAGCTTTAATTTAACCACAGAAATGTTTCACTGAAATCTGTAAATGTTTTCTGTATTCTTGTCACTAAATTTGACTCATTACTTAGCCCCAAGTCAGGGTTAAGTCATGGTTAGAGGAGTGTAGTAAAATACCCGCCAGTTTTTGGCCCGTAACAGCTTACAATAATTTGATTCACGGTTAGTTTCAATAACCGTAACCGTGTCGGGAGCTCGACATGAAAACCTAAATTTAAAAAATACCTATTCAAAATTTACTGTCTTTTAGTATCGTCAATATCAAAACAATAAAAACATATTAAAACTAAACTAAACCTAACTTAACCTAGGGGTACTTACTACATTGTATCCACAGATGTCTCCCAAGTCGCTGCCAGTACCTAATGTGCCCAACCAAAGCCCTGGCCGCGTTTCCTCGCTGGATGCCAATGCTAATGCGTTTTTCTAATCCCAAGTGCCGTAGCCGAATGATGCCATCTGCGCCGCAAAAGGTAGTCTGGCTCTGTCGCGCCAATACGGAAGAGCGATAGAGATAGATGAGCGTTTCGTGAGCGTTTGTGCCATTCAGCTACATATACCCTGTGAACATTATTTATCGAAATAAGACATAATTTAATAGGGAATAAGTATACCTACTCACATTTTACAATAACGAATAGACATAAACTGGTGCCTAAATAAGCAAACATGTTTATGATAATATTTGAATGACAAACATAAAATTTCCAAACATTCACAGTAGGTAATATTTATCATTGGCATCCATCCATAATAGTTTGTCGATAGCAAATACGTACAATAGTTAATAGAAAGTTGTCACTAATAACAGGAATAAACGAGAATTCGTGGACGCAAATAAACACAGTCTTACAAGATTTAGCTTCACTATAAGTATATCCAAATGTAATGTAACCTATAACTTACATGTTTGGTTTACCTGTTTGTGTAAATTGGTTGATAATAAATGAAATAAATAAAATGAAAAATCTAGGAGACTACTCGTACTTGACCCACTTCCTCGATTACCGATTGAGCTGATATTGTACAGACAGCTTGGCAAAAAAGGGTAGACTTTTTATGGAACAAACTTTTTTTCATCATAGCAACACTCAATTGAAAAGTGTCAAAATCTGTCTAAATTGTTGCCACAAGCAAATCGTTTTGCATAGACGGTGGCGCCTCTTTTTTTAATGTTTTTTGCCAAGCTGTACATAAATACATAATTATGTAAGTCGAATGCCAATGTAATCTTGTGACGACTTAGTCCACCTACAGTCTTCATCATCAGATCACCTGGAAATTCTCTACAGGTCCTTAACTGACATGTCCACATGGGAGCTCGGTGATTAAACAAAGCAAACTATGTAATTGTGTTTAGGGTTGTCAAATACTTGCTTGGACTAAAAACTAGATTACTAAAACCTAATTTCTTTTACAGATCTCAAGAAAGTATTCACACTATCACCATCGCCAGCGTCCGTCGAAGCGGGTTCAACAGTCTCCTTGCGCTGCGCCCCGCCGCAAGCCGCTCCCACCCCTCGGGTGTCGTGGCTTAAACACGGGTCTCCTCTGCAACAGGATCATAATGTGCTGATTTCTGCTGAAGGGAACCTGGTTATATCGAGGGCTACGTTACAAGTAAGTTCTACTTAGTAACAGCTAAACTCAACATAAATATGGACATGGATAGGTCACACTATTCGAAGAGGGGAAAGAAATAAACGCAACCATCGCTTTCGGCTGGAAACTCAATAGTAACTACGCAAATTTAAATAACTCACTTAATGAAGAGCAAACGAATAAACCTTTATTTTCGCGCTCTTATACCTAGTTAAATAGGTTACTCATTGTAGGCACCTAAACTTAAAATTTTGAAAATACTTTAGTTGTAAAATACCTTTTATGTACCGTTATTGATTTAGTTGTGAAGATTGAAACCAAATGAGTGTTTTAATATGATAAACTCTCTGATAAGGTAACTAAGTAAGTATTCTAAAGTAACGAAACAACAATGGCATATCTTTCGTCAAGATTATGCGGCTATTTTTTCACCGGTCCATTAAATGATTGATAAAGCTACTTACTTCTTAATCTTGATGGAACCTTGTCTTTTCTCGTAACTGTAGATATTCCGTTATTCTGACCTTTAGATCAAATGAATATTAAGTGGTATAAATATGAGCATAGCTTTACAGTGAGTTATAGAAATATTAGTCTTCAAATCCGACTTTCACTATCGTATACACTGCGATATGATACCAATATGTATATTTATATCATTTATTCTGAATCAATAGAAGAAACAGATACGATATTATCTAATATTTGGCTTAGGTACTTGTAGGTCTTATTACAGGTACAAAAATTATAGACTACTTATCAATCAAATCATGGTACAAAAAGTGGCGCAAATATTCTATGGGAATTCAACCTTCGCCCCTACATTTTCAATCAATTTTTAAGTGTTATGTCTCTTCAATGATTCCGTCAACGTTGAGGAAGGCACGCGTTTTATGAAGACAGACCGGTGAGACTTACATTTTTAAAATTTGCCCCTTTTTTTAGTGCCAACATGTTGGTTAAAATTGTAGTTGTTTTTTAAAATAGAGAGTTTGAAACAAAATAGTACCTAATCTGCGCGAAAATCATTTACGTACTGTCCCATTTCGTAGTAAAATACGAGAATACTCGGTCAAAATGATAAATGCAAGGATAAATAACAATAGTTCCCGCTTGTCAGACATTTCGTGCACAATCCGCATAAAATTCCGCTGACAGACAGCCGTGAGTAACATTTTTATTGAATACAAAAGTTCCGAGCGCGCCATTTTTATTGTTCAGTAGTTTGGCAAAATTCAAATTGTAGAAATAAAACTGTGCTGTTAACTCGCTCCGTGAAATATTTTCGGAATACGGGTCATAATTGGAATATAAAGTAAGAATATTTTATTACGAATCGTTAAATCATTGTATAAGTATGTTAATGTTAGACGACCGGTGACCCTGTCTGCTAAGCCGCGGTCCTGGGTTCGAATCCCGGTAAGGGCATTTGTTTGTGTGATGAGCACTGTTCCTGAGTCATGGATGTTTTAAATGGTACATGAACATATATATTTGTATATTGTGTATATCGTACCCACGATACAAACCTTCTTGAGCTTACCGTGGGACAGTCAATCTGTGTAAGAATGTCCTATAATATTTATTTATTTATATATGTACCTAGCAGCAGCCGCTGGTCCATACAAGCCGATTCCCACCGGCTTGCCCAAAATTTGATAACTATAAAAATCCTAGTAAGTAACATTTTCAAGTCCAAAAACCTAGTAAGTGCATGCTATACTAGGTTTCTGAGTTTGTAAACGGAACATACTAGGTTTTTGAATATGGAATTGTCCCATACTAGGTTTTAAATTTTAAAAATTGCCGAAGTGTTGAACAAGGAATTCAAATATAACAATAAATAAAACATAGCAAGTCAGTAATGAGTGAAGTTTGAATTCAAACGGTCGCCGTTCCCGCGCCCCCGCCCGCGCGCCTGCGTTTGTTCCGTTCGGGATCCGAATTTAGGGAACGAGTTTCAATTCAACCTGAAGTTTCTAGTTTGTCTTACTTTGCGCTGCTGCGCGGACGCATGATGAATAAAAGTCATCGATGGAGACGAATTTTAGCAGCTGCTTTTAGATAGTCATTCTCATTATGTTCGTTGTTTTAGCCCGTGATATTATACTTATTTAATATTGTGTGTGGCGATCGCAAAAGTGTTTGTGGTGCTGAATTGTGGTTTTTTATTTGTGATGTTTTAATGGGGCTTGGATCGAGGTATTAACATTCGGAATGCTTTTTAACATTATTTTTGCTATCTATTTTACGTAGGTACCTACTTAACCTACTTATATATATTTGACGATGGGAGCAATTTAAAATAGTTCTAACAATTATGCCTTTCCAATCTACCTAAAGGAATAACTGCCAGTAGTACCTAGTGCTTGTAACAGGTTGTTGATGTGCAGTATATGGCGTGTGTTACATATGAAACTATCGTGTTAAAAAAAGGACACTCTAGTAGCAAAATTAGTGCCTTTAATGCCAGAAACAAGGCGTGATTTTTGGAGTCGATTGCCAATTAATGACCTTTCTGATGATCTTTAAACTGGAGGCGAATAGGCTACTAGACTCATATCTAATTTGGCACAATAAATAATTGTCTTCTGTAATATTTTGGGTACCTATTAAATGTGTACGATGTCTACGTAATTTTAATTAAAAAATTTGAATAAATTTTTTTTGGCCACCGAAAACTCTGTCGGCCGTGTAGTGACCTCATAAAATTCATGTCAAATCAATCGCTGATATTACATAATACCTTTATGCCTCGTACTTAAATTGTCAGAAAGTGTTGTTTTCGCACCACTGAATGACTTCATTCACAGAAAATTTATAGATGACATGGCTGATGTTGTTTTTGCCTAAAATATTACGTAAACGTATTCTTTAAAAATATTTTTTTGCGGTTAATAAGCCATAATAAAATATAGTGATATTTTTTTTCCGTTAATTGGGTAGTAAGTAATGCTATAAGACAAACTATAAAAAGGGTCAAGTAGCCTATTGTTTACCCGATGACTGATTTTTGTTTTATGCATAAAATTTAATTAATTGTCTAATAATGTTGCCTTTTGTTATTATAATCCCATCAAACAAATATTATAATGTGATCAGACACGAAACGACATTTTGATATTTGCTAGTCCCTTTTCGGTGAAGGAAAGAACGTGAGGAAACCGGACTACTTACCCTTCGGGTTGGAAGGTAAGATGGCAGCCGCATTTGTAAAAACTAGTTCCTACGCCAAATCTTGTGATTAGTTGTCAAAGTGGACCCCAGGCTCTCATGAGCCGTGGCAAATGCCGTGGCAAATGCTGGGATAATGCGAAAATTAATCATTTAAAATACTTAGTAAGACCACTTGCTAGCTTTTTGTTTTGTAATTGACGAAACAATACTATTATTTTTTTGTAATTAATTGTTAGTAAGGCACATAAAAGTTCTAAATAGACACATACATTTAGTTTCAACAGTTTGTCTTGTAAAGCGAGTTATACTTCTTTATATAAAACCAAGTCTTGTGAGAAAAAGGTCTTTGGTACTAATTTTTTTTAACAAAATCTTTGTTTGCCTCTCCTGTAAAATTTCGGTAAATGCACTTGCTAGGCTTTGATTTTGGACAGCCGTATAGTAAAGCACCCAATGTTAAAGTAGGTTTCTTTTTGCTTTGGTGTTGCCTAGCAGAAATTTTCACCAGCCGCCACTGGTACCTAGAGTTAATCGTGTAATAAATTCTTGTATCGAGCTCAATTAGCCTTATGCAGCAGCAGCACCAATTAGTATTGAAGTTATTGGTGTTTTTATCGATATACTTCGGCGCCACGAAACGTGATACATTTTATTTCCTGATATGGAATATAGGTAAAATAAATCGCTCCACACTTTTTCAGCTTTCATCGTTAACCACTGTTTTTGAATAAAATATATTTAGTAATATTCGGATATAGGTATAAATAATGATGCAGTCACTAACAAAAGCAATCATAAATACTGCTAGAGAACAGCATTTCGATTGCTAGACATAAATACATATATATAAGGTTCATGAAATAAAACTATGGAAACGGATTAAATCGCGTATAATGAATTTAAAATTCATCCCGACGACGTTTCGAACACTTTACAGCGTTCGTGGTCAACGGGTGACTGAGGTAAAATTACAATGTGCAAAAGCTACCCACATACAAGAAATATTAACGAACCATGACCACAAATAATATAGATTTTAAGGCAGGTTCACACACTATTAATAAAGCTAGTTATAAAATATTCAAAAAATTACCATTACTATGTTAAAAAAATAATTAACCAATTAATCTACACAAAATTGACAAAAACAAACTGCAAATGTCCAACACCATACAACACAAATGCCTCACAGCCTTCGTCGTGCTTGTTCCATTATCAGATGTACTACTGGATCCCAAGCCGGTGGTAAAGTAAAGCCATCTTCTCTATTAAAGTTTGGATATTTCTTGATCTCAATGGCCTCGCGCAACATTCTGGGTATATATCGCTTCTCCTTAGCAAGAACCAGAGGCTTGTCAAACTTTATCCATGACATGTTCAGAGACTGCAGACCTTTGCCCACGGTGCTTGACATCCGCTATGTGTTCGCTCACACACAACACAACACACACAGGGATGTATTAATAGTGTGTGAACCTGCCTTAAAAATCTATATTATTTGTGGTCATGGTTCGTTAATATTTCTTGTTTGTGGGTAGCTTTTGCACATTGTAATTTTTCCTCAGTCACCCGTTGACCACGAACGCTGTAAAATGTTCGAAACGTCGGGATGAATTTTAAATTCATTATACGCGATTTAATCCGTTTCCACAGTTTTATTTCATGAGTAACGATCGCGGTAACCGAAGACATTATTGCTAGACAATTTTCCATCGTAACTGGAATATAAGTATATCCTTAAATTAAGAAGATACAGGAGAGGTCAATCCTTTATACAAACGCTCTCGCGACTATTTCCTCCCTGGTTTTTGAAGATAGAGAAAACTTTTCAACACAGATTATTCTTATTTTTATCTGCGTCGGATCGGTTTTTCTTTTTTTTGTTTGCTATTATTATTTTTAAATACCCTAGCGCCAATCAAAAATGTTCAAAAATGGCCTTATTGATTATACATACATACATACAATCACGCCTGTATCCCATAAAGGGGTAGGCAGAGCACATGAAACTACTAAAGCTTCAGTGCCACTCTTGGCAAATAAGGGGTTGAAAGAAAACGAAACTGTGACATTGCAGTGACAGGTTGCCAGCCTCTCGCCTACACCACAATTTAACCCATATCCCACAGTCGCCTTCTACGACACCCACGGGAAGAAAGGGGGTGGTGAAATTCTTAACCCGTCACCACACAGGGTAGGGCTTATTGATTATGGCGCAAAAAAAGGTGTGGTATTCAAAATTGACAACAATAAGCCAAAAAACTAAACGGTCCGACACAGATTATTTCAATAATATGTTATTCAGATTCTCAAAATTCGTTACGATTGATTAAGTTTTGAAGGAGGCAACAGTCGAGAGCGAAACTTCGATTTTAAATATTTTTTCGCAACATCTTTTAACTGAGTTGTTCTGAATGGACAATTATTTTCGATAAATCTATTTAATAACACTAGTATAAATAAATAAATAAATAAATATTATAGGACATTCTTACACAGATTGACTGAGGCCCACGGTAAGCTCAAGTATATTTAACTAAAATTCCTAAATTGAAAGGGGGGCTCCTTTCCATTTTCGCTCCTGTAGCATCTTAACAAGAACATTTTTCATTCCATGTACGAGTATATGTGTATTTGCCCACAGCAAAAATCCCTAGTTTCTTTATACCTCTTATAGGTACCCATTGATAATGTTATGTATGAGATCACGCTCTCTTTAAGTTTTGTTACAGTAACTCCAGTTCGATTCATATTGAGATGACGTAATTCTACGTTGTTTTGTTACTATGTCGGCAGATTTGGTTCATAGAATGTAATGTTTATACTCCTGTTTTAACTTACTTGGTGTTTATTA
This sequence comes from Leguminivora glycinivorella, assembly GCF_023078275.1. Lineage (NCBI taxonomy): Eukaryota > Metazoa > Arthropoda > Insecta > Lepidoptera > Tortricidae > Leguminivora > Leguminivora glycinivorella. Next base: position 4,274,148 of record NC_062975.1, read on the forward strand.
TATTCGCTTCCGTTAGTACTAAAATAATAAACTGTTAGTTGAGTCTTGAAACTAACTTAATATTTTACTTGTTTTGCTATGTTATAAATAGTCTAAAGCCTATTTTACTAAGCAGAAATCTTAAAATAAAGTGCCGGCAGATTGTGATCTTGTTTACAAACAAAAACCCACAGTCTGGCAAAAAAAAAAGAATAAAAATTAAAAAGTGACAAAATTGTAGTGTCAAAACCCTTTTAACTTGTTGTCTCTTAGCTTTAATGTCGTAAATTAAAAATATTATTAATTACGAAGATTTTATAAATCGACATCTAAAGGTACCTATATACGGCAAAGTTTATTCCCATAAAAAAGTACTGAATATACGGACGCTTGCAAAACAAAGTTCGCGTTTTCTTCATAAATACCACACAAAATCATCATTTACACGATTTTACCATTACGCATAAAGTAGCAGGAAGCAAAAAACTTTCGTCGTATCGCACTTTTAAATTTTTATAGTCATTAAAACTTTTATGGGTTATAAATAATTATCGTTACAGCTTATTAAAACCGCAAATATAAAAGTCGTATAACTTACACGTGTTTCATTTAGGTCATGAAAATGTTACAGTTTTGAAAGAGAACCTTGTTTTGTGATTAATAAAGTTGTACTTATTTTAATACTGACACGTGACATGTTTCCTGTAGTGGAGCATATGATGTGACTTATTCCCTGGGAGATACAGTACGATTAGATGCCATGCGTATAGTAGACATATATTATATTTTTTCTTTTAATTATAGACTGATCGGCGATTGACCCTAGTCACACCGATGGAAAGTAAAGACAGAGTACTGAGTAAAGATGGAGCCAGGGTTGCCAACCGTAAAGCAAACTTCCTCGTACGTATGCAGCTAAAATTCTCGTATTTAGACTTTCGAACCTCGTACATATAAAAAATATTATTATTATGCATCGAAAACGTGTTTAAAACAAAATTAAGCATACTCGTATTATACTATCGGGACCACTCCGTAAAGTACCTAAGAAATGATCGCACCGCACCGCGTCTGTGGATTTTTTTCACGTAAGTGATAGCGATAAAAAAATAACACTGTCGCTCTCACTTTCGTGAAAACATTCCAAGGTGCGGTGCGGTGTGGTTGTTGAAGCGATAGCTGCCATAGACAATCATCGCGTAAATGGTGTAAAAAGATTCAAAATGCTAATAATATATATCCAATTGGCCATATTATCAAAATCTCGTACATATTTGTACGAGGTTAATAGTATCCTCGTACCTCGTACGTAAGACCGTAAATCTCGTATTTGTACGAGGAACCTCGTACGGTTGGCAACCCTAGATGGAGCTCACCGATTCAGTAATAGCCTATTCACTCTTGCTTTACAGAGACCAGTTGCTTTATAGTAATAGGTGTTTGATGAGAAAAGTTTTCTATACCCTTATTAATTGTAGCTGGCTAAAGGCGTTAGTCGCTAGAAGAAAGCGTGAAATATAAATTTTACTGTAACGCGAAAAATTTCGTTCAAAAACATTGATTTATTAGCCAGTAGCAACCTTTTAGTAGTGACTGAAATTACTTGACAGATTACACTTGTCTAGTAAATTATCACAGTCAAATAGCGTTTAAATTATTTACTTTTGTAGCCAAAGATTACAAACGTGTTTTATTTCGTGAATTTATTTTGATTGCCGCAAATTCTTTACCAAGCCTATAGGTCCAACTACAACAATCAACGAATTATCTCACCATGCTTACAGCTTTATAATTCAGCAAAGCAATTCACTAACGAGATAATGCCGCAGTGTTGCAACGTAATCACATAGCTTAGCCACAGCATGAATAAAATATCCCACTTTCATCAGGGCTTTGAAAGACAACACCGCGAGGAACGCAACAAAACAGCCAGAGACTTGTGTTGCAATTAATAAACGTCTGTGCCGCTCGACTAATTAGTTGGACTCTGTTTGAAATAAACATGAAATAAAATAAAGGAGTAAAGAAATAAAGTGAGATTGTTAACGCTAAGTCGGAGTTGGTTAATGTTTCCGCGGTTGCGATTGATATCGGAGACTATTGGAAGTGAAGATTTTCAGTTGCTATTAATATTGGACGATGATACATTTTATAATATGTTCAGTCATAATAAACAAATTTGACAGCGATTTTAATATCCTCCAGTGCATGGATTAAGTAAACGTCATAAGTTCAAAGAAATTTGACATTTAAAATAACAGTCGCATTGGCGGGGCGGTCAAATTCGCTGGCAAATTACGAGTACAAGTTACTCGAATGACTATGAATGATAGAGTTGATTTAAAATTTAAGCTTTATGGAAATATCGCTTTAAAAACCACTGACATCAAGTATTCGTTTATTTGAAAACTATATATGCATTTTGAAAACATGTTCCGTGTCTGAAATCTGAACCTAAGACCATACGAGTATAGTCAAATCACTGCTCACTAGGTAGGCTTAGACTGGTTATCAAAACAACCACAATAAAATAAGGTCTGAATGAACGCTATTAAATCAAATACTATTTTCATGAAATATTCATTGTTATTGCAATGGAATTAGACTTTAAAATAAAGACGAAATGAAGAGTGACGCTCTCAAATACGACCAATGAAGATTGACTGCCAATTACTTTGCATGAAAACGATAAACGCTTAATGCTTTGAATTATACTGACTGTTGCCATAAATTCATATGACAGATTTATACCACAGTTTACAGAAAGAATTATGTCTAGAAATGACATGTGGCTGAATATACGTTTGCAATGTTCAGAATTAGTACATATTTTATTAGAGGTAAGAAAAACATTTGACAATCAGCATCCTGGTAAAGCAGAACATTTTAACGATAACTACTAATGTCATATATCTAGAGTGACATTAGTAGTTCTCGTCAATACTAGGTGTCTAATTAATTTTGTCATTGTATTTATTTCTAGATAGAAAGTCACAATTATAATATTTAACATACATTACAGTCTGTCGTAAATAAAAATACATTGATCTAAGAAGTAGTTTTGATTTATGGCTTTAAGACGTTAAGTATAAGTAACTTTTGACCTAGTTTTTGTGGTTACAGATATAAAATTTTTTTTTATTTTTTTATTTTTATTTACAAATGTTTACATGACATTACAGTTAAAACTAATGCGTCACGAAACTAGAATATAACAATATTTACATTAACACATTTATCCTACTATTCACATTTATTTAATTACACTAATGTCCAGTTGAAGACGGCCTAGCATCCATCATCTCGCAGAATCTCAGGCATTCATTTCTCACTGCCGTCCATCGCCAAGCAATCAGGTCGCACTCTGGTGCTGATGCCAATAGCGCATTCAGTTGTGAGAGGGCGCGGAGCAGAGGGGAGTTCATGCGCGACCCGGTGCGTGCCGCCGGCACCGCCAACAGATCGCGGCGCCGCGGCCGGAGGGGTATCCGAGGGACGTCCGGCACCCGCAGTCGCACTAGCCGACTCACAAGCTCGGGGCAGTCCGACTCACCGCGCAGGGTCTTACATGCCATGGTTGTCAGGCTCAGGTTGCGTCGGACCTCCAGAGAGTTATACCCGAGGGTTCCCAAAAGAAATTTTGTCGGGTAAAGATATGGGAAGTACCCGAACACCTTCTTATATAAGAATCTTAAAAAGGCCTTTTGAACCTTTTCAAGTAGCAACGCGTACGTCGATTCGTAAGGATGCCAAACGATAGCCGATGTCTCCAATTTGCTCCTAACTAAGGCATTATACACGAGCTTGATAGCTACCGGATCGTGAAAGCATTGAAGGTTTCGGATCACAAAGCCTAGTCTTCGATAGCAGTTAGAAGCGAGAGATATAATGTGCTCGTGAAAAGTAAGCCGCGTATCGAAAACCACGCCCAGATCCTTTGCAGAGAAGACGCGATTGATGGGCTCAGAGCCAAGCATATAAAGGGCACGAATCGGTTTATGACCTCGAGTGAAGGAGCAGACACAGCACTTAGCAGGGTTGAAACGTAACTTGTTGTCCATACTCCACCGAAAGACCAAGTCGATGTCCCTTTGCAACGACTCACAGTCGGTATTTCCTTGTACTCCATATACTAATTTTAAGTCATCTGCGTACAGAAGACACTGAGCTGACCGAAGAACCGACTGGAGATCGTTTACCATGATCCCGAACAGGAATGGTCCTAAAATGGAGCCTTGACTAACGCCCGACCGGGTGTGATATGGGGCCGAGACAAAGCATCCATGCTGGACATACTGCTTCCGATCACGCAGATAACTTGCGAAAAATGACAGCATTGCAGGAGAGAAGCCAATTTTACCAAGTTTCGTCAGCAACACATCGTTATCTACGCGATCGAAGGCCTTTGTGAAATCAAAGTAGAGAACATCGACTTGTATGCCTCTATCCAGGTGCTCGGAAATGCTATCCACCAAGATCAGCAGATTTGTATTGACCGAGCGGCTATGTCTGAATCCATGTTGAGCGTCACATAAAAATGGTTTCACTTGAGAGGATAAACTTCGGTGGAGTATGGACTCAAAGAGCTTAGCCAGGGTGGAAAGGACCGCTATGGGCCTGTAATTCTCGACTAAAGTAGCATCCTTTGCCTTTGGAATAGGCCTCACTCTCGAAACCTTCCATTGAAGTGGGTAAGATCGAGTGTCAAGCGCCAGATTAAAGATATACTGTAAAGGTGTTTTCAGGTACTCCGAACACCCCTTTACAACATACGCTGGCAAGCTGTCCGGCCCTAAAGCGCAGCTGGATTTTAGCCGCTTTATTCCTAATTCAACTTCTTCAATTGATATTGAATCAATATGGATGTAGTTGGCATTGTGACTAATATCTTCGGTACCGGGCACGTTAGGGTCAAGAAGCGGAGTGTCAGGCAAAAATACACCCGAAAAGTAACTCGCAAACGCACTAGCTATTTTAGCTCCAGCAAATTCCTTCCCCTCGTACTTAACACTGCTGACGAACCCTCCCCTGGTCTTTAGGCTGTCTAAGTGCTGCCAAAAAACACTAGGATTGGACCTCACTTCGCGCTGAATTCGGCCAATGTAGGTGTCGTAAGCAGTAGCTATCCGTTCTTTCACCTCAGCCCTGTTTTGCAAACTTCAGATAGACCTCTTTGTTTTTAGTGGTTTTCCACTCTCGGTGAAGGTCACTTTTTAATTTCAGGTCACTAATGAGGTCCGCAGTGAACCAAACAGGATAGCGCCTGGCTGGCTTCTTTGGACGAATTCGTTTAGGTACGCATTGGTCAAAAATCCCATACAATATTTCGTAAAACATATTTACAGCGTTATTGACATCACCAGCACTAAGAACTAAGAACTAAGAAATAAAAATAACTAAAAGCTCGTTAATGATAGCGCATCACCTCGAAACTAAACAAGTGTCATTTCATATCCGAAATATCCGCCAGCACCCTACCCAGAACCACCCACGAACCACGGCTCCGCAAATAATTCATTGCATCTCCGGTTTCGGAAGAACTGGTACATGCTAATTAACGTACGCGTGCAGACATGGATAAATTGCAGGTGACGTCGCATACGCTCACAAACATCTAAACCAACATTCCAAAAATATGTCTACACGTCTCTAAGGTCGTGAATACATATATTTGGAACGTTAGCCTATTCAGATGTTTATGAACTCGTAACGTTATATGAGTACGCAGAGGTGTCGGAAGTGCTCTTCTTAATTAATAAGTACACTGCTTACTCGCTAAACCTCATCTGTGGAGTTTATCTCACTTAGTATTTTGAACTCTACGCTTAAACAAAAAGGTTGATTTTGTAAGTGTAAATAAGGTTCAGCAAATAAGTAAATAGTTAATATAATCACGTGTTGCTGGAAGTAATGCTTGTCCTTTGTAATTTTAACACGGGTTTTGTCAGTTTCTGCTAAAAGGATTTTGCACTGAATTTCTGTTTCAACATTTGTTTCTTCTAATGTTATCCTTATTGTTCTCAGTTTATATATTCTCTGAATATGAATTTGAATATACTGCTTAGGTAATATATATGTATATTTAATACATACATTATTATATTACATATTTTATTGTTCATTTAAATTGATTATTTAAATTTTTTTTAGAAATAAGTCAGCCCCAATGTAACTTTGTTTTTCTTCAATGACTCGCAAAGCCATACACGAAACATTGCTGTAGATTTTTTTCTAAAACTTAAGTTGTACTTCCATTTGTCTATTTATATCCATGTTAATGCCTTTACTAAATTAGCTATATTGTCATCAGGACATGGCGAACTACAGCTGCGTGGCCGAAAATATCGCGGGCAAAAGAATTTCGGAACCAGCACTTCTCACCGTCTATGGTAAGTTTTTTTTATTTCCCCTAACACTCGAACTAAGCCCATATGGTGACACTTCAGCCCATTCATTGGATTCAGACGAAATAGTAGCACATGTGAATAGTAAGTGGCCACAAGAGAAACATTTGTTAGAAATATAATATGGCGTCTTTGTTTTGATAATAGGCGTTAATGTTTTAATGAAGAATTTAATAGAGTGGGGTGTTTTCTTCATTTTAGTGGTAAATATCTTGTACTTAATTTGATTTTTTCGTCACAAAAGTTTTAGTCGTGACACTTTGAGGGCACAAAAATCCCAATTGAAACTAAACGAAAATGCCTTTCCACAAGATTTTACTAAAAATAGGTACCATAAATATTATAAAGATCAGGTTCGTAGTACTTACAACTCTTAACATGTTCTAATGAACACCTACACATTAAGTCCCTGCAAAAGCTCAGCAAAACATAAAAACAGAAATCAATTCGCATCCACCGGTAAACGAAGGGATTAATAACAAAATTGCCCGCTAATCTTCCAACGATTTAATACGCTTTACCTAACAAGACATCGAACACGTTCCACATAATTCATCGGACAACCATTCCCGATGGAGTTTAACGCTCATTTCACCCTCCTTGTACGTAATAACTATCTTTACTTCAGCGAGATCAAAAGGGCATGCGCCGTACAATTATTGCACTGATGCGCGGGCGCATGGGAGAGTCATTAGAGGCGCGCCCACGCCATCTCGGAAATATGGCGCCTGGCTAACTGATTGCAATCAGCACCTCTGACTTTACACGTCCGAATCCTTGTTTTATATCATTAAGGGTAAAATTATTGGTCGTGTGCTGCTTTGTGCGGTAATAACAGATATATCGTGCGTGTCCCTTCGCACCAGGAGTAACAAGCAAGTACAGAAATAAAGCTATTTCTTTATTACCCTTAGCATTCATAATTGTGTACTGCAACGTATTATTTATTTGTTTCACCAAGTCAAATTAATTTTAAGCTTTTCTATATTCATGAAATAACATTCAATCTTGTGTTTCAAGTTTTTTGTTGACTAAGATGACTAAACTATAAGTTTATAAACTTCACTGAACAAACGATAACTCCACGAATTAATATTAAGAACTTAGCTTCGCCATTACTCGACCATGATCAATAGCGCTTCGGCTCCTAAATCCTATTGCGGTTTCGTCCTAGCTTAGACAACCTCCGAAATCCGCTGGATTATAAACTGAACCTCAATTTCTCCGTGCAAACTTACCTACTTGGAAACATATATTTAAGATACTAATTGGAATAGTTCCCCGGGACCAATTACGTTTATTAGAGGGACAGAGTTCCCTTTGTTACGGCTGTGCTAACGTGTGAATTGAGCAATAGATGTCGCGTAATATACCTACGGTATTGTGTGTTAGGCCAGTCAAATAAGAGTTTTTCTCAGAATTCATTCCCCAGTAAGGTCCAAATGGTCTTAATACAATACTTTTATATGGGTTCTAAGTGCGGGTATTTCAAGTTTGGTTCATCCCAAGTTGAGGATATTTTTTGTTGTTTTAAATTATGGCTACCGGTACGTATTATCAAAAATTTGATCAAATCATTATTAAATGTGATACCTCAAAAACCCAAAAGTAGCTTAATATGAAGTCGTTATTAAATATGAAAAAAAAATGGTCACTATATTATTAATTTTATATTTTAAATCCTATAACGCCTTTTATCTGTGTCTGAACTGAACCGCCAATCTTTTAAATAAAGTTCTTTGGCAATCCATGGGAAAAAACCTTCTTCGGTTCTCAAAAACTTCCACAACTTCTGAGACTCTGAAACTCGAATAACTACTAATTTAGGACTAAATAAAGGTTATTTAATTTGTCTCAACTATTTGTGCCGCGAGGATTGTTATTTTCTTGAATATATAGACTCCGCAACTTTACTTGCTCCAATACAATTCCAGTATTTGTATCAAATACGCAACATATCCTATTGATTTTATTAGACCCGTTGTAGCCATTTCACCTCTGTTTTGAATTTCATCTTGCCCGTTACACCTACATTATTATCTAGACTATTCGAGCAATGTAATGTGATTATAGTAAACTGTGATCTCGAGAGTTGCTGTTATGGTTTTAACATTTAAGTATTGAAATATTTCATATTCTGAATGAAAATATTGTTTAAAAACCATGTTGTGATTTACTGTTTGTTTTCAAGTTAAAAAATAAATAAAGCGATTATACAATTTTTGTATAGTTTTGTAAACATACGTATCATGTATCTTAAACGGTAGCCTCATTGATTTTAAACTTTTAATGATACCTATTAATTTTCTAATTTGCTCATTGGGTACCTAAAATCACTTCAAAGCAAATAGAATAAGGAAACTTCCAGAAGTGATTACCAACTAAATCATATTTATTTTTCTTATACACAGAAGTGGCTGCCCCTTCCCAAAATCGAAGTCCACTATAATAGCCCCCTACTTTCCTCTTATTACTTAGTGGGCGTTGACAATACTGACTTCACACTATTATTTAGTGTTGGCTTGCGTGTTAGCTTTATCGCTATTGTAAGTATTATCTCCTATCTCCAGATAGCATTCCTCTGAAGATGCTTCTTTGTGTTCGCGTGATAACTTAAAAACTTTAATGACGCGACGAAATTTCTAATTCGGTACCGTTAGTTTATTAACATGTTGGAAATTGTTATCGGTTTTGTCAAAGACTGCATCTTCTTTATGAGTATTGATTATGATAAGTGATGGCTCAATAGAACAGTCTTAGCCAATGTGAACCTTGATAACGAATTATATATTAAAAGTCTTCCGTAAGATATTAATACAGAAAACGTTTTTGATGGAACGATTTTAGACTTTTATTTCACGCATTTCAAGAACTAGTATTTTTGAAATGCGTGAAATAAAAGTCTAAATACTATAGTCATAGTGACCCATTTTAAAACATTTGAATTCTAAAGGTGACGGTACTTTCGGATTTTTAACTCGAGAAGCTGCTACCCAACTAATTTCAATTCCCATGTTAATAACTCATATTTCAAAACAACCGCCCATAATTACTAGCCTTTTCTAACTTAATTTAAACTTGTAGACAGCAGATTAATATTAACAGTACTTTAATAAGTTAATAACGGGCCAAATTCTCTAAGGGCAATCAATTTTTATTGGGAATACGCCAGAATGATTAACCACGGGTGGTCTGAAACAATTTGGATGAAAGCTGTTTCGATAAAATGCTAACCAAAGCAAATTAAGGAATTTTACTGATATGCCATTAAAGTGAGTTTAGGGGAATAAATAACTCATATGTTGACAGGCAGGAGTTCATTATATTGTACTACGTACTACAATAATACTAATTTATTTATTAAAGGTTAAGTGTTGAGTGCAGTAGGCATATAAGTAAAGCAATGGTAAGGCGGTATTTGAACACAAGATTTCCTTTGGAAGAATAAATCGTCATCTCTTAAGATGTGTTCAATTATTACTACCAAAATCTTTAGTAGTTTCACTTCTCATAATCTCTCTCTCTTCTTCAAATATCTTGTTCATTCAACGCCATATTTCATGAACTGCACACACTACTTATTGCTAACCAATTTCCTAAAGCATTTTCATTAACAACGAACTTTAATGTTCAATATTTATACACATTCTTGTACTCCATAAACAACTTTACAAAAAAGGGCTGCCACGGCAACCTGTATTCGAGACAATTTAGGCAACATATGGCGATGTACCGTTGAACGAATGAGTATAATGAACATAATGATGCTTCATTATAGTGAGTTTAGTGATGCATTTGTCGCAATGGCGTGAAGCACTTAGTGGGAGTAACAATGAGTGTCGCATATTAAGGAAGTCTGAGCGAAATATGGGAATATTAAGTTGATGGATTCTGAAACTGTCATTTTTAAATTACGTACTTATTCTTGTAAGCTGTTGCATAACTTGGTCGAATTATATTTTGATCATTCTTGTTCAAACAATCCTCACCTTGATTAAGACAGTTTTACTTGTGTAAACTACCTACTTATTTATACGTCTTGGTAACTAAGGGCTCATTTAGATGGCAGGAGAACTATGCGAATTTAGTTACATTGCGGACTATCGATTTTACAATAATCAAAAACCGCAATGAAACCATGTGAATGGGCCCTAAGGTACTGTTTGTAGGTGTGTCAGTGTGAGCGATATCTACAGAGTAAGTTACGTAGTCGTTAGCGTATCCCAGTGTTGACAAACAATGAGTGCCAAAGATTAATGAATACCTATGTTAACTTTGAAAATGAGTGCTTCATTTCGCCGTTAAACGTAAGTTTGGCAAAAAAAACTAGAAACTGTATAACTGTAATCTTTGTTTTCAATCAATAAAAAAAAAATTAAGGGACTACCTAAATCATGTACAGTCAACAACACAGCTGTGAATACAGCCAAAGTGTCAAAAATATGTATAAACACCTTAATGTACAAGCAATAAAGTTCTGTATACATATTCTTGGCACTTTGACTGTATTCACAACTGTGTTGTTGACTGTACCAAGTCCAATCTGCTTTTATCTTTATCAAAGTTGTTCTAAATTTCTCATACGAATATTTATTAATTAATAATACCACTATTATATTACTAGGAACAATACTGACCCTCCCAATTAGCGAACAACCGCGGTGGTCAACATCGCCTATTTTCAAAACGGGGTTCTAGGAAGGCTGTCGCGGTTAGTTAGCCTACAACGACACGCGAACTCGCGTGTCCCACCAGCATGCAACCGATTTGCGGAAGGAGATACCTGAGAATGCCTAGTTTTTAGGGTTCCGTAACTCAAAAAAGCTACACCCTTAAATGAGAACTTTGTTGCAAAGAAAAACTGTTTTAGGATAGAATCACTTTGTTGCCCGTCCATCAATGTGTGTGTCTAGCCCTTTTCTTGGAAACGTAGAGGTATCGAATTAAAATTAATACCATTATATTATTATTTTGCTCAGGAGCTACATACCCTTCAAGCTATGAAAACTTACAGACATTTTTGTCAGAAGAAATGCATATTTGTACACTCACAAGGATATCAAAATTGATATAAGGTGCATTAGGGTAATTCCGAATGACAGAAATTCGAAAGCTCGGGTAATTTCGAAAGGGGACTCTTGATATCATGGAAATAATTATGATTTTTATGCGACTTTCGAAATTAGACGACTTTCCGAATTACCCTAATGCACCTTAATATTTTACACTGGCCTACGAGTATTTACAACTAAATTTGTTAAATAGTATGTTATTTAGTATACTACACGTACAAACATTCTAAAAAATATTCATTCACTATAAAGTAATGTACTAGGTACATTAATTATTTACAAATAAGTAAAATTTTAATGGAACCCTCTGTCAGCGAGTCCGATTCGCACTTAACCGGTTTTTCGTATTAGAAACGCTTTGGATTTTTTTAGGGAAATCGCCCATTAAAAGGTTTCGCCTCGCATTGATAGAGATTAGATAAAAATAGCTTCCGACTGATTAATGGTTGTAGGGCAAAAAAGGAATCCATCGTGATGATATATTTTGCTGGGAATTAAATTATGTTTCATAGAAAAAATCCCTTAATTTGTTATTCAGATTGAGTAGCTCAACATACATTTGGATTATACTGAGCATTTTAAGCATGCCTGTTGGACAGATTTTACTTTCGGTATATTAAGAAGGCAAAAATGAGTACTGGCTATTGGAATGTGGTAGGTACGCTATTTTGGCTTAATTATCATGAGCATAGTTAACACATCTGGCATACAAAATTACTCATCTTCTGTCCATCAATTCACACATCTACAGACCATGTAAATAGTGATGAATTATCCAAAATGTTAAATTTTAATGAACGCTGTTACAAGCGTTTTAGTATATGAAGGCTAAGGACTGGAACTCACTTCCTGGTAATCTACTCAGTAGTATAACTTAGGGCCAGTTGCATCAGCCATATTTGACAGACATCATCGTCACGCAGCAGACGTCTATGGAACTTCCCAGACAATAAAATCTAAGGGACCTTTAGCGGTGACAGACGGTTTGATGCAACCCGCCCTTAAAGGCTGAACTTTATAAACTCAATAGTGAATTCTTAAACAGCATTGACAATTCAGAACCCACCATCAGATGAAACTGAATTCATTAGTCAAATGATTTATCTACCTACGTCCATTAAAAAAAGGATTTGTAAACCTTTTGCGTCCAACCGTTCTGTGATTTCTTCCGACCGAGTGGTGTCTTGTGCTGTTGCACTTCTGAGAAAAAAAACTATGGTTTGTAAATATGATTAAAGCGCGCAAAATTCAAATTGTCGGATTATTAGGAGCCTGATATAGTGTCTCACTGCTGGGCAAAGGCCTCCCCTCACTCTTTTCCAATCTCGGGAAGATCTTGGGCAGTTTCGGGCTAATTAAAAAAAAGCAATAAAAGTCGTCTCGCTTGAGGCCGGGTAACCACACTGTGGCGATGTTAGCTCACTCGGCATGCGGAAGACGACGGATGTGTCTACATTTGTAAAGTTTACTTGAAATGACTTGACAAAATACTTAGTAAGCATTTATTTTCAACAGTGAACGGCGGCTGGTCCCCCTGGGGTCCGTGGACGCAATGCCGCTGCAACGGCCGTGCGGCCGGCGGCCAGCGAAGGACCCGCAGTTGCACGGAGCCACACCCGTTGAACGGTGGCGCACCCTGCCAGGGTCAGGCCGTGCAGAGGACGCCGGATTGCATATCGTGTCCAAGTGGTAAGATGGCTGAAATATTTATTTATATAAAATTATTAACACTAAGCATACAACTCAACATGTACTTATATACAGATTAGCAAAAAACAGTAAAAAGCGGTAAAAGTGTCGTTCTAACACAGTCATTTTGATTTGGACGGGACGGCATCACCACTACGATATTGAAACTGTTTAATTTCTACACATTTTTGCCAGGCTGTATACCTACTTGTATGGTATGTATTTTCAATACAAAAGTAACCCGGTAGGCGGGATTTATCTATGCTAGCGGTATTTACACAATGTATAGCAATGCTGATGCGTTGTGGGAGAATTTGCCATCAGCTCTTTGGTATGTAGATAACGCAAAAGAGGACAAAGTTGAAAAATACAGCATGAACCCAGAAAAAGATTTCAATGACACAAATGTTTTTGTCTTACCTACAAGAAATACTCCCCAGTAAATATTTTGTCATTCATAATTGCCCTCAATACATTTAGAGACACATAAATAAGCTTGTACCAATACTTTGAACAATATACAGTTACTCATTAATACAGTTATTGTCAAAGTTACCTTAAATTAGTCTTAAGTGCCAACTGTGCCAAGCTTCCACTATTACCGTAAACTTAATTAATGCAGGCTTACGTCACTCCCAGGTAAGCTCAAGCTCAAGGTAAATTAAACTCCAACCTCACTTAGATTAAACTTGTTAGTTGTTACATCACATGAATGCTAACAATTACTAAATTTATTTGTATCTTAATGCTGCCAATGAAGATGGATATATGGATCTGCAAGCGTACGATAGCTCACAACAGTTATTAATCGGTAAGTACCTAACAAACTTAGAGATAAAATTGTCTTCGGTTACCGCGATATTAGTTACTCATGAAATAAAACAATGGAAACGGACTAAATCGCGTATAATGAATTTACAATTCATCCCGACGTTTCGAACACTTTACAGCATTCGTGGTCAACGGCTGGCTTAGGAAAAATTACAATGTGCAAAAGCTACCCACATACAAGAAATATAAACAAACCATGACCATAAATAATATAGATTTTTAAGGTTGGTTCACACACTATTAATAAAGCTAGTTATACAATTTTCAAAAAAATTACCATTAATATGTTAAAAAAAATTAATAAATTAATATACACAAAATTGACAAAAACAAACTGCAAATGTCCAACACCACACAACACAAATGCCTCACAGCCATCGTCGTGCATGTTCCATTATCAGATGTACTACTGGATCCCAAGCCGGTGGTAAAGTAAAGTGATCTTCTCTATTAAAGTTTGGATATTTCTTGATCTCAATGGCCTCGCGCAATATTTTAAAGTCAATCATGCTATAAAGTTTGATAAGATAAGCCTCTGGTTCTGGCTAAGGAGAAGCGGTATATACCCAGAATTAACCCAAGGGTTATACCTCCATTTTCGTTGGTGCAAGTGGCCCTAAGTCAGTAAAACAGTGTTCAAAAACATGCGACCCTGACAATTTAACTTTCCCCTTAGGTATAAGCCCCGTTTAAATTAAAACACCAGTTAAACAAAGCATCGAACAATAAAACAAAACACGTGCCTAAATCCTTTCATTACGCATAACGACCATTTTAGTCATATCTCGGATCTGAACTAAAAAAACCTTTTATGCCTACATAAAGTCGAGTACTTAGTCCGGTCACATCAAAGGCAGGACCTACTTGTGTGCTTGTACCTAATATAGATACTGACAAAGTACCAAAAGTATGTATCCACAATCTTAACGTATAAGCAGTAAAGTCGTGTATACATAATTTTGACACTTTGTTCGCATCTATATTTAATATGAGTCGTTGAATGTACCTACTTCAATCGCAGTTATATGAGGGCGACGAATTTTACCGCGTTTCTGACAAGTTTCATGCGGTAGTGTAGATTGACATGATGTTTTGAACATGTTTGCATGGAGTCTTAGTCATATGAGTCATGGTCTTGATTATTCATGCTTTTATTATTGGAGATGATTAAATGTGTAACGGAAATGTCGAACAGTAAGGATTCAATCAATTGAAAGGACCCTCTATTGGATTCGATTAATAAATAATCTCTTGTCCTTGTTTTTTATAAAATTACATACAAAGCCAAATTAAAATTAGCCATTCAAGAAATAGACCTAGTAAAGATGAATAATAATTGTTTTATTAGTTTTCAAGATGATATATTTATGGCAAGGGCGTTTGAAAACGATTTTGTTGAAAACGAGCCTTCACCGGTACAATTATTACCACTATTGGAAATTTTCTCATATTTTGTTAGACCAAGTAGAAAAAGTCCTATAATGTGATATATATTTGTAAACTACTCGCAAAGCCCTTCAATTTGATACCACAAACGGTATGATCAAGCGCTCGGTTGCGATTTCACTGTTTTTCACACGAAAGCCCTCTTAAAGATAGTGTTCTAGGACAGAAAATTGCCACTTTGCTCCCTCCTAGCTGGGAAGAAAAATCCCCTTTCCGAAACGGTATGTGAAAAAGCATTCGAATACAACTCCGGGTTCATTTGTTTATAAATAAACTTAACCTTGTGTTCCTAATAAAATAGACCAACCGGGTAGACAATAAAAACCAATCAGTAGATGTTAAACTCTAACTCCGGATTATTGTTCAGTTAATTGGTTACACATGTCCGGGCCTTTAGCCAAGAGAACAATCGTTGACAATCTGTGGCGAACGATTCGCGGCTGACTCTGTCGCACAACAGTATCATAAAGAGTACTATATAGCCACTCCCGCTCACCGTTGAAAGTGCCGCCACCCGCTTTCAGTTACCTCACAGTTGCCGCCTGTCAAAAACGCGACCAGTCGATCTGTCTTATCTAACTCATACAAGCGTGATACGCGTCGAGCTTAGACTGTGTGCGGAGGAACGCGCCTCTTTCATATATTTGATCGACATTCGAGCCGATTTTGAGTCTCACGCGTTCGAATTCAGAAAATTGACACTGAAAATAATAAGCAAGTCACCGTTTTCAACCGGTATTTTAGTGACAAAATCCCGTATGCGAGATTCAAAAATCGCCCCCATTGTCCGAGGTGTGCTAATACAGAAGAGCTATAGAGAGAGATAACTACGATTCTCCACGGAGTGTCAAAGATTGTATTTTTGGCTAGAGTCCTCTTTGGCGGTCGCAGCAACAGTTTCAGTCTAACCGTTTTATTAATGCACTTCACTTCAAAGAGTTGAATAATTATTATGAGCTGGAATTTTGTGGAATTTATTTACTCATATGGAACCTTTGTTCTTGTTACAGAAATGTTTCTAGCTTTCCATGCAACATTTTAGTTAATTTAATACATAATGAAGATAATTAAATAAGGAAACTTGGAATGCCAGTATTTTTTGTAATACTTGTGCTAGTTTATACATACATACATACAATCACGCCTGTATCCCATAAAGGGGTAGGCAGAACACATGAAACTACTACAGCGTCAGTGCCACTCTTGGCAAATAAGGGGTTGAAAGAAAACGAAACTGTGACATTGCAGTGACAGGTTGCCAGCCTCTCGCCTACGCCACAATTTAACCCATATCCCATAGTCGCCTTCTACGACACCCACGGGAAGAAAGGGGGTGGTGAAATTCTTAACCCGTCACCACACAGGCTAGTTAGGCTAGTTTATATGTTGTTTTTTTTTATTAGTTGATTAAGTTTTATTGTGCTTAATATTTTGAAAAAGTCACATCAAAACTGTAAAATAGGTACTCCCACCTACATGTTATTATCAAATCAACTTGTATATCTTCAAAAAAGAAACCCAATATCAGTATTATTGTCACCTGGCAAGTAATTCGTGTCAAAACACGTGAAAGATATGCAAATACGGGCTTCCTAAACGAGAAAATACTGGATTACATACGAGCGAATTTGTAACACACTCTCATATATGAGCCGGCCCAGATGCGATTCGCAGATATTAAGGCGCCATTACAATTTTTCATACGTTTTTATCCTCGCACATCTGCCTCATTGTTTTAAATTTCCTCTCTGAAAGCGTATGATGATATTACATTATTTATTTTACCAGTTTTATCTCGAAACGTCTCCAAACGACTACCAACAAAACGCGTTCTTAAAATTCGTATGGACCCGTCACTGGGATGCAATTACATACAATTTATTAACTTACTTCGAGCCATAAAAAGTTGTTAAAGTAAAAAATACGTTTTACAAAATGTGAAAGTCCTTCGCGTTGTTCCTCTAACGAACCTCGACTGATTTATGTGTGTGCGCATTAATTAATAAGAAATGTTACACACTGTTGTAGTTTAATATGCGTATGGTCCCACCCACACACGCGGGGAGTGAGTAATTGGTGGAGGAAGTCATGAGACTTAGCGGATAAATGATGCCAGGTATTTTAGGGAACTATTTTTGAAGTTAGTTACTTTCGACATATACGTCCGGTCTGATATTCAGATGTTTATGTCGAATAGTTTAAAGTTCAGTAAAAAAATATAGCTTTTTTGTAACGAAGTTTTGTCATCAATGAAATATAGTGGGTATTTGAAAACTGTACATAGTAGTGCGATAAGAATTTCGTACCAAACGTACGAACGTGTCCTGCTGTTTCAGTTAGTCTCAGTACAACACGTACTGCCACTCTCTGAACTAGCATGACAAAAATACGAACGTTTCCGAAAAATACGAACGATAAGCTTTTCGCACAACATCTGTACATTTTATCTAATGAAGCGTTGTTCAAACTTTCTGGTAATCAAATAATACTTTTCTTATTTTAAATAACAAAATAGCTACATCCTGTGATTTACACACTGAACGATACAACTTAATTCATTTTTATTTTTTTACCAAATTGTAAATTTACGTAAAGCAAAATAAATAATAAAACCGGTACCTATATCAACAATTAAAAATGCAAACAATGATTTAACCATTTACAAACATTAGTATAGTAGTTATGTCTATATCAAGTAGGCATTTGTTTCAATTGTTGGTAAAAGCATCCTCATGCCACCCACGAAAACCGACTGGCTAATCCCTAAAATGTTTAGACCAAACACTAACCCAGCGCTATTATTTCTTTAAAAAAAATAAACCAGTGATTTATGCCCGACTCGTATGTAAGGGCAGTTACGGCGCGCTGATGTATTTTAATTTCAATTTATAGAGTCGATTGGCCGTGGGTATACGCTCTGAATTATTAGATATCCTATTAATAACGGCAAACGATGCGGTAATTGCTGCAGTGCTGCCAAAATCATTTTCAATCTTACTTATTTAATCTTTAGATTGAAATCGGAGTAGAATTTAAATTTGTTAAGCTTGTGACTACTTTGAGATCAAATCTAAAATATTTGCCTTTATGTGTTTCACGTCGGTAAAACGTAGGCGATTGTTTATGGGTGATAGGTTTGTGACGGTGAGTAGTAGATTTCATAAAAGATAATTAGTTACTTCTGCGATTTCCGGCTCTGACATGACACGTTGAATAAATTATACAGTAAAAGGAGTGTCTTTTTAAAAAGACTTACAAAATGAAGACCTACGTCAAAAGACACTTCACAAATCAAATAAAGAGAATACAGCAATTGGCAATCTGAAGAAACACTACTTATTACGAAAGCAAATGTATTTAATGCAGTCCAGAAGGTAAAAAAAATCGTGATCGTGATAAGCGCTAATAACCGTTTAAATATCCGTACTCTTTGCAGTAGACCCTAGGAAAGCCTCGGCAGTAGTTTTTGAGAAAAATACGGAAAAGTGGCCCGACAGCTGGCCGGTTTTTAACCGTTATTCAAAGCTTAACCGTTATTCATATAATATTGTGGTGTGTAGAAAATGAGTCACCAATATCCATTGCTAATTTGTGATATTTTCCACAGCGGGTCGCTGGGGCCCTTGGTCGGAGTGGTCGGTCTGCGGTACCGACTGCCAGCAGACGCGCCGCCGAGCTTGCGTCGGAGACACGCCGTGTCTGAACAGCGCTCACATACAGCACGCCGACTGTGTTGGTGACTACTGCGGAGTCCATGAGAGTGAGTAGTAGCTGTGTTTTTTTTGTAATACCTAGCTAAGAATTTCTTTTTTTTTGCCATTTATTTTATTTTAATTTTTTTAGGGAATTTTAGTTCAATTGTACTCATAATCACGATGAGCTTCAATCTCACTGGGAGACAAGAAGTGTCCTATAATTTCCATACATTTTTGTTACTTTCCTCTTTTGTAACGCCTCACAAAAAATCGTATAGGATAATTTTTTTAACTACAGTGAAACCTGGATAAGTGAGACTTCAAGGGACGACAAAATTTATCTCACTAAAAGAGGTATTCCACTTATTGAAGGTAGAGTTAGATAGGAATAATCAAATGTTTTCTCATTTACAGTCTTTCACTAATAGAGGTAGGGGATATGTCAGTTATAGAGGTGATAAATAGTTTGCATATAGTAGTTCAATTATTTGTTGCATACTATAAAAGAAAAGTAAATAAACCTTGTATTTTAATTTAAATATAAGACTCAAGTATAAGACGTCATTGTGTCTTAGAAATTTTATAGGTATATTATGAAAGTATTTTTTTTATAATTTTTATATTTATCATCGAATTTTAAATATACAAGAAAACTCTTAAATCACCTCAGGATCAATGGCCTAATTTAAAGATAGGCCATTATTAAAAGTATGGAAATAGATTTCCAATAAAGTCCAAGTTACAGAGGTTAGATTTGTATCTCAGATGTAAATTCCTATAAAATTCTTAACAAACAATTAATTTAATATACATTTCAAATATAGTCTCAGTAACAGAGGTAAAATAACATTCTGTCTCACTAATAGAGGGAAATGTGACTATAAAATCAGAGGCTGATCTCAGTTACAGAGGTCTGTTTTGTCTCACTAATAGAGGTAAATCGGTGCGAAAGTGTCGGGACCGCAGCTTGGGTCCCAACTAAAGAGGTTTCTCACTTATCCAGGTCCCACTTAACCAGGTTTCACTGTACTAGGATTGAAAAAGCTAGTGATTCTGGGTAGAAATAGCACAATTTTTTTCAAAAATATCACATTTCATAAAAGTGGCAAAAAAAGAAATGCTCTCGGCTACTGTCCGCGTGGCAAAGAGTAGTAGGGTATGGAAGAAGAAGTTAGATCATAATTTACAAACTATCTATGCCCTTGTAGTATGCGTGCAATTTGCAGTCTATATAATAAATTACTTCCATATAATAAAATAAATACACACAATGTTGCACCTTAATAAAATCGTAACATATTCTGTTTGTAAAAGCATAAATAATGTAAACATTCAACACACCTGTCACATTAAGAGGAAGAAGGCCATAAGAAAAGCAATTTAAATCATAACGATAAAGGATGACATCTTAAAAGGGCGAAATATAAAAAAAGTGTACAGTAATTTATTATACTGAAGAAAATAAATATAAATCAACCGCGAAATCATATAAAAATACCAACACTATATAATTAAAAAGCTGAACATTTTTATGTCACAGACATATAAACAAAACATTTATAAATAATGGGGGGACAACTGCCAAAATATTTTATCTTCGCATTAAGACAAAAAATGACACGCGGTGGTTAAGAATTACAACTTTTACGATTTCGTATGTCAGGACATTACGAAACTATTCCACAAGGGGCACCTTAATTAAACCATTTCTATGAAATGCGCCAGAGTTCCAACCAGATGCCATGCAACTAAAAATATACTTCCTTTTCCGCGCTAGATCATAACTATGAAATGTTACACGGACTGCTCGCTTTATAACAGGCTATCGGTTCTACCTGTAACCTACCAGTTTAAGATGACCTGCCCACCCTTCTTCCGATTCAAACGATCTTATATTCTTAGCCTCAGGTATAAAGAGAAGAACGGACCTACGTAATTTGGCCGCGTAAAAAGATTCGAGAGATACTAAAATCGGGTAGCCATGACCATCTGGGTCGTATCATATCGGCTAAATATAGACGAGGGACTAAAATTTTATGGTGGTCTTACGGAATGTTGACTTACCATTTCGAGTCTTAAAGGTTGTTCTTTAGCGTAATGGCTTTGTTATTGCTTTCCAAATTTTCAGTGAGCACTTTGGTGATTATTCTGTTATGTTTATTTTCTTTATCGAGCCATTCGTGTAAAATATTGTGTACTATAGGTATTTATTAATAACTGGCCGGAAGAAACGGAAAATAGGGAGTCATGGAGAGCCAGAGGAGAGGACATACATAGGCTACGTAAAATAAGTTTTTTTTGCAAAAAAATCATTTTTGGCACAAGCTTTTATCGCCGACTGTACCTTTCTTTCAACAGTCATCTACTGCTCTCCGAGACGTTTCTAAAAAACTCTTACTCGATGGGGATACGATGGGGATACGACGTTTCATAGTTCCTATGACCACCTTTCAGCTTCATCATCAGATCAGCTCCATGATACCATAATATTGCATTGTCACGTGATTTACATATGTGTGCAAAATTTCAGCTCAATCGGAATCCGGTCAAATTTAGCTTCTACGTTTTGACGCACACTAACATACTAACAAAAATGTGAGAAGTGAATTACTTCGTGTTGATATATCCTAAAATCTAAATTAAAATGCTATTAGTATCGGGTACGTATTTCACTATATTTATCCAATAAATTAGTAAATAAGCTAAACCAAAATATTATTAAAATTACCGGTGAAAAAGGATGACTTTGATTTTGTTGCTGTCAACCAATAATCGAGGAAAAGATTAAAACACATTTGAAGGCATTACCGTAATTGCGAAAGCTGCAGTTCCCCCTACAATCGCGATCCAATACCCAAATGGAAAATGATCAATCCTTATTTTGTTTATAATAGCAATAAATCATTTTCGTGGTCCCCGTTGACTCGATTTCAATTTCCTATGTCTGTTTATCGAGCATTTGATAAATAGCCCGAGGCGGCAGTTGTTTGGTTTGCTCAACAATTTCTTTCTCGTACCACGTTCGGTTTCACGCTAAATAAATCTGCAATCTCTGACATATTTGCTTATAAATTGGCCTCTGTTATCTCTTGTTTTAGATTGATTATTATTTATTGGGATCATCGCTCAGGGAATTGCGTCAAGGGCTGATGTTTCGCGAATTTCGGGTGTGCGCGAGAGATTGGTGGTGATAGAATAGAACATTATTCAACACAAATAGATGTCCTATTTTATCGAGCGAATGTCAATTTGAGTTCAGTATGCTTATCGCGCGTTTAAATGAGGTCGATTTGCGCGAACTTGCGATAGTCAATAGGCACGTCATATTAGGACGACCTCTTACGCGAGGTTCATTTTTACTTCTTATTTTCATTGCAAATATTTAGCGTGGCACATGTGAAAAATGCCGTTGTGGCAATATTGCATATCGCTGCCATTCAAATTGATAAAATATGTGCCAGATTGAATTTCAATCGTCAAAATACGGCAATAAAAAAGTCTCAATTCATCAAGGAAAATAACAGTAATCTGTCATTTATGATAGTGCCGCGGTGTTCCACTACAGTAAAAATAAAAGTTGCTGCTACAGTAAAAATCCTAATGTAACCTTTTAATATCCTTCGACTGCATTTTTACGATAACTACAAGAGGACTCATAAAATTCCACCACTAAACGTATGCGGGCCAAGCTCCTTAAGTAAACATTCTTAAGGCACACGTAATTTCCCGATCACAAAACGGAGCACGTACCTTACCGGCCTGAAAATTCCTTAACCATCAAACCCAAAACCATTACTTAGAACTGATTCAAGCCGGGAATGTGGACCATCAGCAAATTACCCACATGAAAGGTGAGACTTGAATGCGGGGAACGGCAGTACCATTCATTCGTACCGCCGCTACTTCATTAGCCTAATTGCCGGCGTATAAAGGGGAAATGGTTGAATTTTATAGCAGCTTTTCATCTTTTGTTGCCTAAACATTGGAGTGTTAATTCAGCTAAGGCGGCGGACGGAGTGTTGAAGTGTCTGTTAAGGAAATAGGGTTAGTTTGTTTTCGTACGTCTTTGAGTATATATAATGGAATGCTTATATTGAAGAGAGAATGGGTATTTGGCTTGAAGTCTGATTTATTTTAACATTGACAGCTACGACAGTGATAGATAAAATAAACTAATCTTAGATAAAAGGGCAACTTTGAAATACAAGTGCGGAAAAAGTAGTTCGAACCGAGCGGCGATAAATTAAAACACGACTGATGGGAGTGTTTTAAATTTCCTTTTCTCAGTTCAGTTCAGTTTGACAACAGTTTGGAAAACCTGCGGTTATGGCTTTGATAATTATTATTTTTTCACTTTCTGATGACTGACCAGTTAATGCTGTAACTATCACTAGGTAGCTGCGTATTAAAAAATATAATTCCAAAAACAATCAATTTATGAAATGAATAACACCTGCAGTAACTTTATCTTATGTAACTAAATGCCTTTAACAATTAACATTCGGTCCTCACAAAACGATAATAAATTCGAACAAAGGGAATAAACATAAGAGTTATTGCTAATTTAGATCCATTGCTGATACGGAGATAATTGACGTACATGGCCCGGCCGTATCTAGGGCACACTTACAGGCCGATTCTAACTGACCCTGGTATCATTACAACAGCTAAAGAATATCATTCTAATATCGTGCGTTACACTTGCGCTTTCCCGTAGTTGTATTAGCGCGAACGAGACGAAAAATGACTGAATGACATCTTTCGCATATCGTTCTGATGTCGGTGTTCGTTTGAATTGGCTTGCTAGTTAAGCTTCGGTTACAGTCGTATCTTGCTGTAATAGAAGAAAGATTAATTGAACTGAATTTATGAAAGCTTTTGAAACGCTACACTGCGTATTATATCATTAATATTACTTGAATGTTTAAAGGAAAGCGTACAATTCAGTTGATTACGGTCGTTCATAGTTCATTAATTATTTTGTTCCAACAATTATTAGGTACTGCTTTTTTTGTTTAAGTTACAAAACAACTGATTTAAATTTTATCAATGGAGTTAATAATTTATTTGATAAAATTACATTAAATTATTTTAGCAATGATTGGTAAGTACTTCTCGCTGTGGCGCGAGCGTAATCTGTTATCAATCAATTTGAAACATAAACAACTCCCAAGTCCCATAAGGTTTAATGCCAACCAAAGTTTGAAACACGATAAATCATCTGCTACCTCATTGCGGACGTCAGTCCCTAAACCGCGTAAAACGTTGCGGAATTAATTTACGATTCGTTCAGACGCTTATCGGATTAACGTCGGAATTTGTACGCAGTGTAAACATTTGTCAGTGCCAGCCGTACATTCGGAGCTGCAGTGAGATTGCAGATACAAAGTCCAATCGAAATTTACAAACCCTTGTCGCTTTGCCCATAACGCGGCAGGAGGCCTTGCAGAATTAAATGCGTTGACGAAAACAGTAACGTGAACGCACCTAAAGTTCCAAGCAGTAAAGGTGAGAGCTGTTTGGTGCGTTTGCAAGGGGCGTTTGGATGCAAGTCGAGCTCGCCCGCTGCGTTCTCTCGACGAGATCACAACAAATCATTCACGGGGCCCACCTCCGGTAATGATAGCTACATGCTACACGCACATATTGGTTTTGGTATGATCGATACAAGAATCTGACTTTCGTCGCGGGCATTCATGTGGAAAAATAATGAACTTACATGACATGTTGATGTAATGACACGATGTTTTGATCTGAGGCTGCTGACGTGACGAGACAGAAATAAAACATGAGATTGAAGCACATTGAAGCCTGCTGCGATTCAGAAAATGTTTGATATTCTGGTCCTTTCGATTTGTACGTAATATTTCACTTCCTCATTATAAAGCATATACCATCTATCTATTGTAGTAAAACTTATTGCACCATTTTTTGTTCACATTCAGCTATATTCACAATGTGGTTTAGATTGATTGTTTTTACCCTCGAACACGAAATGCGAAAACCCTAAAATTGCCGTAACATAATTGGCTATTTCAGCCCTATCACCCTTCCACATAAAAAATAATCAACTTATCACCTTTTTAACATCAAATAGCATTTTAAAATTGTTCAAATTATAACGAACTGCAAACGCCCTACGCAGCCAGGTGCAAAAAGTTCCCCTTTGCAACTTCGCTTAGTTTGTTCTTTATGTAACCAGTCAAGTGGTACCTTTCA
The DNA here is from genome assembly GCF_023078275.1 of Leguminivora glycinivorella. Classification (NCBI taxonomy): domain Eukaryota; kingdom Metazoa; phylum Arthropoda; class Insecta; order Lepidoptera; family Tortricidae; genus Leguminivora; species Leguminivora glycinivorella. Next base: position 4,299,483 of record NC_062975.1, read on the forward strand.
AAGGCTTTGAATTACAGTCTGTTGGAAGTTGTCTGCGCGGAGTTGAATAGTTGCGCAGTTTTGATATGTTTCTGTTCGAGAATGCGGAGAAAAGAATACTGTTGAACACCGTTTTCCTTTTAAAACTCATTCTCAGTGATGTTACATGAATATTAGGCACGTAGTAAAGAAGTTGACGTTGCCATTATACGTAGGAAATCTGAACTCTGATACTTACCATTTTCTGAAATCCGAATTGTCTGTTTAAAATACATAGGGTATTTCATATTTTTAGCATAAAAAACAAGCCACGTTGCAAAACTGAAAATGCAAAAGTTCAATACACCCAAGAAAATACACCCATACGATCAATATGAAAAGGCAAAGAACTATGCTCATAAAATTAGCAAGTGGCTATAAAAAGCAACTATGTGGAACACACCGCCACCTCGTTTTTAATTACTCGGGCTACATTCGAGATCGTTATCGAGTTATCGAGCGATGGCTTTATTCTGGCTTCCTTGTATTTACACTCCAAGCTTTAAGCACCCTTTTTTCTTTCACCGTAGAACATAAAACCGGTTGTTAAACAGGCGGGGATATAAGATCTTTTGAAATTAAGTCATCGTATCGCGGCAATGTTGGAGATAATTCTTTAGGGTAAAAGTTTAAAATTCATTTTTATCGGGGATCTTCAAAAAGTATTTATTTGGCCTTATTTCCGAAAGCGTGAGCTTCATTTTTTTCCTTTTATAATTGAGGATAACTGTTCTAAATAAAACAGTAATGATAATTTAGTTTGTTAGTAACCATTTGACGCTTCTATCAACTGTCTCTCCCACGTGTCCAAAAAACACTTTATAAAAAGCATCCCTCCGTTTTAAAAGACTGGTCCTTTCACGGCAGCAAATTACACAAAAAATACTCGTTAAAACGAACTGCCGAGAGCCCAATCGTAAACTTGGAGACGCGATGACATAAATAATATTAAGGCATGCTGCCAGAAACTTGTACGGTTCCATTCCGTCGCTTGAGAACAAATTTACATCCACAAACACGAAAATTATCTTTCCTTCCACGTCGTCAAATTTTATATCGACGCTCCGAAACTTTACGCGCATTTTTATATTTGTTAAACTACTATCAAGGCGACTGTGGTTAATTTTATAGTTTCAAGAAATGTTTATATTCCTTTTTTAAATCATCAACATCATGGTTCCCTCACTTAATAAAAGTTTGCGAGACAGAAAATGGGAGCTAAAACTTACTTTGTAATTTATTACGCTTTGTTTGGATGTTGAAAGCGTCTTCAAATGGCCGAGTGAAACGTCGGTGGTTGTGAAATGAGCTGTAAATCAAAACGCGGGAATAGGATAAAGGCTAATGTTTGAGTGAGTCGTGGCAACAATAATATTGAGTTGTTTACATCATTAACTGAATGCTGCCGGTCTATTTAGACGTCTACTTAGAAATCTGTTTTCAGAAGTTTCTCATTGGAAAATGATTTTATTCATTCAGCTGTCATTTCGCCTCGAAGTACCCCGAAGTAGTCTTAGATAAAATCTCCAAACACTTTCGATAAGCATTAAAAGTATTCGTATTTTTGTAAATTATATGAAAACTGCTGCAGCTGATAGTGTTCGTTCCATCCATAACAAGGATGCGGTATGTTTGAGTCGGCAACATGATCAGACGGCATCAGAAATTTGAAACGAAATGGTGAAGCTGTTTATTTCTAGGCTTTTTCCTTGATTCAACACTATAGGTTTTATTTTTTACTTGAAGAAAATAATCAGCCAGGCCGCTCGCATATTTTCCTCCCACATAGCACAAAAAAGATTAAAAAGAGCGAAGCCGCTCCGTTCCGCAAATTCTTGACACCCCCTAATCTCCCGTTTGCCCCCAGTTGCGGCGCACAACGACGTGCCTCTGTACATCGGCATTGCAGTGGCCGTGGTCGTGTTCCTGGCCGGCGCCGCTGTCGTCTACAAACTGCTGCAGAAGAAAACGAGGGACCATTCGCTGTACACTATGACTAGGACAGGTGAGGATTTATATTACTTATAAGTATCTGGTAGATCTTTTTGAAAAAGATCCTCGGAAATGGATCGAAACATGTCGAGCGTTATTTCGACTTGATTAAAAACGTGAGTAACCCGCTTAAAATATTATAATTATGTTTGAGTCTCTAGGGTAAACGCAGCTATTAACGCTCCATCGAAAATCGGAAGGTATTACCGATCTAATAAGTAATTCGGCATTTATCCGTTGCCACTAGTAACGTGAGGGTAGGTAGGTTATTTTCTAAAAGCGTTTATTTCTTGAGTATAGGGTAGTGTTACATTAGTTTGAGTGGTAGTTCGAGAAATCATAATAATACGTCAATCAAGTCGTGGGTACCGAAGAAGAAGGACATTCCATACTGGCGCTTGCACTTTCAAGTAAGGATTTGACTTATCTGGCTAAGACGTTTATGTTAACAATTGACTATTTTACATTTACTTTTGTTGTTAATTATATTCAGTCATTTATAAATTATAGATTGGTTATCACGATTTGTTAAAAAACATCCATTAACATACATAAAACATGAAATTAAATTTGGGCGGTGATAGCTTCATCAGTTTTAGTAGTAGCAGCTATCAACGACCCATAGGTCGGTAATGACTATAACGTCATGTTAAGTTTTTTCTTTCTTTTACAATATTATTCTTTAGAAACATAAGTATGTTTATAGATTATTTGAGACCCAAATAATAGTTTTTTTCAAAAAGCTATTAACGACATACACATTTGTACTTAGTTTTCTTCTTTTGACGTTGTAAAGTTTACTAAAATAACAATATTTTTGGAAAACGGATATTGTGTAAGACATTGTTTGTGAAGGAGTTTTACCCATAAAAACTGATTTTATGTCAAAAATTTTGAATATCACGTAATAACAAAGTGTTTAGTAGCCACAACAATAATAAAATAACAATAATAATGTTGTTTAATATGGGTCGGTCATACATTTTACGTTAGTGCTTACATATTCTTTCAACGACTCATAGAAATCGCTATTACAAACCATGAGAAGGTATGACCGATCGTTCCTAAATAAGTAGGTTATAATATTAAGGATATTATTAAAGCCATACAATTATTACAAACATACAAGTTTTAACAAAAATGTGGCTTTGGTACCAAGAAGAGTTGCCTAATACAGCCTCTTGGGTTGTGCCTCTCTTGCAGCACTGTAGGAAAAAATATCACGACAAAAGTTAAATTTGTTTTACAAGGGGGCAAATTTGTTGTTTAACCGCACGTACAAATATGATACCTACTATCTAATAATGATACTCGAGCAAGCTAAAGACTTCAATATTGATCCATGAGCGTAGCGAGTGGTTCAGAATGTAGCATCTGAGGGTTGCGAGGGTTTCAAGATACGAAGGTTAAACAAACTTTTAAAATTTTTAAAGTAACACAATATATAATTGTTTTGATTTGTGATTTCATTTTGTTTTATTTCTTAGTGGGCATGATAGACGTGAAAAATGTTATATGAATAGGTACAAAAGTAGGTAGGAATAGGTACAATAGAAATGAATCTTCGATGACAATGCTGAACATGTTTTTAATAAATTACCCGTTACCTGTGGACTATGCCACTATACTAGGTGTTGCTGTACTGTGTACTCGCTGGGCGTTCAGGTAATTACTCATACTTATAACACAATCGGTAATAGCTGCTTAAAAATCGTTGATAGCTTCATATGCATTTTTATGGGTCGCTAATGGTAGCAATCGACTCAGTAATTTAAAAATAGATTTTTAATATCATAATGTTTAATTTGAGTACAAGTAACACAATATTTACCTTTTTTAATTATCATAGTATCACATATAATAGGAAAATAAAATGTTTGAACAACGTGTATACTTAATAATTAGACCCGATTGTAAAATTGCCTTAAGGGGGCGTTAATAGCTGCGTTTACCCTAAAGTGCAAACAGGTCGCAGGTTTGAGTCCTGCCGGAGGTGCGAATTTTTCCGTTTTTTCTTTAATTGAAAAATATATATTTAGAAAAGTTATTTCGGATGTCAGAAACTTTTGATGCGCTGTTCCATCCACTACACTATTGATACTGACTGTAAAAGTCTCACGAAGCGCAGGTTTAAAAAGGCATAAAATGTTATGTGGAACTTACACCTTTTTACAACTGAGCGACGTGAGACTTTACCTACATAAATACACAGAGGTACTACCTTAGAACCTTTTAGAAGGCAAATAAAGCAAGGCGTCAATAAGACAGGGTTCTTAGAGTGGCTTAGAATTCAAATTGTAACAGTATCCCTTTTCACTAGACGTATTATTCTTATTTATACTTGTCTATAATTCTGTCAGTGCTGAAATGTGGTCCAGTTGAAACGGTGGTGTAACACATAAAATATGGAAATTTTATGCTAGTTGCTAATTGCTACCATTGTTCAGGTTATTTATACATAGTACCTAGTAACAACGGAAGACAAAAGTGATAGAACACATTAGAACCATTAATTGGCAATCGGTTTACCAACAATAACGTCCCAATACATTAGTTTAAAATGACACAATACTATATCCAACTAATCTAGATGGTGACGATACTGATGAAGCATAGGCTGAATCAAGTTCGCAATGAGTACTTCAATAATGTTCCTGTACCTTCATTTCATACATACATTTTTCATTGGTCGTTTTGGCCAATGATGCAGATTGCGGGTTACGCAATGTGGCTGTGTGCCGTGTGTTTTTCATTGGTCATTTTGGCCAATGATGCAGATTGCGGGTTACGCAATGTGGCTGTGTGCCGTGTGTTTTTCATTGGTCGTTTTGGCCAATGATGCAGATTGCGGGTTACGCAATGTGGCTGTGTGCCGTGTGTTTTTCATTGGTCGTTTTGGCCAATGATGCAGATTGCGGGTTACGCAATGTGGCTGTGTGCCGTGTGTTTTTCATTGGTCGTTTTGGCCAATGATGCAGATTGCGGGTTACGCAATATGGCTGTGTGCCGTGTGTTTTTCATTGGTCGTTTTGGCCAATGATGCAGATTGCGGGTTACGCAATAAGGGCTGTGTGCCGTTTGATTTTCATTGGTCGTTTTGGCCAATGATGCAGATTGCGGGTTACGCAATAAGGGCTGTGTGCCGTTTGATTTTCATTGGTCGTTTTGGCCAATGATGCAGATTGCGGGTTACGCAATAAGGGCTGTGTGCCGTTTGATTTTCATTGGTGGTTTTAGCCAATGATGCTGATTGCGGGTTACGCAATTAGGGCATTGTTTCATTTTCATTACTCATTTAAAAATGGTTATTGCGAACTTGTTTTGGCTTTTGCATGTATGATTGTGGTCAGGATAACCGAGTGGATGTTTGCTCCTGTACCTAAAGTGTTTACTTGTGCGGTCCTGATCGTATTCTCCACACGCGGACGTGTGGAAGGTCAGAATGGCCGTGTCGCAGCATGACGGCTGCGGATGTTGGAATGTCAAGATATAGTCTATGGAAATAGTCTATGCTTGAGTGTGTTTGACTGCGATACTGTGTCTGTTATTTATATGACCCGAACAGCTTAAATGGATTAGTTCCTGGCTGGTTAAGATGACATTAAGGAAAGCGGTGGTGAGTTGGCATCCTGAGAGGAACCGTCAGTTAGATTTGAATTGGAAAGTATCGCGGTCAACTGCACTGCATTCTTTATTTTAGTATATTTCTTTACTGAGGCTCTAATATGAGCCTCCAACATATACATACATACATACATACAACATACATACAATCACGCCTGTATCCCATAAAGGGGTAGGCAGAACACATGAAACTACTAAAGCTTCAGTGCCACTCTTGGCAAATATTTAAGGGGTTGAAAGAAAACGAAACTGTGACATTGCAGTGACAGGTTGCCAGCCTCTCGCCTACGCCACAATTTAACCCATATCCCAGGTTATCCAGGTTATTTATACATACAAATTATTGCAGTCTTAAATCGTGGGTAGCCATTCGGAGCTTAAGTACTAACTTTATAATTTAAAATTCTTTAATTATTTTACAATAGATAAAATTTCAATAAAAAGCATTCGCGCTCTGGAGTAAGGTTCTAAGTACGTGAGACCGTGAGTACCTACCTACCTACCTACGATTCAAGTTGAAATATATATATTTTTATGTGTATATACCTGTTTTTAGGGTTCCGTAGTCAACTAGGAACCTTATAGTTTATGTCTGTCTGTCCTACCGTACCGGATAACGTAATTCAAAATGAAATTAATGTTATTAATCACGCCAACAAAGTGTAAAATAAAATGTTTTGTTATACACCTGTTTTTATTGAATTCCGTTAACTTTAAGGGAAGATTCTTTACTTACAATACAATCAATTTCTCTAAGAATCTATCCTCTTAAATCTTACGGTTATCGAATTATTAAAAAAAAATTACTGAACACGTGTGTGACATCCCTTACTACTTTCTAATGTTATTTGTTTTGACAAGTGCAAACACTTGACAATGACTTTAATGTTATGATTAAGGTTCTCTCACACTAATTAATCCATTTATTATGTATGGAAACGAAAAAAAAAATTCAAATTTAACAAAAAGCGACATATACAGGTTGGTTCCTGATGATGAACCTAACTGCGTGTTGAATTTAACGGAAAACAAAAAAAACGGTGTATATCTACCAGCATTAATTACAAAACCCTTAATTTATTTAAACGGATCAAGAACTTCGATACGTTTTTCGTTGCAGTATTGGGTCGACCGACTGAATTCATTGTACTTAATTAACAATTCATTGATATTGCGTGCAAGTTCTTGAACAGTCTAAATGGGCTTTTACATATTTGATTATGCATAAGCCAACAAACCCATGTGAACCGATACTTTTTCATCCGATTTCAATACTTTATTAGCGTCTTTCAGAATATAAGCAGCTCAAGTTAGAGGGGGGGGACGCACTTTTTTTCTTTTAGGAGCGATTATTTATACAATATAAAACAGCTTTCTAGTGCTTATATGGCGAAACTATAAGGGTTCCTAGTTTTAATACCGCACAACATCATTATTGACTGCAGTCTACTTAATAATGAATCAATTTACAAATAAGTCTTCGTCGCCAGTTTACTTTTTGGACTTTACTGTGTTCTATTTTTAAATCATCATAAATAAGCGACCGCGCTTATGCACTCATGAATAGCATTCTTTATTAGTATCGGATTCGTGAGCAAAAAAACATGAACGGAATATTGAATGCCTATAAATATTTACCTCGGGCGGTTATGGCATTAAATGTTCATTGCACAAAGTCATGGTGAGAAGTGGAGACGCATAAAAATAGGTTTTTAATACCTTAGGTTGAAAAGTGAGTAACGTGCCGAATCCAATTATTAAAAATACGATATGGATCGGATATCGGAGTATCATAAAATTCATAAATTACGTTTTTGTTTGAAGAAAAGTCAATTTTGACACTAATACATCGGTATAATATCGCATTGACCTCTTACTAACATCTTAAAAGCTTTGTTTGAATACGGCAGTAAGGAGTTACCTATAACTCCTTGAATTGATTGAATACATAGTAATTTTGTACTTTTTCAAAGGGCTTATTATTGTATCGATTCCACAAATAAATACATAAGTGAAAAGCATTCTTACCTACCAATTGCGCTAACAAAACAATTTTTCAACAGATTTCCAACCAGAAATGTACCCGACTGTAGAGAAGCAGTCCCTATCCCTGGCTCCAGATCTGATGCAGCATAGACCACCCAGATACGAACACCCTCAGGACACCAGGGCCGAACATCATTACGATGTCCCACACCTAACTAACAGGTAAACTTTAGTTTTAATTAAACTTGGAACTGTTTTTCTCCAGCCATTATGTTTTAAGTCTTGGCGAACTTTCAGCTTTAACTTTCAACTTTGTGAGTTGAGAAAGTGTATTGAACTTTGAAAATAGAAGACTTCAAAATTTTTCTTAGGTACCGTGATGTTCAAAATTGCATGGACATATTACGATTGGATGTAATTCACTAAATGGCCATGTACTTATAGGTATCTCAATTTACATAAAAAATAAAGACATTGATTTTTTCCAGGACCTAGAACTAAACTATAATACATATTTATATTATTTTTGAATAATAAAAGAACTAGTTTTACTTGTTCTAACTAGTTGTACCTTCTACAGCTACGCTTCGCCAGTGGACCACCAGATAACGCCGTGTGCGTCGTCCAAAGGCCAGAGCGAAGACTATGACAGCAAACCCTACAGCGAGTCAGAGCATTCCGTTTCCAGTTGTTTTACAAGCTGTAAGTATTCACCAAAACGCACATTATCATCTAAACTTAAAAAAAACAGGGATATATAGGTACTGCTCTGTCAAACTATTTGGGATACAAGTTACCGAATAACTCGAATCTGTTCAACAACAACAACATACAATCACGCCTGTATCTCATAAAGGGGTAGGCAGAGCACACGAAACTACCAAAGCTTCAGTGCCACTCCTGGCAAATAAGGGGTTGAAAGAAAACGAAACTGTGACATTGCAGTGACAGGTTGCCAGCCTCTCGCCTACGCTACAATTTAACCCATATCCCATAGTCGCCTTCTACGACACCCACGGGAAGAAAGGGGGTGGTGAAATTCTTAACCCGTCACCACACAGGGGCTCTAACTCTGTTCATTCTTAAAATTCGCTTTAAAAAGATACATGTAACAGAGAAAATTAATGTGCTTCCCTTATAAAATATCCTGAATTCCTGCCTTGCAAACTGCATTCCAGTACTACAAAATTTAACTTGACTTGTATTTTCATCATTAACAGCATCGCCTTAAACTAAAAAGCACTCTCGAAAATTCCTGTCTTATATTCAAATTTCTTTCCAGCGGGGTCCATGTACGATGCAGCAAACGAATCAGTGACGTTGCAACTAGCGGAACTCGTGTCGAACTCGCCTACTTCACAATCGCTCTCTGTAGCGAGTTCTGGATCGAGATTGGCCCTGCCAGCTGCCGGGGTAGCGCTGTCAGTTCCTGAGAACGCCCTTAGTAGGGGCAGGAGGGAGCAGATGTATGTGGCTGTCGTGAGGGACGATAGATACAGGCCGAGACTCGGTAAAGGTGAGTACGGATATTGCATTTCTTTAAGAAATAGATTTGACAAACTGTATGAAGTTTCACATCCTCATGTTTTACTTAGCATGATTCTTTGTAAATAGTGATGTTACATAAAACTCGATTCCAATAGTGTATTTCTCTAATATTAGTGTTTAAAGAGATGTCCTTATTAGATATGTTGTTTAAATTATAATATTGAGTAGCCATAAACTTCTCTTGCATATTACAGTATAATAAACAATGGTACTATTTTATAAATAACTTTAGCGCCTGAAGCACAATTTAAACAACGCTCTTATACTGAAGGCAGCACATTAAAGTTCACCATCTCGTTCTAAAAGCCAATATTAGAACAGGAGGCGTAGAAAATACTATAATTATTGCTAGTGTCTGTCTATCCTATTCGTAGTCTCACAGTTAATTCTGCCCCGCAGGTATCACGCAACTGAGTCCAGTAGTTAAGTGCGGACCTCCGCGGCTGCAATTAAACAAGCCGGTCGTCCTTCAGATTCCGCACTGCGCTAGCCTCAAGCACGGCTTCTGGAACCTCGCCTCTACGCCATAGACCACAACAAGACAGACAACGCCCAACCACAGTGGAAGAAAGTCGTCGGCCTGGGACAGGAGACCATAAACACCCCAGTCTTCACGCAACTTGACAACGACAAGATATACTTAGTTACTGATATGCTATCAACTTTCGTGTTAGTCGGAGAAAGTTTTAATGGTAAGGCAGTCAAAGCTTTACAGTTAGCTGTTTACGCTCCCGCAGCGCCTAACGAAAGCTGTTCGGAGTATAGTATAAGATTATATGTATTTGAGGACACTCCTTGTGCACCTTACTATTGTCAGGAGCAAGAGAAGAAGTTAGGAGGTGTGCTACTCGAAAGAACCAAGACACTCCTATTCCAAGATGGCGGCTCCAACCTTTGTTTAAATCTAGAACACGTTAGTCCTGGCTGGAAAGCCAAACCAGGTATTGGCTATCAAGAAATACCATTCAACCATATCTGGAGCTCTAATTACAACGCCCTACACTGCAGTTTTGTACTAGAAAGAACTCACGATTGCGACTCCATAGACTTTAGTATTTCCGCATGTCAAAGAACTAACCCATCATATAAACAAACATTCCGAATATCTCTTGAAGACATGAGAAGTCGCTCGCCGCGCGGTCGTTCGCCCCGCGCTGAATCGCAGCGCAGTTTCAACATAACTGAAAATCTTTTAGAGGCTCGTATGTGTAGAAGCGAGGACGGTGACGCTAAAAGAAACGTCACGGTTAGCGAGGCGGGAGTTAATGAATGCTCTAGCGAAGGTCCTTTTAAATTGAGCGCGAGGGTTAAGCGACAACTGTGTGCTATATTAGACCCACCGAACGCACGTGGTAACGACTGGCGGGCCTTAGCCGCGAGGCTCGGGGTGGATCGTTACACGACATGGTTCGCCACGAAGAGTTCTCCGACGGAGACGATTTTGGAGTTATGGGAATGTCGAGAGCGGGTCCCGGAGCGACAGCCGCCCTCGCCGCCGCCTTGCGACAGATGGAGCGACACGACGCCGCCGACTTGCTACAAGGGAGACCCTCCTGGTTATGAATTCATTAAAGGAAAGTCGATATTGGTGTAAACTTGAGTGACAAAGACGCTTAGGGGACTTGTTTCAGAAACAGTGCAAGTGCTGGTTATAAAAGGTGTTTTTGTAGTTTCTGTGCTAAAGCTCGTTTAGAAGGTATCGTAAGTTGGTATACTACGTCTGTTGTACATTAGAATGAACAAAAGGATTTATATGGAAGACATGTTGGTAATTTACTGAGTAGTTTAATGTTATGTTAGTGGAAATAGTCTTTGGCCTCGGCCTAAGTTTGTAAATCGTGGTAGTATATTTTGTATAGACCATTATTACGCTGTAAGATAAGCGAGGAAGATAAATTATATTATTATAGTAGCAATAATAGTGCCTACGAAATCTTTTAAAGAACACTGCCGACCTGAGATTGGCATTTGTTATTTTTTACTCTTAAGTGTTTGGTGTTTATTGTATTGGAAGATAATTTACGGCCTAAGTTTGTTTATTTCGCTTTTTGTTTTAGACGCTTGAGTATTCAAAATGTGCCAAATCTCTGATGCCACAGCACTTTGGCAGTTTTAAACTTAACGCAACTTATCAGAGCTTACTGTTGAAGAAAAAATTGCTTAGCGTCCTATTTAACTACAAAGACTTAAGCAAATTGCATTTATTACTTAAAATTGTATCTCACTGTACTTTAAACTTATCGAATCCTAAGGCTGATGAAGTCATTCGTCACTGTAGATGTGACGTTATCTGGGTAAAGGGACCTTATTGTCGATGGCGCTTACAGCGTTATAAGTAAAGATCGTTATCAAGGTGCACTTTTCGTGGCAAATGGTACGGTTGGCAAAAAAAAAACAAATACTTACAATTATACTTTAAATACATTCCTTTTTAGGATTACACCTCTACGGTACAGTCAAGTGCAAAAATACGTATCGAAATAATCGTCTCATAAATATGGTACTACGCTCTTATTACACCGGACTAAGATGCTATAGGACATATTTTTGAGTAAGATGTGTACACCCATATTTTTACACTTGACTGTACAAAGCTTTTTCCAACCAACTATATATTTTTAAAACAAAATACGTCAAATTATGTCGTAAAAATACATTACGCGAAGTGTATAATATTATTTTAATCCAAATAAACAAATGCACTCTAGATACGACTATCTAGAATTGTTATTCAAGTAGTTCAAGTCAAAAGTAATGCGCGAAGCCAAATCTGTTGAACAAACTTTAGTTATTTATTCAATGTAATTTAGATAAGTCATTATAAATATGTATATATTTCATAATTTGTTAAGTATATGGGCCATTTTTATTTTCAAAGTTGTCCACCCCACTTTTTTTTTGATTTGGAAATTTGTATGTGGTTTTCACTTAGAATCGCGAGCTCTTTCAATTCTAATAGGAGAAAAAAGTGTCCCCAGATTTTTTTCCATTCCGTTACCATTTTTTCATACATTTTGTATGGCGGTAACGGAAAGGAAGGTTCGAAAAAATGTATGGAAATCTTGGGACATTTTTTTTTTCTCCTATCAGGATCGAAAGAGCTTGCGATTCTGAGTATTAATCGCGTAAAAAATACCCATGTTACTAAATAAGTGGAGTGGACAACTTTGAAAAAAAATGGCTCATATAATGTTTTAAATACTTTGTATGGCGGTAACGGAAAGGAAGGTTCGAAAAAATGTATGGAAATCTTGGGACATTTTTTTTTTCTCCTATCAGGATCGAAAGAGCTTGCGATTCTGAGTATTAATCGCGTAAAAAATACCCATGTTACTAAATAAGTGGAGTGGACAACTTTGAAAAAAATGGCTCATATAATGTTTTAAATACTTGTGTATTTGTTTTTTTGTCAACCATACGCTGCCACCGATACAGCACGCTGATAACGATCTTTAGTTATAAGCGATGTTCGTATACAAATACGACACCGCGGGACGTAAGTGCCATCGACAACAAGGTCCCTTTACCCAGGTAACGTCACAAATGAACTTAAGAGCTATTTATTAGCTTTCGGTCTACTCTATAATGAAAATCTTAGATCATCATTCTGTATATAAGTATTAGATTGTACATACTTCATGTATCGCGATCGAACGGTAGTGAAATAACCATGGTTTTGTAAATTGGGTACATGCCACAAGTAGACTATATTATTATATTTTTGTTAAAGTGATGACTATTAAAATAAATGGATCTGTGATACTTAAATAATATGAAATAAATTATGTTTAACTGTGCAGTTTCTTAGTTTTATTCTAAAATTGCATCCTTTTCATCCAGTCAATATTATTAAGATTATCTAATTACGTTACCAGTCTGTTATACTTATTTGGTAAAACGAAAAGTAAAGTACCTAGGTAAGTATAGTACATTACGATACAAGTGCGTAAAAAAGGAAGTTCGAAACGAGTGGCGATAAATTAAAACACGACCGAAGGGAATGTTTTTAAATCGACACGAGTTACGAATTTCCTTTTCGCACGTGTATCGTACGTCGTTTTCCAGTACAGGTGAGCCTCTGAAGTTTCGACCTGACGTATAATGAACAACTTCTCGCACTACTGCGTAAAAAACACACCATCTGTACTGAAAAATATAATACTTATTGGAATGAAAAACCAACTTCTAACTCGATATATCGAGACTATCGTTTCCAAAGTGTATAAAATTATCATATGTATTTAATGACATAAAATTAACAAATACATTATTTTTAACTATATTATTATAATAAAAACAAAACACCATACTATAAGAGTTAATAAAGTTTCCTTCCAGAAAGAGAAGGTAGTGATAGTGAAGGCCTGCAAGCTAATTGTACTTTGATCTTGATAGACGTCATAGGTAATTTCATTTTGACGTTTGTCATAAGAATTTCCATGCTCTAAAATCGCTGCATAGTAACCTTGGACAGACGCTAAACGAGTAAAATATGCAAAAGCCTAGTTCCAAACAAAGGCATACCAATTCAAACAACCTAAAATAAACGAATTCCACTATTACCGAAAACTAAAAGGCAATAGCCACCTGACAGGCGAGAAACGTGTTAAATAAATTACTTTTCAACAATAAGGCGGGATGGATGTAAATAAGGTAAGTTTTTGTGTCGGTTGAAATGTGAGCAGGTGCAAGCACGCTTTATGACGGGCTGATGCTTCACACGTCACGGTTTCTGGGGGCGTGGGCGGAGTGACGGCGGGAACAGTAAGTCCAGTCTAATGAGAATGGTGTAGGTAAGTATAATTTATAAAGAATCTTGTTAGAAATGTATAACTTGATAAGTCAATGAGATATGGCTGGAATGATCACAAAAAGATGAAAAACTGGTAGAGGTAACATTTGACGACAATACCAGTCTTATCCATACTAACATCACAAATGGACACAAATAGTAGCCTATGTCACTCTCCATCCTTTGAACTATCTCCACTTAAAAAATCACGTCAATTCGTCGCTCCGTTTTGCCGTGAAAGACGGGCAAACAAACAGACACACACACTTTCCCATTTATAATATTAGTATGGATAAGAGGTGCGGCACTAACTCGCTACCGCTACCGCTATCAGTAGCCCCACCCTCACCCACTACATTTCGGGCATACATTTAAATACATTATAACGCCATTTCGACTAGGGCTATAAATAGACAGGTGCAGTAATAAAATAAAAAATTAACCAGCCGCTACTGTCAGCTTTTGGGGTCCAAATTATGTGTAATGACCAATGACTTTTGTTAAAAATATCCGAGTTCTCATATTGAATTTCGATTTAGGAACGGGTAAGGATGCGTCGTAGAGTAAGCGTTTTGTTACCGATAAAAATATATACTTAATAGTTAGCACTGTGGGCAATTTCTTTTACATATTAAGTAGTAGTTGTTCGGCAAAGATGTCATTTAGGCGCATAAAATGTTTCTAAACCGAAACACTATGGTAGATAATATCTGTATCTCTATTTTCTATATTATAACGAAAGCGATTCGCCAAAAAATTAAAGTTACTTGCTACATACCGGGTTTCCCTAAAACCAACGCCAAAACAAAATGAAATTATTAGCTATCGCTATCGTGAATTAGAACTTAATGAAAATTTCATGATTTTTGAGATATTAGCCGTTTAATAAAAACTCGTGGTTAAAAAACAAAGAAAAAGTAAAAAGTGCCAATATGTCGCAAACCATGACATTCTTATAAGATAAAATTCGCTTAAAATGTGATGGCTAATGAGATGTTCTAGGTATCACCCCTTTTCATTTCGGCGTTAGTTTAGGGACACTCGGTATAATTGTACTTATTTATTTATTTATCTATTTATTGCAAACATATTACATGTGGGAGTAAAATGATCCTGCAAGAACGCAGCAATCTTACAACTATTTAATAGTAGGTATATAAATTACAAATTATGTTATTCTGTCTTGAAAAGTTGGAGCATTCATGATTAAACTTATAGAATAGAATAGAAAAAACTTTATTCAGGACGCTTAAACAATATAAATTACAAAATCATATGTCGCAATAATTGCATTGAAACATCACTGAAAAGGTTTCCACTCAGCTTGGTGTCAAGGTACCTTTTGGATACTTTGACGCTGGTCTTCTGTGGCAAACGGAACACATATCTAATTTACATATCTTATACTTTTAAACGAGCAATTCTTGTATATTTATTTATTTATTTATATATACCGACGATCTCGGAAACCGCTCTAACGATTTCGCTGAAATTTGTTATGTGGGGGTTTTCGGGGGTGAAAAATTGATCTAGGGTAGCCTTAGATCCCAGAAAACGCGAATTTTCGAGTTTTCATGAGTTTTTCTTTCGCGTTAGTAAATGTGAAATACGAGTATGGTCGTTAATTTCACCGCGCGCGCATCGATTACGCTTAGCTCAGTCGTACGAGGTCGGTCTAACGTCAGGGTTTCGAATCCCGGCCAGAAATTAAGTTTTTGTTTTGTTTTTGTATTTATAAGAGTTTTTTTTTATCTAAAGACATGATATAATAAAATAGAACCGAGCGAAGCTCGGTCGCCCAGATATTAATTACATAATAATCACAATGCCAAATTATAGGTCTTTGAGTAATTATGTTAACTAGAGAGGGCACCTCAACTTGATTTTGTGTAACAACACTTAGAGCCGATCGGCACAAACGCGCTTAGTCTGTGCCGAACGGCTGTGGTAGATTGACGTAACATAATGAAAAATATTTCGTCTAAATAATGCCGTCATGTGTAGTGAGGTACTGTACAAACTGCTCAGGAAAATCTAACAAAAGCCAAGGAGTGACTTTTCATA
The DNA here is from genome assembly GCF_023078275.1 of Leguminivora glycinivorella. Lineage (NCBI taxonomy): Eukaryota > Metazoa > Arthropoda > Insecta > Lepidoptera > Tortricidae > Leguminivora > Leguminivora glycinivorella. The sequence goes on from NC_062975.1 coordinate 4,315,507, forward strand.
CGTAGGTTTACTGCATTTTTGTTTAAACACGCTTACTTTTAAAAAAATGTATCAATATAAACTCATGCCGAAGCGCCATGTTGCGGCGGCCATGTTTCGTTGAAACCAAAGAGTAAAAAATGCAACAAAGGCAGACGTGACAATATCGCAAGTTAGTTCAAGTTTCCTATCATACATTTAATTTAATTTAAATTATATATATTTATCGACGCAAAAATAGTACATTACTACAGAGGCCGGGACAAAGGGGGTTGCCGGCCGAAGACATATAGACGGCCGAGCGATGCGAGGCCGGATAGGTCTGAGGCGGGCAACCCCATTTCCCGCCGAGGTATGTATAGTGCTTTTCTCAAACATGGTATGAATGTTAACAACTCACGCTAATTGAGAGTCATAAATTAAAAAAAATGCCCATGTAAACCCATGTCACTTCTATACTACGACTTCTAATCTATGCACTCTATGCAGGGCTCATCATCGCGACCGAAAGGTCGTAAGCGCCGAGTAAAATCGTAGCGCTTGCGACGTTACGGAAGCAGGCCATTGGTTCACACCCCGCCCCCTCGCCCCGCCTTCAGCTTACAGGCTGTGACACGTTCGTTGTTTGATATAGCTCCTCTATACGAAGTAATAATTACTCAATGTTATAGGTAGATAAGGTAAAACTTAGGCTTAGCGTCAATACGAGTGTCTTGTCTGTAGTTACTGGCTGATACAATCTTTAGAAACATAATACTACTGTACATTTCTCATTAGTGGCACTATTAGTAAGCCCCGTTCCAAACTATAACTATTTATTATTATTGTGTTTTTAAGTGCGAATAACGCTAAACGTAAAACCACGCCTTTAACAATACTCTATAGTTCTAAAAGAGCGTATGTCTGTAGGAATTATGGAAGACATACGCTCATTTAAGGATTAATTTTAATAATAGTAAAACGTGGTAAAACTAAAAGTCGTTTTTCGGGATTATACTCAACTTGTATAATAAATATTAGTGTTACCAATTAGTATTAAATATTTATCGCTGGTATTATTTATATGTGAAATAGGATAGCGTAGAATAATTGTAACGAATTAATGCGGATATTACCGTATTTATTTGTGCTAAGTGAATAGTTTCATTTATTTTAATAAGACCAATATGACTGCAATAATATTTTAAGGGATAGGTACATTAATTATTGGGTATTTTACGATGATTAAATGTGAGAGTTATAGATTGGTCATTTATTGTTTTGTTCGTCATTCAAAAGGCACAACACAACTTCAACAAGATTATATTTTAGAAATTAATTATCTGGAATAGCGAATTACTGCACGTTACCCGGCATTTTTCCGGCCCACTGCCAGGGTCCGCTTTCCGACTCAATCTTTTCTACTGTACCCGGTCTTCGGCATCCAATGATCAATGTGAGATATTTCTGTTCCTGGATGTCTGCTCTCACGGTGCCCAGCCAACGCTGCTTTGGTCAGGACCTTGGACAGAGAAATTAATAAAATATTGGAGTTCCGAACAGGGAACAAAACGGGTAAGAAAAACTCAAAATAAAAATGGATTAAGGAATTACGTATGAAATATAGAAAAACATCCTACAATTCTACATAATATTTGATGCTACATCATGAAATCGGAAATCTCATATGATTATCTTCATTAGAATTTCTGCATTAGGTAGATACACATGTTTATTATGTATATCTATATATTAATGAAGGTATAGTAAACCCGTATAGCTAATTACATAGAAAACCGCACCCTCTAAACTTACCCTCAACTATTCAGTGGCTTCTTAAAGACGCCCCACAACTGAAAGACGAGGGTAGAATTCACGTTACCTGATATTTATACCGTGTATAAATACGCTTGCTTTTCTAATTCTTTCAGCATTGCTGCTTATAAAGAAATACCTATTAAACTTATACCTATTACAAAGGGGAAAAGAAGGTTCATAGTAAAATATAATAAAAAAACTCCGGCACAAAAACCTTTAAAAAGTAGAAAATGGCAAAAAATTCTAGACAAAAATTTTGGTTTAAGTATAAAATAGGAAAATTTATAATTATGTCATTTTATTATGTGGCTCATTAAAAAAAGAGAAGTTTTTATGGTCACTGCAAATTAAACTTAAAAATAAATTACACAAAATATTACAATACGAAAATAAAGAATAAATTCATATCAGTCTTTGACCTGATTTTGTTTATTTATATTATGGCAGACGTTCTCAAAACAGTAAGATCTTCGAGACCTACGGTTGCCAGTGCACGAGTGGTGTATTTTTAGTATCTAAATAAAAAAGGTATGCCCTAGTCCCAAAAGAACTGAACAAAGATAATGCAGCTTGTACAGAAAAATGCTTATAATAAATACTAGTTGTAACAGCGCCATCAAGTATTAATACTCAATTTTCACCTAGAGGGTCTGAAATGTCTGTAATCAATCGAAAAGGGCGAACAACAAAGGGGTTTGAAGGGTGCCAATCCATCAACGCAGGTCACTGTCCTGTGTCCTTTCACCGAGGGTTTGCGTATATTAATTTTAGTATCGAATGCCATAGGTCATAAGATACTTCATAGGGTGTGATAAGGTTTCGTAAGTAACAAGTATAATATTTCATGTCGATATTAAATATTTGATAGAGAGACACGTGCGGGTTCGAATGTTGCAGGTCGTGAGGAAATCACTGTAAGGTTAATCTGAAGCTGATTTTAATGGGCCCATGTTTATTTGAAAGAGAAAGTATGAATTTAATTTACAAGTGATCTGTTATCGCGAAAGCAAGGTGCAATAGGTATATAAACTGACAGATGAGGCGAAATTCTCACCATTAATATAGCTCCTTCTGGCAGGTTCATCAACAGCCTCAACTAGTGCCATTTACGTCTGTCCATCAGCCCGTCTCGATCCAAAGTGCCGTCCGGCACAACCATTACTTCTAGATTCCGTTTTCCCCTTCCACGTCAAACACGTTTTTCATAATGTTGTCATACGATAATTACCATTTACCTCGAAATCTGTCAGTAAAGTACTATATTTTAGGTAATTTCTTTAAACATTATTTACAAAATCATGACACCATGATTTGATATTTTTAACCCCTGATGCAATAAGAGGGGTGTTATAAGTTTGACCGCTATGTGTGTCTGTCCGTGGCACGGGTAAACCGATTTGTTTGCAATTTTTTAATTTGAAATACGGTTTTCCCGCGGTTTCCTTTTAATTTTAGTATGAACTTTCCGTTACCGTTTTCTTTAATTTAGGTATATGAATATGTTTTTTGCAAGTGACATCCTTTCGCATAATACCTACTGAAAAAAAGCAGAAAGTATACTACTATATGACATGAGCATCCGTCATTATTTCTCAGGAACGTTTCGATAAAAATATTGCATTAACAATGAATTAGTTATGTAAAACAGCTGCAATTTTCTTTCCTAAACTCAATTTTTACTAATTGAATAATAAATCTCCAAGTGAATGCTTATGTCACAAAAGAAAGACACCTTAGCAGGTGCCTTTTAAGTTGTGATTTCGGTTTAAGATTCTGTAGGTTTATTGTTTAACCGTCTGCTCACCTTTACCGTAACATTGGAGTCATATACCTCTGCCATACACTCGACGAGCGGCGTGGGAACTAGCGAGGGAAGTATGCAGAAGCATAGTGTGGCCGCGCTACTCGTCATGCCGCTCGTCATGCTCCTCGTCATGCCCAACGCTCCCTATTTTCGTCGGTTTTTTGGCGCGAGTCAAAGAGCCGGCAACAACCTATTGCGATTAATTGCGCGAGTAGGGCAGTGTGCGGCCGGAGAGGGTAACATCGCGGCAGCGCGAGGACCATAGTGTGGCAGAGGTAATAGAACTAAAATTCCAAACCCAATACATCGCAACTCATGCAAACCCACGCGTGTTGAAGCCTAATTGCGGCCAAATCCTCGAAACAGCTCATCCGAACAGCGTAAGGGCGGTTTAATGGCAAAGACAAACTGTCGCGAGGTGGCTTGGGTCAGAGCAGGAACGATATTATCAAATGTCGCGCCGGTGGCCGGTCGTGACTTACCTTACGCGCCAGTGGGGTGTAAGCAAAGGACGATTTGACATTTGTTTGGTTGGACCTAATGTAAATAAATATTATAGGACTTCTTATACAGATTGACCGAGCCCCACGGTAAGCTCAAGAAGGCTTGTGTTATAAGCACCTACCCAGACAACGATATTAATGCCTTATTCCAGATCTGTCCCAGACAATTTAAACTGTAATTAACAGATTGAAGGTTGTTAACCAATTCAATAAAAAAAATTGACAACGGCGTTCCACGGGTTAAGTATACACAATATACAAATACTTATATACATAGAAATCACCCATGACTCAGGAACAAATATCTGTGCTCATCACACAAATAAATGCCCTTACTGTACCTATAGTTAGCGTATACACCGTGGGCTGTTTAAACCCGACCGATTTTAACCACAGCTTCCTAAGCTTAAATTGAGTAAAAAAAGTGGTACAACATGTAGTCCAAAAACGCATACTTTTTTAAATAATCGCGATTTTAAGAATTTCAAAAGTTGAAAAATCTCAAGTATAACACATCCTAAGAATGTGACGTAATTAGGTGCACTTATAACTTATCTGCGCAGAAACACAAAAAACGTTACTGGCCAGTACCTCACAATAAGTTTGGTGTACAACTACAAAAAGGTTTTAATACAGAGAGTATTTGGGTCTAATAAAATGTGACTTACAGCTGAGTTCCAGTGTCGTACTCGTATAATCGCAACAATCTTTATTATCACAAAAAATCGCGAAACTAGACTTAGGTTTGTTGTTTGTTTCCGAGTTTTATTGCTAGAGTGCAAACGCACATGTCTTTCGCTAATAACTGGCCGGTAAATTGAATTTAAACTTTTGCTAAAATGTCAACGTCCAAAATTATTATTCTGTCACACGATATTGTCCTGTCATATTTCCTAATCGATTGAATTCAGCTAATTATTTGAATTTTCTGGGAAATGAGCTTAATGATCTGCTGGAAGATGTGGATTTGGAAACACGAAGAACAATATGGTTCCAGCACGACGGTGGTCCAGCCCACTTCGGCCTTGAAGTGCGAAATTGTTAAACGACGAATACCCAAACAGATGGATAGGAGTCTAGGACGCGGAAGTAAAAGTTCTTGCCTAGTCCGCTAGGTCGCCGGAGTTAACTCCGTTGGATTTTTATTTATGGGGGACACTGAAGGACAAAGTTTACTCGAAACCAGTGCATTCAAGATTGTTATTAAGAATTACAGCAGCGTCAGAAAAAAATTAAAGCAAATTTTGTGAATCTTAATGAGCAAATACGTTTAAGACTTAATGTTTGTGCCCTTCGAAAACCTTATTCATTAAAAACATGTTACCGTATGTCTTATTTCTTTTCTTTTTCTCCGATTTTCATAGTAAGTATTGTGACAACAAGATGAATGTCAACATTGTGGATTCATATTATGTATGAACGAACGGGTCTACCGCGATATAATTTCATGGTTTTTATCTCAATTATGTGACCATAGCTAGTGAAACCTGGCTGAAACGTCGGAATTAAGATAAAAACCATGAAATTATATCGCTGTAGACGGGTGTTCGTACATTTAAATATGAGTTCAAAACGCGAGAGTTCAAAGTGTAACATTGTGAATTGCATGATTTTGGTTATGATATGAAACTGAAATTGCTTTCGGGAAATCATTTTTTATTCAGATAATTGAGCTAAAATAATAACTAAGTGGTACATAACTTTCGCTTGAAGCTTTGAACGATAAAATAGTGCTAGAAATACGGATAAGTACTTCATTTAATTGGTTTATTTACATTGTTATTTTAGCGCAAGTTCATTCGACAACCATTTTATACCTACTAACTTGACATTTCTTGTCATAAACTAGTACGAGTAAACACTCCATGACACAACTCATAATATTTCACTTGCTGAGCCTCGTATGGTGTCGGAGTGATTCGTGAAGTGTCGTGTTTGCTTACTCTGTTTCTCGTTCAGGTATTACATTTTCTTATTCACACTCTCAAATAAAGATTTGTTCATAATGAAGTGCAAAGCTTAATTGATTTATTTTGTTAGAAAAGTTAAAAAATAAATAATGCGTAATTAGACCTATGTTCATATAACATTATTTACTTGTAATTAAGTCAGGAATATGTGGTTGAATTGGGTCGGGTTTTAGTGGCCCACGGTGTATATTCGTTTTAAAGACTGCGCCAAGAAGGACATGATTGTCTTATTGACCACCGAATAGAGTCGCAGAACAACGAACGGAGTGGTAAATGTGTTTTGGAGGATAGCTGAATATGTTATGTTTTGATGAGATATGGTTTGCTGTACTTGCTGATAAGAGACAGAAGCGATGCCAAGGTGTTTCAGCGCCGATTTCCACGAACTTCTCTAGTCAGTCCTTTTTTTTTGTACATTAGATTATATCGGTCTTGCGTCGGTCTATTAAGTCACCAACAAAGGTGCTTCTGGAATGTGACACCATAAATCCTAAGTCTGCAATAGCTTAAGGGGCATTTTCGCGAGAACAATCACCAAAAAAAAATTTAAGGTAGGTAAATTTTATGTTTTTCCTACTCAGAATCACGAGCTCTTTCGATCTAGGACTAAAAACAAGGGACAAAAAATTGGTCCCAAAATTTTCTAATATTTCACATACTTTCTACTTTGTAACCGCTGTACAAAGTGTTTGAAAAATGATAACGAAGGAAAAATTAAATTTGGGACGATTTTTTTTTACCTTATTGGATCGAAAGGGCTTGTGATTCTGAGTAGAAAAAACATTAAATTTACCTATTTTGAAAAAAAAAAAAAGGTTTTGAATCTTTTTTCGCGAAAATGCCCTAAGATTTTATTATTGGACGTATAGCCACAGGGTTGAAAACGTTTCTGCACGCTTGCGTCTTCTTCCTTAAGCCAATTTTCCAATCGCGCCGGACAAAGGAGTGGGCGAAGCGGGAATGATGCGAATGGCTGTACAATTGTTTAATTTAAGGATTATCTTGAGTCAATGGTCGGGCCTTAATGAGGATGATCCCGGGGTCATTTGGCTCTTATAAATCATCGACAGTTATCTGAAAAGCTTCTGGGTGCACTTAATAAGTGACGGTAATAAAACGCCCCAAAGTGAATAAAATACATAAGTTGGTATATTACAATACAATACAATACAAATCCACTTTATTGCACAACCTCAGAAATGTACATAGGAACACACACATTACAATAAATTTTATTACAGAGGTAAACAACAGGCGGCCTTATCGCTAAAGAGCGATAAGGTATATTTTGTGTGACAAGTAGAAAAAACTTGAGGATGCCGCAGCTATAACTAATTTAACATGTTAAACGCTAGTATAAACGGGAATAAATACGATATGCATACTTACATAGAAAACATCCATGACTCAGCGCGATCCAACATCCCAATTTATAATCCAGTGTCACTGTCTCCTGTTCCTTTTGTGCCATATTTCATAGAAATATTTATGGTAGGCATTAGTGTGGTAAAAGCGTCCCAATAAGCATAAGCATAATAGTCAAGCTGTGAAGTAAGCAACACGTATTGATATACTCTAGTAAATAGTAACGTGTAAAGGCGTCTTCTGACTATCAGTTGGTCGGTCGGCAATGGCGTGTCAGTTCTTCAGCGGTGACACTTTTTGCTACTGACAGGCTGGCAGTTCGTCACTGTATCCTTACTTTTAAGATTTGTGACATCTTCGGAGTTACAGACATTTTTAAACTTGAATGTAAGGTATTATCAGGCGAACATAGTTTCTTAAATTGAAAAGAAAAAACAATAGTAAAATGATTTTAAATGTAAATATACTTATTCGTATTTCAATCTGAGCAATGTATTACAAAACCGCGACACCTTCAAGTCAACTAGAGCGATCCAACGTCCCAATTTATAATCCAGTGTCACCGTCTCCTGTTCCTTTTGTGCCATATTTCGTTCAAACTCTGCAAATAGCAGTGCATAAGTTATCTATCCGTCCTTGCTATACACGGCCACATCTCAAAAAACATTTTTTCGAGAAATCGCGTGTCAAAATTTAGACACATTTTTGTGCGTCGTGTTATATTTTGGCCTTGGTTTGTTAGTTAATATACTGCTTCAATCTAGTGTTACATGATGACATTTCCTTAATGTAGTAGTTTTTTAGCTTTAAGTGATAATTGTATACCCGAATTGGGTCACCGTTGTAACTTACTAATGTAACGAATTAACACCTGTGTAACACGGTTGAACAATAAAGATCTATCTATCTAATGTAGAAAATGTTTCTATCGGTCACATTATCCTATATAATATGAGGAAACAACTAAAAAAATTTTCAAAAGTATTTGTGCAATACGGCCACAATTATAAAATAATTATCATAATATTATGTATGCAGGAAAGAAGTTGTCAATTTTTGTAAAGATGTGGCCATATGCATCTTCCAAAAAGGCTTTAAAGAGGACTTCTTTCCGAATTAAGGTCGTAATTTGAATGATGAACCCGAATCTGCTAAAATCTCTAAAACCAAAAATTTTGAGATGTGGCCGTTTAGCAGGACGATGCGTCGGAGCTGGGTCAACGTCACAATCGCTTGTTTCGTAAGCGTGTCGTAGCTAGCTCTCCCTATCTTTTGTAGTGGCGCGACAGAGACAGACTGCGTTTCAATCGCCATGTAGCGTCATCGATTGTCTCTTTGGCTAGGCCGGTCTGAAATTGCATCGCGGAGTTGCGAGCAAAAAGGACGTGATATTAAGTTCTAAGGGCAGCGCGTTGCTTAGGATTGCTCGCAATGCTTACTGTATAAAATTATATACTGTAAGATGTCTTTTGGTTGTATCAGACTGCCAGTAAAATTTCTGAAGTTGAGTGACTTTTGATTTTATTGGATTATAAATGTATACTTGTAATAGTCGTATACCAGACGAAACTATGACTATTTCCCTTCCATATGCGAGACTATTAAAGACTAGCTTTTGCCCGCGACTTCGCTCGCGTTCGAAAGAGACAAAAAGTAGCCTATGTCATTCTCCATCCCTTCAACTATCTCCACCTATAAAATCACGTCAATTCGTCGCTCCGTTTAGCCGTGAAAGACGGACAAACAAACAGACACACACACTTTCCCATTTATAATATTAATATGGATATTAGAATTTTTGCCAGCTTACTTTATTCTGACTCTAAGGGGCATTTCTCAGAGCGTTTAAACTTTTTTGATTTCGGTGGCAACATTTTTGCGTGAATCCTGTAAGAGTCACGTGAAATTTTGTCAATTTAAATAGAAGTCGCGGATTTCTACCAGAAACAAAGAAAACTCATGCTACGCTTACGGGGTTCCGGTAATAATGCTGCCACCGAAATCAAAAAAGTTGAAACGCTCTGAGAAATGCCCTAAGACGATAGTAACTTACTATTAATCTGTGGTCTAAAGTAGGGTAAACTCGCCTAATTCGAAACAACCAAAAATCGTCTTTCGGAATAGTGCTTCAAAGCTTGTATCACCGAATTAGGCGTGTCACCGAATGAGGCGAGTTTACCCTACGTACTAAGATAGACTAAAAGCGAGTCAAAAATAACGAATAGGTCGAAAAACAGATTTGGACCTAGATCAAATACATATGAATATTAGACGCTTGTGTAACCATAACCCAATTCTACTTAAAACTACGACGACTTTAAAGCTCGTTAGCCTTGTTTCCTACATATACGCATTTGTTCCAAAGACAGTAAGTAATTAATTACGATAACATATTGATTGATTCGTGAACTAACAAACACGAACACAGTATACCAGACACCTCTTTCCACTTCATCCATATACATTCTACGCTGAAAAAAACGTCTATCCCTCGTCTTAACCCTTTTTTAGGGTTCCGTAGTCAACTAGGAACCCTTATAGTTTCGCCATGTCTGTCTGTCCGTCCGTCCGTCCGTCCGTCCGTCCGTCCGTCCGTCCGTCCGTCCGTCCGTCCGTCCGTCCGTCCGCGGATAATCTCAGTAACCGTTAGCACTAGAAAGTTGAAATTTGGTACCAATATGTATTTCAATCACGCCGACAAAGTGCAAAAATAAAAAATGGAAAAAAATGTTTTATTAGGGTACCCCCCCTACATGTAAAGTGGGGGCTGATAATTTTTTTCATTCCAACCCCAACGTGTGATATATTGTTGGATAGGTATTTAAAAATGAATAAGGGTTTTTAAGATGGTTTTTTGATAATATTAGTATTTTCGGAAATAATCACTCCTAAAGGAAAAAAAAGTGCGTCCCCCCCCCTCTAACTTTTGAACCGTAAGTTTAAAAAATATGAAAAAAATCAAAAAAGTAGAACTTTATAAAGACTTTCTAGGAAAATTGTTTTGAACTTGATAGGTTCAGTAGTTTTTGAGAAAAATACGGAAAACTACGGAACCCTACACTGAGCGTGGCCCGACACGCTCTTGGCCGGTTTTTGTCCCTAATCTTGTATACCTGGGTACGTAGCCAAATGCACAAAATGCAATACGATAATATCGTTATCGTTGCCAGCCATCTCTACTGCTCTTTCATATTGACGACTGATCTGGCTCAGTCGGTAGTGACTTGCCTGCTAAGTCGCGGTCCTGGGTTCGAATCCCGGTAAGGGCATTTATTTGTGTGATGAGCACAGATATTTGTTCCTGAGTCATGGATGTTTTCTATGTATATAAGTATGTATTTATCTATTTAAGTATGTATATCGTCGCTTAGCACCCATAGTACAAGCTTTGCTTCGTTTGGGGCTAAGTTGATCTGTGTAAGGTGTCCCCAATATTTATTTATTTATTTATTTCTATTGGCGCAACAGAGTCGTACCGCGTTTCGATTGGCGTTTAGCGTCAACGAGCGTTTGGAGGCCCCATAACCGAATGGCATTTCTGTGACGCGAAACGAAATCGAAACGCCACGAAAGCTAGCTAAAGTCTGGCTCTGTGGCGCCAATACGCAAGAGCAATAGAGATGAATATCTACGAGCGTTTCGTTTCGTGAGCGTTTCTGTCATTCGGCTACGCACGCTGTTGTATAGATAAAATACCACACTCTATTCTCTCGTAATTTATCAAAGTACGGATCTAATCAGATGTATAGATAAGGGGCCACCAACGAAGCCTCATATCGTTTATTGCTACGATTTCTTTGTATTGAATGTGACTGCGCCTACTAATAAAGATTTGGATAATCAATTTTTTTTTGTAGATTTAGGACTATATGAACAACTCATCGTGTGTAGGATTTTCAAGATAGGACATAGTTTATCACACCTATTATAATTATTGCTTGCTAAAGCAGCTTTATGTCTTATCACTTATCGCGCGACCATACTTGCCTGCCTGGTAAATATGTATATCTAAACTATAGAATGTGTTTCAAGAAATCTAAAAATAACAAATAATTTTCATTTAGAAACGTAACTTATCTTATAAATTAAGCTCACTTGCCAAAACAACTATGTATGTCATTACACTACTCGTTACGTATATATCAAATTATAGGTATATCATCATTCAAGCCACGTTTTCCCGTAACGAGGATATCATATTAACTGGAGCGCAAACGAACCTAGTTAGTGTAAGTTATTTAGTGATATCAAAGGATACTTCTTTCCTATTTTCGTATTATGTACCTCCAGTCAAGTTTGCTAAAAATACAAAGATTGATTAAGAAGAAACAACAAGTACAGTCTCCATCAAATATATCGGAGCTGACGAAACTCAAAAATATACAATATTTGTGAGAATTTTGACAGCTCCTATCTGATGGGAACTGTACAAGTGGCCTGGTCAGTTCTACCATTACCCATTACCACAGTATAATAAAGAGTACTATTGTACAGTATGGCCACTCCCGCTCCCCGCTGAAAGCGCCGCCCACCCCCTTTCGGCTACCTCACAGTTACCGCATGTCAAAACCGCGAACAGTCAACCTGTCATATCTCACTCATACAAGCATGGTACGCGTTTATCTACACGAGCTTAGAATGTGTGCCAGGAACGCGCTTCTTTCATATATTTGATCGCCAGTTTCCGAGATGTGCCATTACCAATGTCAGTCAAGACAAGAAAGTTGCCATACTTGCCATCACTAGAAAAAGTCGGCAAATTAAAAAAAAACGTAATGAGCAACTATGCATCGATACCTCCTATGTCTATGTATTATAATTTTTAATACATAGACATAGTTTTTAGTTCTTTTTTGTGTTTTTTTTCTGCATTTGATATGCAAATCGTTGAATTGAAATTGCATGTATTTAATTCTACTTACAACGTTGCAGTAAACTAGTATTATTGGTTAATGGTAAATGGTTAATAAATTAATGTGTTATACGAGTATCTTCGCACAAAAATAATTATAACTATTCAAGGTATAAATTAAGTTTTTGCTAGTTTACCTTATTTCTTTTACTTGTACGTCACTCACCTGCTTTTATACCAATATTATTTACTTATAAATATTTGAAGTAAAAACCTAAGGCGTCTTCAAGATGAAGTCGACGTCATTGAATAAAATTGAGTGGGTTGACGAGTGTTTCTTTATTATTTTACCTTTATCTGTTGTCACCCCTTTGAGGTATTTATTATTGCTCAAACCTTTTACTAATTTCTTCATTATGCATAAACCCATCAACATAAAATATATGAAATCTGTTAAATTACATGAAAATGGTACACAAAGGAATCAGCCGAAGTAATACCGCTGTATCACACAAACTATTTTTATATTACGAGAAAATAATATACCTACTCATATTTACTACGTTCACGTTTGTCATGTGGTTGTAATAAATGTAAAAGTATTATTATTTTACATATGTTAAAAAATAATAAAAAAATGATATAAGTATTTTTTTTTGGTACTGAGGAGGTACTTACTGGACTCACTGTACTTGGCTTCATAGTCAATCAATATTTTATACTGTATATACCGAGGATACGACGAAGGCATCGGTTGATGTAGCCTTACAGCTGGCGCGAGATGTTCTTTGTCACTTTCCACGTCTCGCACCCATAAAGCAATACGGTTTTTACGTTTGACCGGAATGTTTTGAAATTTACTCTCCGTGTCAACTGAGCGGAGCCGTGTGAAGGTTGCTCTGGCTTTGTCTATTCTCAAAGCGATGTCCTTTTCGGTCCCTCCAGTTTCCGACACGACGCTCCCGAGGTAAGTAAATTTGTGGATTGGTTCCACAGCCTCTGTGACATAATAATGAAAATCCCTAAACGGTGAGCACAGGTACAGTGAGCTGCAAAATTGCATGGAGAAATAATGAACGAATTAATTGATAAATTCGCCATGCACTCTTGAAGCTCTTACAATATTAATACTCTTTTAACTTTATATCTTTATTCTAGTCTAGGGGGCATTGTAGTTCTTGTTAATAATATTTTACGATTAAATTAAATTAAATATCATTTAATTCAGAAATAAATTTCCATATTGTATCAATATTGTATTGTGTGTTGTTTGATTAATCGTACAGCTGCAGCTTTATTTTAAATTATTTTTATAAAATTTTATTTTTTATTTATTTAGTGCCCTTTACAAGCAAACACCTTTTGTATGGCAGCCTACCCAGATCAAGTTTATTTTAAAAGGACTGCCCCGATAATTTTGGTTTTATTATGACGAGGGTCCTTGATTTGTGGCGCCATCTCGTGGACCGACACTGAGATATGTCCTGGGAACGATTGGTTGTATAGATTAGAGTAATTTGACTCTGAGAAATTAGTAGCTTTTGGATACCCTTTTAATAGTGGTAAGGCATTTGTTAAGAGGATTTGGGCTTTTTATAAAGTATTATCAGGTTTCTATAATGTTGTCGACATTGCTAGTTTATCTAGGATTTTTATCTGTTTACATTAAGTGCGCTTTGGTGTAAAAACATTAATATTGAAAGTATAATAATATATATAGTTTCATGTCTTTGATAATATTTGTAATTGATATTAAGGTATTTTTTACCTCTTTTGTTTATTTTTATATGGAAATATCTCACTAGGATTCCTCACGGGGTGCACCTATGTCCGTTATCACGTCTGTTATATTGGTAAATATCTCTCGAAATACCTGAATTACCTCCTTAAATTGTAGTCTGACATACCTGTATAAGTAAGAGATACCTCATTATGATTTAAACGATTTAAACGATTTATTTGTTTGTAAACATAGGTAACAATGTTGGTACAAAATTCAGTCAGAGCGCTATGCTTCGCCGATAGGCATACAAAGTACAATTTTGAAATTGGGTATACACATACCAATTACATTAAATTTCTATATATTAACATGCAAACATTAAAAAAGTCTATGTCTTCACCTTTAACACCCTTAGGGCCACTTGCACTAGGGCTTGCAATATCGGACGGTTTTCAATTCCGGAACTGGTTTTCGAGATTGGACTTCAATTCCGGAATTCCGGAACTAGTTCCGGAATTGAACAATTTTTTTTGGTTTGGTTTTCTGGTGGATTTTTGATGAAATAATACAATTTTAAACTGAAATTTGTTATAAATCGACGTTTAAGACAATAACTCCGTACCTGAAAGGCATATAACAGTGAAATTTTCATTTTAGTAATTTTACAAGCCCATTTTGCGTCAAAATCGGTCTTGCAAGGTATTTCGAACTACAGTTAACGATACAAACGAGGTTTTAGTGCCAGTTTTCTGATAGTGGTCAACGTTAAAGTTATTTTTTTATCCATTGAGCATCGAAATAATATAAAAGTAATAATTTACAAGAATCGCATAACGTCTTGTTCACATAACTGTAATAAAAGAAATATTGAATTACCTTTATCAGACTCGAGTAGGGACAAAAGATATTCAAGCTAGCCCAAAAAGATAGATTTTATGATTTATTCCTAGGTACCAAAAAAAAAGTACCTACATGTACTTTTTTGTAAAAAAATAAATCATTCTTTTATATACATCATTTTCCATACATTTGCTTCTCAAATCTTTTGATTTTGTGGTAAGTGGTGGTGGTGACTTAGATAGAGTTTAGTAAAATATGCACACGTCTTTGTGAAAAGTGTATAAAGTAACTACGACGTTATGCTTGTGAATGAATGTAATACCAAATACTACGATTTGCTTCTAAACTTAAGACTTTATGCCTAAAATATTCGGTGCTATGAGAAAAAAAGTAAAATTTTGAGTTTATGCCGCTTTAATACCGATTAATTTAGATTATTACTGAAATTTAAGTTCGATCTAATAAATTGAGCATAGATAACGCCAATAAAATAACACTATTAATAATGTACCTAATGTTATTTATTTATGTTTAATTGTCCTTCAGTATTCGAGCATAACACTCAACTCCCGGCTAGTAATTTTAAATTATCACAAAACAAAACTTTCTACAACAAATATTTACTTTAAAATGATTATATATTTCACTTATTAGCTAAAACAATTGAGAGCAAAACCAGAAAGTGACAATGGTATAATATTAGCGGGTTAAAACTACACTATCTCGCTCTAACTAGCCCTGGATGCAACCCTTTGGTCATAAAATAGGCACTACCTGAATCCGAGGAGTATCTAACTTAATGAATTTACATATTTTTTATAGACGCGGTGGTTAGTTTTGTAAAATAAACAGGCTGATATTAGGTACACGTTTTCGTCCAAAAATATATATTTTCTCAATTCCGGACTTTTCGAGATTATGTGTTTCAATTCCGGAACTGTAATATCGGAAAAATTGTCCGAAATTCCGGAATTTCGAGATTCCGGAATTCCGGAATGCAAGCCCTAACTTGCACCAACGAAAATGGATGGTTAACCCACCATTTTATATGGAGTTTGACAGATGACAGCCCACTAACCCTGAGTTAAGTGATTGGTGCAAGTGGGCCTTACATAATCATCATGTTCCTTGTTAGCAGGGGGAAATTAGCTAAAATTACGGCATAATTAATGGAAGGTTTTTTAAATTGAAATATGTACGTTATAGACCGAAGTTATTTTTCATCACAGAGAACCTCCTATAGAGTGGCAGTCTTGTATATTTGGTTCGCGATACGAGTCACCAGTGTTTGGGGTGCGAGGAGCGGGCGGGGAATGTGTTAAGCGCGCTGTGATTGGCCGTTTCAAGGACGGCGGGCAGTCGCGCCAGATGAAAAGGGACAGAAGTATGACTGTCCCTCTACTGACGCGTAAGTGGCCAATGTAAGTTGACCTATGCCGGCTCTGAATAAATTATAAATATGACTTATTTGTGGAATGTAATGCCGTCTGTTTTTAAATTTGAGCTTCTTGTTACCTTTCCACACCATTTCACACTACAGGTGGACATCTTTAAGGCATCAAAATACCCTTTTCCAATTTTTTTGTGCGAAAAACACGCGCTGCTTTCGGGTCTGTTACTTGGTTGATACTGATCGGGCACGGCGAGCGCCCGCGCTTATATCAGTGCAAATACTAGGAAGGCTGGCGACCGCGAGTCGTCTTGTAATAGATGTCTATAGGGGTTGGTCTGTGTTTTTCATCAACCCTCCCCACTCCTCCCTCCTCTGCGTCACCCCTCTACCTTCCCTTAAAGTGCCGAAAATGCGGTTTTTCTCGATTTCTGACAAAACTATTGAAGATACAGAAAAAGCGCGTAGGAACGAAGTAATCCTTAATAAATTTACTACAAATCATTCATTAACACTTTGGTTCTAGCACTTATAGTTTACGCGTGATCCGCCACGAAAGTTGGTCCTTTGCTGCAATCTTCTTTAGTGAATGTTAAGTTTTTGCCCAAAATGCATACGAAATCGTCGAAATTTGTTTGATATAACTAAAATATTGTAACACATGACTAAAATAAAATTAGTGCTGGGGGGATTGGCCGCGGAGCAACGGCCAACTGCGGGAGGGACGCACCGCTTCCAAATTCTGGTGGGGCGGCTCCGGGCGCCATAGACGACGCTACTGCACCCCAGGGTGCGGATGCGCAGTCGGGTGGAGGAGTAGCCCCAACCAGGAGGCAGAAGAGGCGTGCGAAGGCGCGGGAGAATAGGGACGCGCAAGTGGGGGCCGGACCCTCCACTAGTGGGGCGGGGAGGCAGCCTAACAAGAGGTCACTGGGGGCCAGTGGCGACTCTTCTCTGCTCGCTGGCGACCACAAGCGAACGAGGGTGGGGGGGACGTTTGCTGAGGTAGCGGCGAGCGAGAAGATGGCTATCGTCCCAGTGGCCTTTCCTGGGGAAAAGGTGATGTTGGAGCATAGGTCGGCCATAGTGAGCGTCCTGCTCGTAGCTTTGGACGAGGCGGCCGATCCTATGCCCGACATCACACTAGGTGCTGTCACGGGGGGTGCGCTTCACATCACCTGCGGAGGAAGCGACGCAGTGGGATGGCTCCGCTCGGTGATCGGAAGAGGAGAGATCGGCGGGCGGCGCCTGAAAGTCGTGGCTGCTAAAGATCTGCCGAAGCCGGTCAAGATGGCCTGGCGTACGGCGATCGATGGCAGCCAGGACGTGTCGCTGGCTCTGCGGGTGATGCAGAGGCGCAACCCTAAACTCCGCACCGACGAGTGGAAGGTGGTCGACACCGTGATGTCGGAGCTGAACACCAGGCGCATCGTTCTGATGGACCAGGTGTCAGCTGACGTCATCAGGGAGGCCGGCTACGTTCTTCACTCGGGGCTCGACACCAGCCACTTCAAGCTCCTGGAGACGGGGAAGGAGCGTGAGCATGAAGAGGCTGGGGTGGAGCCCGGCGCGGACGGGGGGGAGGGGGACTCGGTGGCCAATGAGGCTGCGGGCGCCGCGGGGGCGGCGACGGGGGAGGCCCCGGAGCGGGACGCGCCGCCTGGCGCTCCTGCGGAGGTGGCTCGGGACCGGTCAGAGGCGGGGGAAGTGGTGCTAGTCGGGGAGAGTTTCGCCGGGCTGCGCTGGACCCGAGAGTCGTCACCGATCCTATCGGTGGCGGGCTCGGAGGACCTGCGCGGTCTGGAGGAACTCTACCTGGAGGGCACCACTTCGCCCATGTCCTGCGACAACACGGTCCAGGAGGCGGCCGCTGATCTCAGCACCGCCAAACACTAACCGCCGTAATGGAGGGGCTAAGGTGTGTACAAATAAACTTACAACACAATAAGGCCGCCACTGCCCTTCTGGCTAGGCAGCTAAAAAGCGACAAGTTCGACATTGCTCTTATTCAAGAACCATATATTTACAAGGGAGAGATAAGAGGCTTAAATGGTACTGGCGGGACGATACTGTATATCTGCCCCGAGAGTAATATGAGGACATGTATTTATGTTAAAACCGGCATTGATGCTATGCTTCTAAATGCTTTCTGTTCCAGGGATCTGACCACGGTCAAGATCCTGAATAAAGGGGGGTAAGGCACTAGTCATCTCATCAGCCTACCTTCCCTACGAGGCGGCGGATCCCATCACCACACAACTGCGGGATCTTGCTGACTACGGCAGCCGGGCGAACACTGACCTGATCATCGGCTGCGATGCGAACGCACACCACGTCATCTGGGGAAGCTCGGATGTCAACAGAAGAGGAGAGAAGGTACTGGAATTCCTGGTAAGCTCTTCACTACAACTCTTAAATAAAGGCAATGAGCCGACATTCGTCAATGCTAGGCGAGGTGAGGTCATTGATATAACGCTAGCGTCCAACAACGCAAGTAATAAAGTTAGTTCATGGCATGTCTCTGGGGAGATTTCTTTATCGGACCATAGATATATATGCTTTAGGTATACCACTAAAATCAAAGTAGAAGTTATACTAAAACGGAATCCCAGGAATACCAACTGGTTATCGTTCAAGGATGACCTTAAGGCGGACCTGGGAAACCCCAATGGTAAGCTAAACTCTATTATTGACATAGAACTTGAAGCTGACAAAATAGGGCAAGCCGTCCATACGGCTTGGACAAATAACTGCCCGGAAAAGAAAATCCTGGCGAAGAAGGTACCCTGGTGGAATCCGGAGATAGCAAAACTCAGGAAAGAAACTAGGGCTGTCTTCAACGATGCCAAAAGAAGTAATGATTTTGAGCTCTACGCGCGAAAACTCACAGAGTATAGCAAGGCAGTGAGGAAAGCGAAAAGGAAAGCGTGGAAAAACCACTGCGATCAAATCGGTTCCATTCCGGAAGGCATGAGACTCACGAAGGCACTAGCCACAACGAAGTCAGTCCCACTCACCTCTATTAGAAGGAGTGATGGTGGAATGACTGAAACGGGGCTAGAGACCCTCAAGGTGATGTGTGCCACACATTTTCCAGGCTCGATAATAAATCAGAGTGTACCAGACGATGAACCAATTAGTGTTACGGAACAGTGCACTCGCACGACCAGGCATAATTGGGACACGTCGAAAAAGGTAGTAGACCACAACAAAATACAATGGGCATTATCGACATTTCAGCCATATAAAGCCCCGGGGCCAGATGGAATCTACCCCATACTACTACGAGAAGGCGCTAACGTACTTATACCCCACTTGAGTAGACTGTACAAAGCGTGTATTGCCTTCGGACATGTACCACGTGCATGGAGGTTAGTAAAGGTAACATACTTGCCCAAACCAGGCAAAGAGGATTACACAGAAGCCAAATCATATAGGCCCATAAGTCTATCATCATTTCTCCTTAAAACTTTGGAGAAACTGGTGGACAGACACATCAGGGATGGTCCGCTCAAGAGACATCCACTACACCGCTTGCAATGTGCATACCAGCCGGGCAAGTCCACGGAGACAGCACTACACCTGGTGACAACTAGAGCGGAGCAGGCCATAGAAAACAAAGAACTATGTCTTGCTGCATTTCTGGATGTCGAAGGTGCCTTTGATCGCACCACATATGGTGCAATCAATAATGCTGCACTCAAACATGGCATAGAACCTACCATCTGCCGCTGGATAGGTAATATGTTGAACAGCCGGCTAATTAAGTCCTCCCTCATGGGGGAAGAATTACTAGCCACAGCAACAAAAGGTTGTCCACAAGGTGGGGTTCTCTCTCCGACTCTATGGAGCCTGGTAGTGAACTCACTTTTGGAAGAACTAAATAGGGGCCCAGTATATACAGTGGGTTATGCAGATGATTTAGTGATACTCATAAACGGGAAATTCCCGAGAACGGTGTCAGAAATCATGAATACAGCACTGAGGCAAGTGGAGAGGTGGTGTAACCACCAACAACTCTCCATCAATCCAGGCAAAACAGTGGTAGTACCGTTTACCAGGAAAAGGGCCCTTACTGGCATGGAGCAACTAAGGCTCTATGGAAGGGTACTTGAACTTTCCAATGAAGTGAAATATCTAGGGGTAACACTAGACAAAGAACTGAACTGGAAAAGACACGTCGAACTGACCACAGCCAAGGCACTTAGAGTGTTTGGAATGTGTAGGTCAGCTTACGGCAAAACATGGGGTTTAAACCCAAAGGTACTAAGGTGGATCTACACCATGATGGTGAGACCTATAATCCTGTACGGAAGCCTGGCCTGGTGGCCAAGGACATTACTGAGCACATGCAAGGATGTCCTCATGAAGGTACAAAGGACAGCATGCATGGCTATAACGGGTGCGTTCAGAACGACGCCAACAGCAGCATTGGAGGTACTATTGGATCTCCCGCCGCTACATCTAGTGATACAGTCTGAGGCACTGAAATCGCTACACCGGCTGGCTTTAACAGGCCTCTGGAGCGATAGCATGCCGAAGACTAAACACACAAGCATGGAATACAACAATTCTATGGGAAGGCTGATGAGTATGGGCTGCGACAAAATGCAACCGAAATTCATCTTCCACAAAAACTTCAAAACCAAAGTCCATACTAGAGCCGAATGGAAGGAGGGTCTGGAGACACCCACCCCTGATGACAACACCATCATCTGGTATACAGACGGGTCCAAGATGGCATCTGGTACGGGCGCAGGCATTTATGCAAATGACTACAGTGGTAGTATCAGCATGGGCAATTATGCCACGGTCTTCCAAGCCGAGACATATGCAATAATTGCCTGTGTACATGAGAATATAGTTAGACAAATCCAAGGTAAGACTATCTATATACTCAGCGACAGTCAAGCGGCACTCAAAGCCTTCACATCGCCCAGAGTTACCTCTAGACTGGTATTAAACGGCATCCAAGCTCTTAACAAGCTTGGAAGGCAAAACAAGGTGCAACTGGTATGGATACCGGGGCACGAAGGCTTCATTGGCAATGAAAACGCTGATGAACTTGCCAAGGCCGGATCTGAAGACAACTTCATAGGTCCGGAACCTTATGTGGGCCTTTCACAAGGAACCATCAGAATGGCTATGAAAGACCAAACAAAGGCTAGTCACCAAAAAGAGTGGGATGCCCTGGTTGGTCTGAAGCATTCAAAGCTCTTTATGCAGAGGGTAGACTCTGGATGGAGCAAAAAGCTAGGGAAGCTAGGCAAAAGACAACTCCAAATTATAACGGGGGTGTTCACAGGCCATTACGGGGTCAAAGGAATTTTGGCCAAGATGGGACACGCCGACAACACTGATTGTCGCATGTGTGGCGAAGAGGAAGAGACCGTCAGACATTTAATGTGTGAATGTCACGCCCTCGCCAGACAAAGAATGAAGAACTTTGGAGCAGGCTACCTGGCACCGAAGGACTTCAGAGAGCTACCCATGAGCCTCATCATCCGATACGTGGAGATGGTCGAGAAGCTCCTGAATAGCTGAAGGATCTTAGGATCGTAGGGGGTAATTGCACAAAAGATCCCGATGGGTCGAAGTGTATCCGTAAGGGCCCCCGCAGATTTAAGATAAGATAAGATAAAATAAAATTAAGGGGGAAAAATCACTACCATGGGTGGAATTTCCAATATGTCTTGGAATTCCAGTAACTATTTAAGACGTAATATTTTCACGGTAGTAGTCGCTAGGAGTACCATTGATCTATATAGTGTATCTATGACTGGGGATGAGCTTTTGGTAGCTGTTGGTAGAGCCCTGGAGTATCAATCCAGTAGCCGTGAGTTCAAGTCCCACCCATGGTAGTGATTTTTCCCCCTGAAATTCATTTTCAGTTTATAATATTTTAGTAATATCAAACAGATTTCGTAAGCAATTTGGGAGAAAACTTAACATTCACTAAAGAAAATTGCAGTAAAGGACCAACTTTCGTGATGGATCACGCGAAACCTATAAGTGCTAGAACCAAAGTGTCAATGAACGATTTGTAGTAAATTTATCAAGGATTACTTTTTTCCTACACGCTTTTTCTGTATCTACAACGGTTTTGTCAGAAATCGCGAAAAACCGCATTTTCGGCTATTTAAGGGGGGAAGAGGGGTGACGCAGAGGGGGGAGGGATGGGGAGGGTTGATGAAAAATAACTTCGGCCTGTAATGTACATATCCCAATCAAAAAAAATCTTCCATTAATTATGCCAACATTTTCATACATAACTTTCCAGAAGCAACGGACTGTGTTATTCCGAGACTTGCTCAGGACTGGGAAAAGTGGCGTACTAGAAGAGAGGACTATGCTCAATAATAGGCGATAAAGGCGATAAAGAGCTGATATGATGATGATGATAGAAGCCTGATGTCCGTTTGACAACTAAATCCCTAGATTTGGCGTAGGCACTAGTTTTACGAAAGCTACTGCCTTACATAATCATCCTCCTTGCGTTATCCCAGCATTTGCCACGGCTCATGGAAGCCTGAGGTCCGCTTTGACAACGAATCCCAAGATTTGCATTGGCACTAGTTTTACGAATGCGACTTCCACCTGACCTTCTAACCCGAAGGGTAACTAGGCCTTATTGGATTAGTCCGGTTTCCTCACGATGTTTTCCTTCACCGAAAAGCGACTGGCAAATATCAAATGACATTTCGCACATAAGTTCCGAAAAACTTATTGGTACGAGCTGGGGTTCGAACCCGCGACCTCTGGATCGAAAGTCGCACGCTCTTACCGCTAGGCCACCAGCGCTACCTTACATAATATTAAAATTTAAATATGATTCACTAATGTTCTCAGAACGTGAAATACTTTTAATAAGAAAGTCGATGTCCTTATTAGCAGGTAAGTCCGTCTTAAGGTACGGCTCGCTGACTCACCGATCCGTTTAACAGATAGCGATATCGAGTCGCCGGGCAATTTCCGAGTTCATATACCTAAAAGCTAGATAGTTATGGCTGGAGGAGTTGGTCTTAGATATGGGTAGGGTAAACTCGCCTCATTCGGTGACACCGGTGATACAAGCTTTGAAACACTATTCCGAAAGACGATTTTTGGTTGTTTCACCGAATTAGGCGTGTCACCGAATGAGGCGAGTTTACCCTACCTATATAACATTATTATATTATTTGTTTATCTATTTAAACCTTATTATACAAATTAACAATAAAAAAGTAAAAATGACGACTTAACGCCTTAAGACATTCTCTACCTTAAATGAGACGTTGTCTAGGTAATTTAAAGGAACCTTCTTGTCGCTTTCGTTCCGCGGAGTCGTATTTATATACGAACGTCGCTCATAACACCGTAACCGCCATCGACAATAAGGTCCCTTTACTCAGATATCGTCACATAGAGTGTGGCTAATGAAATATTGCCCCAACTTTTGGCGGGAAATTCAAAAAATCTTGGGCTGGTCACACTTGGTATAGTAGGAGATATAGTTTTGATACTAGAAAATATTTTTGTTTTCTGTGCACACTTATATTGAAAATCAATAGAAATTGCTAATATATGTACAGAAATTTGACAAAATCTGTTAGCATTTGACGTATTAACCTAAAAGTTTTACGATGGTTATTGGCATTTAAATATTAATAATTAACGTGTATTGCAAGCAGTAATGGGGAATGCACTATCGACATTTTTGCCGCTCATGTATAGACATGTTTCACCAAGATATTTTTATATATATTTTATATTTTTATTGCCATATAAGCAGTGGTGGCCGAGTGGATATGACGCCCGACTTTCAATCCGGAGGTCGCGGGTTCAAATCCTGGCTCGTACCAATGAGTTTTTGGGAACTTACGTACGAAATATCATTTAATATGTACCACTAGCTTTACGGTGAAGGAAAACATCGTGAAATTCAAAGATTTATGTGAAGTCTCCAACCCGCATTGGGCTAGCGTGGAGACTATATAGCCCGAACCGTCTCAGACATGAGAGGAGGCCTGTGCCCAGCAGTGGAACGTATATAGGCTAAATTATATTATTTATTTTATTTTTTATATTTTTATATCAAATTACTACTGACCAGTCACTTCACTGATTTCTTCTAAATATTGGTTTTTCGTAAGTCGTTACGTTCCAATATTTTTATTTTATTAATGCTTTCCAGAGCTTCGAGTTTCTCCTTGTCTTTACATTCTTTTCCTGTTTATGAAATTTAAGTTTTATTATATTCACATACTTAATCAAAGTTATAGGCAAATGTTAGAACTAGTACTTAAAGTATCAAAATAATAATAGAGCACCAACCTACTATATTGTTTACGACTTGTAAACATTGCAGTTTTTCATTATATGCCGCTTCACGTCGACTTCGCTCTTGGTTGTAATTATTTATTAGCTTAAACAGCAAATTGCGGACCTCGCTTGGTATCGTCATTGTTATAATATTTAAGATTTACCCCTGATTTACCCTTAATAACCCGCGAACAATTTGAATAAGTGACATAAATTGACAGCAGACTTTTAGCCTTTTTTTAAACCATAGACAATTGGTGATACCACAAGGAAATATCTGTCAACAATATTTGGCTAGCCAGACTCTATTATTCTATATTATTGAATACTTATTCACTTCATTGGCTCTGTGACCCAAAAAGGATCTCGACCTCCGAGACAGGAAGTCATCACTTCAATAAAATAAATAAATATACATACATACAATCACGCCTGTATCCCATAAAAGGGTAGGCAGAGCACATCAAACTACTCAAGTTTCAGTGCCACTCTTGGCAATTAATGGGATGAAAGGAAACGAAATTGTGACATTGCAGTTACAGGTTTCCTGCCTCTCGCCTACGCCACAGTTTAACCCACATCGACAGTCGACTTCTACGACACCGACGATAAGAAAGGGGGTGGGAAAATTCTTAACCCCTCACCACACGGCAAGTACCTAAATAAATATAATACTTATTTAATTATGAGGGAATATCTTACATAAATCGACAAACTAAGCAAAGCTGTAGGTACTATAGGTAGGTACTAAGTAGTCAACCATATGCATACATAAAATTACATAATTATATACATAACAAACAATAATGTTTACTAGTCTACCAGATCGCAAAGTCCTACTCTAACAAGTATCTAAGTTATAATTTAATGACTATGAAATATCTACTTAGGTATTAACATACTAAATGACGCTAAGTAGGATTGTATCGACACTTGTTTGACAGATAAATAAACTGTTACAACTAAGCCTACTTGTCCAACAAGTATGTCGTCGCCGTAGAGCGAAAAGTCACCAAATCACAAAATGGCCAAAATTTACTTGTATATGTCATCAAAATCGCATTTTTTTTCTCCAAATTTGAGTCTTATTGCGGTAGCCATAGAGATCATAGTTCTAATTTTACAAAGTTAAAGAACTAACTAAAAACCCACCTCGGATTCAATATTTTAGTCGAAAAATACCTAATTCTTTTATACTTTTTTATACTTCTTTGAACTTATTTATGAGCGTACCTAAGTCATTTTAGTTATTTTTCCCAAACAATTACTAAACGATTTAACCACGAAGAACCTCATTCAAAAAGTCACTTAATATACTTAGTTACTTTTAGAATACCTGGTATGTCAAAAGTGTGAAAGCGAAAATTAACTAACTCTGTTTAGTTATTTTTTATTTATAGTTGTAAGGCAATGTACATCATTTAACCAAAACGATAATTAATTAAACAGTTTTAATGAGTTTAACCCTACAAAAAAATGTAGAATACAATAACTAATCATATTTAATTAATTTTAGAATAAAGACTGTACTGTACTCCGACGTGATTTGATTGAATTTCGCTCGCAAGTTAGTGACTTTTCGGCCAGTGCCGCGGGCCCCCGCACCGATACCGCACCGACGCGACTCCCCCCGCCGCGTCCTCCGGCCAGTCGTTGCGCATGAGCAAACTAGGGCAAACCTTGGCTTATTGGTGATACGTAGTTATTCGGTGATATCTGGTTATTATCTCGATTTGTGGGCACAGTGAGGAGATAAAACCTATAAAATCATTACGAATTAATTCGGAACATTCGACAGCAGTTGATGGTGGTGATTTTATAGGATTTTTATCTATCTCCTCACTGTGCTCACAAATCGAGATAATAACCAGATATCACCGAATAACTACGTATCACCAATAAGCCAAGGTTTGCCCTACTTACTATATATATTTTTTTGGATTCTGATTAATATTTTAGGAACAAATTAAATCACGTCATTTCAAATTTTGCAAACACTTTATTAAAATAAAATAAACATCAAATCAAATTAAAATGGCCTCTAATTATATTAAAATCATCATTAGAAAATCCATAAAAATTAACATGGTCTTCCTAAAATAGCTTTTTTAGGTACGCATCACAGTCACTCTTCGTCCTCGTCGTCTGTTTCTGTGACATCAGGCTCACACAATCTGTCAATAACTGTCTTATTGGTCGGCAGACTTTGGTACCATGAATGAAGCTCTCGAGGAATAACTCCCTTAGTGCATAAATTTAAGAGATCTTTTTTTTCGCCTCAGATATAGGTAATGCCTGTGGATATGCCTTTGGAATGGGATAGTCTTTTATCTTATTGATCCAGTCCTCGGCGTCGTCATGGTTGTCTGGTTCATCAGGTACACGCCCCTTGCGCCTCTTTGTGCGTCTCAGCGGCTTTGGCGGGCCACCGTAAATCTGTTGGACATTAAATTCAGAGTAGGGGCCCTCATGGCTGTAGCGAAATTTGACTACACGAGGACGCTGCTTCTCAAATCTGAGACACTTAAATTTAAGCCACGCCAATTTGTTGCCATCAGTGTCGTGTGTCGTATTTCTAACGAAAGCTTCATTCAACGCCCTGACATCGAGCATTTCGTCGTGAAGTAACTCTTTTACGACATATGGTGGAGCATTCGTACCTTTATCAAAATGACAACACTGACAACCAATAATGAAAGCCGCTAGAAATTTCATGTCGTTCTCACTATGACTAGGTACCTACAGTCACCGGCAGTAGTATCTTCCGACAATAAGGCCGCAAAAATATGTGACGCGCTCTTATTTGTAGGGTTAGAAGAGCGAGTCACATATTTTTGCCGCCTTCATGTAGGAAGATACTATTGCCGGTGACTGTACGAAGTGTGGAAGGAATTGAATTTCGTAACCGTATATTACTTGAATGCGGATTATTATATTTGAGTAAATAATTGAATAAACATGTAATGGTTGTTGTATAGTATGTAAAAAAGCATATTGTTATTAGGCACACACACCGGCAAGCCTTAGTCATCACACCGATATAACAAAATTTTACTTGTTTCGTTCCACATAATCCTGTTCCTTTTGGCTTACCACATACAAGTACTTCTAAACTGGAACCTATAAAATATTATTTCATTTTATAAATAATGTTTGATAAAAATACAACTAAATAACTAACTGATACCAAAAAAACTTACCTCGTTATCCAAATCATCTTTCTTTTTCACCAAATCCACAATTAACTTAGCACGTAACGTTTCATACTTAATCTCGGTACACGCAATTGTTATGAAGCAAATTATTATGCTTTTTTACATACTATAAGTACAACAACCATTACATGTTTATTCAATTATTTACTCAAATATAATAATCCGCATTCAAGTAATATACGGTTACGAAATTCAATTCCTTCCACACTTCGTACAGTCACCGGCAATAGTATCTTCCTACATGAAGGCGGCAAAAATATGTGACTCGCTCTTCTAACCCTACAAATAAGAGCGCGTCACATATTTTTGCGGCCTTATTGTCGGAAGATACTACTGCCGGTGACTGTAGGTACCTAGTCATAGTGAGAACGACATGAAATTTCTAGCGGCTTTCATTATTGGTTGTCAGTGTTGTCATTTTGATAAAGGTACGAATGCTCCACCATACGTCGTAAAAGAGTTACTTCACGACGAAATGCTCGATGTCAGGGCGTTGAATGAAGCTTTCGTTAGAAATACGACACACGACACTGATGGCAACAAATTGGCGTGGCTTAAATTTAAGTGTCTCAGATTTGAGAAGCAGCGTCCTCGTGTAGTCAAATTTCGCTACAGCCATGAGGGCCCCTACTCTGAATTTAATGTCCAACAGATTTACGATGGCCCGCCAAAGCCGCTGAGACGCACAAAGAGGCGCAAGGGGCGTGTACCTGATGAACCAGACAACCATGACGACGCCGAGGACTGGATCAATAAGATAAAAGACTATCCCATTCCAAAGGCATATCCACAGGCATTGCCTATATCTGAGGCGAAAAAAAAGATCTCTTAAATGTATGCACTAAGGGAGTTATTCCTCGAGAGCTTCATTCATGGTACCAAAGTCTGCCGACCAATAAGACAGTTATTGACAGATTGTGTGAGCCTGATGTCACAGAAACAGACGACGAGGACGAAGAGTGACTGTGATGCGTACCTAAAAAAAGCTATTTTAGGAAGACCATGTTAATTTTTATGGATTTTCTAATGATGATTTTAATATAATTAGAGGCCATTTTAATTTGATTTGATGTTTATTTTATTTTAATAAAGTGTTTGCAAAATTTGAAATGACGTGATTTAATTTGTTCCTAAAATATTAATCAGAATCCAAAAATATATATATAGTAAGTAGGGCAAACCTTGGCTTATTGGTGATACGTAGTTATTCGGTGATATCTGGTTATTATCTCGATTTGTGAGCACAGTGAGGAGATAAAACCTATAAAATCACCACCATCAACTGCTGTCGGATGTTCCGAATTAATTCGTAATGATTTTATAGGTTTTATCTCCTCACTGTGCCCACAAATCGAGATAATAACCAGATATCACCGAATAACTACGTACCACCAATAAGCCAAGGTTTGCCCTAGTTTTTAACTAACACGTATTTTCACTCTATCACAGCAGTCATAATTCAACTAACTCTACTTAGTTAAGTCTAAACACACTAAAATGTGTGCAAATAATCATTAACTTCGTTCAAAAAATCACTAAGTCATAATTAAGGTGTAATATTTAAGGGCAAAAATTAATTATCGCCTATAGCTCCTAAATCGTTAGTGTGAATAATATAAATCCATTTTGAGCCCAAAGAATAGCAGTTTCCAATTAATAAACAGATATAAAACCACAATTTCATCTGAAGATAATTTCAGTAAAAATTATTTTAATTATTTTTTCTTTAAACTCTCATAACTCAAAATGACCAATGAACGATTTGGTGACTTTTCGCTCTACGGCGACGATGTGTACATACCACGAGTTGTTAATGTTGTTAAAAGAGACTAATAGAAGTTTTGGTCCAATACCAAATATTCGGCCAAACTCTCGGCCGAAAACCAAATATACGGCATGATTTATTTGCTATGAAAACCGCATACTTACTGAGTCTGCATTTCTGCAAACTATATAAGACAAATATTAGGCCTGATTTAGACGGCGTACGAACTCGCATATGATTTAAGTAATTTAAGTTACATTGCGGGCTGTTGAGGTTACATACAATTTTGCACAGCCATCAAATACTGCAATGTAATAAAACTCGTATGCGAGTTCTCGTACCGTCTAAATTGGGTCTTATTCATTTTTGTTGCGCAGAACTAGTGAATGAAATTATCGTCAATCAAATCTTGAAAACTATTCTTTTTTTCATCAAAAAATATCAAAAGAATTATGTTTTCTTTTTATTTAGGTGTAACAGATATTCGACATTGTCAGAATAGTAGACAATATCCGGCCGAAAGCCGAACATTCGGCAAGTAGAGATTCGGCCGATTAGGTTTTATTCCTCCCTCCGCGTACTTCATGTTTATATCTTTTAATCCAAACGTGTCATTACAATTTCCCATAAATAAATGGCCGCAATAAAAATGGACCGTATAATTAAAACTAGATTTATGTTAATCGAAGACGTTATTGCTGCAATAAATAATATCGTATCGACTCAAATTGTATCGTATGGGATAAATGGGACGATAATGTATAAAATTTTATTGTTTTCCGCTTAATGGAGTTGTTCGGTGGCAATAAAGGGTAATTAAAAATAGTTTGGGATAGTCGAATAGAAATCAGATTTTTATGATACAATAAAAATGATATACAATATTTTATCTCGACAACTAGGGCACAATCATCAGATCATATATTGAGTTTTTTTTTCTAGTTGTGTCTTTTGTTAAAAATAACCACAAACATCATTGATACAAGCTGAAGGTAGAGGTCTGAAATTTTTCTAACTGCATCTAAATACTTAATGAAGCGTGGTTACTTTTTTGAATTTATTTTCAGCCCCTTAGTAATAAATGTTTATTACAGTTCATAAGCCGCTAATAATCGTTTGTCCCGTTCCAACATATTAGTGTGATAGAAAGGGACACACGATTAACAACGGCTTGTGAACTTTAGGAAAAGGTTTTTATTATAAATAAGAGCGTAAGACTGCGAATTCTGATCAGTACACATGCGTTTTCAACGTACTGATTTTTTTTCATTTTTACAAATAACATTTCAATAAGGTACAGCGGGGCAAATCTCGACTGGGGGCAAAGGTAACTAGTCCACAAGTTTTTTTTTATAGCCAAAAAGTATGGTCGTTTACACATTATGCTGTAAATACCTATAAATAAATCAATAATAATAGATATTGGGAGACACCTTACACAGATCAACCTAGCCCCAAACTAAGCAAAGCTTGTACTATGGGTGCCAGGCGACGATATACTTACTTATATAGATAAATACATACAAATACATAGAAAATATCCATCACTCAGGAACAAATATCTGTGTTCATCACACAAATAAATACCCTTACCGGTTAAATATGAACCCGGGACCGCAGCTTAGCAGGCAGGGTCACTACGCGCTAAGCGAGACCGGTCGTCAAATAAAGTAATGCATCGAAACATATGTTACTTATCCTCATTTACACTGCAATATTTATCTCTCGTTCGGTTTAAAGTTTCACTTATTCAAATTGTGACATTATTTTTAGTCGCGGGTGGCACCAACACGTTCCGTTTCAACAGTGTCACTTTTCTCGATAAACATCGTTATTTCGGAAATGGACTTACTTGGCAACACCAAAACGGTCTTAAACATGTATTAAATTGCAAATTAAGTTTAAACAGATTGTGAGATCTTGATATTTCGTTACCAGACCTTACTCGTATGTCGTGCGAGTTTTAAATGACAGCAGAAATCGATTTCCTGTAATAAAATTAAAGAAATATATATATAAATATATTTGGTAATTAGGCAAAGGCGTGGTGGGTACCTACATTTGTGGTAAGTAGGTACCTAGCAGCTAGAAAAATTAAATTTGTCATGTAACATTTGTCAAGGTTTTATTTATCCATACATTAAAGTGTTTTTATAGTTTGCTAATTATGACATAGTAACAGTACGCCCCTGATGCATAGGAACAGTCACCGGCATAAATAAGTGATGATTTCTGTACCTTGTCGCTTTAAATCGTTTGACAATTTCGTATGACATTTCAAACAAGACGTTAATGTGACAAGATATAGAAATCATCACATATATCTGTCAGTGAGCATTGCCCGACAATTTCCACATTTCGAAATAAAAAAATTTTTTTCTTTCATTTCAAAACTATACCATTGCTTTTTCAAGATAAACGAGGGCATTAAAGAGTAATCAATAATATGAAATCACTAAAAACGTATTAACGAACTCAATAGCCCCGAAGACATGCAAACCCGTAGGCGGCTGGCTTTCTACGGACCCATAAAGGTAATAAAAGCCTTAATATGCCGCGAATAAAATGTTGACAGAGCACAAGATATAGGGTGATTGCGACGAAAATATCAGTTTCAGATGAGTTGATAAGATATTCGAATAGTGATGTTATCAGTGGTTAGATTTTAACCGAAAAAAAAACTATCTTACACCAGTGGATATCGGAGAAAAACGATCTTACACCAGCCGTTCATTCGACTGATATCGGAGACTATGGCCAAAGTGGTAACTTATTAATAAAGATTGTTTTGCGGGTGAAGGATTACGTTAGTAACGGACTTTGGCCAAGTGGAGAAGATTGGGTTGGAAAGCGGACCAAGAAATGCTTAGAAAACGCTAAGAAGAGTTTGAGATAAATAATATATACAGTAGTATAACTAACTTATCTACATCATTCTCTTTCATCTCCCTTTAAATTTCCTTAGGGGATGAATTGATCAAGATCCCTTAAATAATGATGATGATGAAAAGCTAAAATGACGCTCTGTGTGTTTTAAGTAATTATGACATAAGATAACGCTGTTTACCTTAAACAAGGTAGGTATATTCAACACTTTACGAGTATCTTTATCTCATATTTCTTGCTAAAATGAAGTAGTCAGTTACACAAATTGCACGGGACACGTAACCAGCAGGTAGGTAATTTATATACTCGCAAAAGTACGTAAAATTCAAGTCAATATTATATACGCCATATTATCATAATCTTAAATGACTGCTGTGTATTATATTATGAAACTTTATTAAAGATAGAGCTTGACAAGGTATAATAGTGATTATTATCATTTCCTTAAAGTTACATATTTATGTGTGTGATAACACTATTTTTCGATACAGAAAACTATATACCTAACTAAACTGCAAAAAAGCAACCAAACTAAAGAAGAGTCAAAATAAAAGTAATTTACGACCACTATCAGACTCTTTAACAAGTACATTTATAAAGTCCGTAAGGGCAATCGTACGCGTGTAGAAGCCTTTATTGCGAACAGAATGTGCGTTTAAAGCGTTTAATGAGCGTGTTTGGTGCGATGACGCGGCGATACTGTGTGGCGGCGCCCTAATGGCTCGTGTTGAGAGGGCTTCGAGTAATGTTTAGTGTTCATTATACGTATACGGGGATGGTAATCGGGGATGAACAGCAATATGTGGCAAAAAAGTTAGAAAATTTTACTGCTATGTGCGCTTTAGACTCAATGTAGGTTGTACAGAATGAACGAGTAGGTACGTGAGCTGTAATTTCGCTGCATGGAAAAATTATTAATAAATTCATTGACAAATTCGCCATGCACTATTGCAGCTCACTGTACATTTATCGTCACTACTATGTATGAAAATAACTATCTTCAATGTCACTGCGATTCACTTTTCAGTAGTAGAGTGAGATGCGAGATGTGAATCAATTTTTTTCAAAGTAATAACGATAAATATATTATATATTATGTACTTACTTTGCAGTTTCAATCTGAATAAACTTTTTTAAAACCAAACAAAAAGAATAAAAAAATAAAGGTATAAAAAATTAAGTAAAGTCAGTAGTATCATTGCTTAGTTCAATCTACGGAGGTAGGTAGGTAGAGGAGGCAAAGTTTAATTTAATAACCTAACCACAAAATTAAAATTTTCAAATAACCCCCGACTGCGACATAGTAGACCGATTTTCATGAAACATGGCTAAGAACACTCCCGACTAACTCAGCTTTCAGACAAAAAAAACTAAATCTAAATCGGTTTATCTGTTCGGGAGCTACGATGCCACAGACAGACACACACACACACACACACGCACACACACACGCACACACACACACACACACACACGCACACACACACACACACACACACACACACACACACACACACACACACACACACACACACACACACACACACACACACGCACACACACACACGCACACGCACACGCACACGCACACGCACACGCACACGCACACGCACACGCACACGCACACGCACACGCACACGCACACGCACACGCACACGCACACGCACACGCACACGCACACGCACACGCACACGCACACGTTACCTACCAATGACACTCGACCGACACACAACCTATTCAATTTAGGTAGGTACTAAACTTTCAAACTTTAAAAAAAGATAACCAACATTAAAATATAATATCGTTAATTCAAATTAATGACGTCACCGTAAAAAATATCCACTCGATATTCCAAACCACGACAGCGGGTCCAGAAAATTAATTAATATTTTAATTAATAATTGATGGGACTTGGGAAACGCATGAGAGACATTTTAATAGGCTGCCTATTGGAAACCTGTTGAGGGAATGGCGCGTGAAATATTTTCAGGGAGTTCAATTCAATAGAATAAAATGAAAATCGATTTACTGTGTGGTGTTATTTATATATTTTATAGTAAAATATAATTTATAAAGTGCACCGGAGCAATTTGGACTAGGGCCGTGATCAACTAATCGGAATATCTTCTATGTTTTACGTTGTTGTTGTTTATGTTGATGGGAATTTTAACAACGTATTCTTGATCGCATTTCTACAGAGTGGGGCCTGTAACAAAGGCGAAGAATTGAACTGTAGGCTATTCTCCTTATACTGATCAACATTTTTTCAGTGACTTTTAAAAATTATGAAGTCTTTAAATTTTTAATTTTTCATACAAAATAAATATTAGCTTCAATGTACGCCATTATTGTTATCATTGACGTTGTCTGTCACACTTTAGACTTAACAGAATTCGCAATACATTACCTCTTAGAAACTTTCAAGGGTGATAAAAATCAAAATACAACATATTTTAAAAGTCGCCGAACAAATGTTGATCAGTATAAGGAGAATAGCCTAGAGTTCAATTATTCGCCTTTGTTACAGGCCCCACTCTGTATAATGGCATGTTATGTAAAAATATGTATAAGCTTTTCTGCATTAATCGCTAAAAAGTTATGTAAAAAAATCTGGATTATAATTTCACTGGGTCTGAGTTCGCTAGATTATAATTACTACAAATAAAGAAAAACTACAATGTTATGATTAAATTGTTCGGACATGACAAACAATAATATTCCGCGTATAAAATCCAAACAATAAAAGTTAATATATTCCAAGTCACGTATTACAAAATTGTACGAGCATAACAAAACCCGCATTGAATCGCGACTTATTAGATAAAATCAACAACTTGCCTCTCTATTGTTTTCTTGCAAATAAAAAAGGACGATCGAACATCACGAAGGCTCCGTGTTTAAAGTTAACCGAATTTACATTTTAAATGCGAATCAATTTTCGAACCTTTTGTCCCGTTCGTTTGACCGGATAAAATACTCAGTTCAAAGCGAGTGAGATTCAAGGTACATAGCCAAATGCACAACGTATATACTATAATATCGTTATGGTAGCTAGCTATCTCTATCGCTCTTCCATATTGGTGAGATAGACCCAGGCTGCGTTCCGATCGGCGTCTAGCGACAACGATTGTCATTTCAGCTAGGTGGAGAGTTTTCTGTCGAGTCGGATTTTTAATGACTTTGTCGTTTGCCAAGTTATCAGATACCAAGGGAAATGATTGTGAAAGATATTCCGCTACATAATTTTACCGCCTTTATCAACAGATGATTTTATAAAAATTATCGGTATTTTTCGGTTAAATGAATTTTCATATTACAGGCTTGAATTTGTATTTGAATTTGCACTTCATTTTTATAGAATAAATATTAATTTTCAATTTCAGGTTTCGGGTCACAGGTAAGTTTTTAGGCCTGAAGCGAGTTTTGAATTTATTATTAAATTGTAGTAGTATACTCTATCAAACAAGTCTGTCAGTAAATGAGAACAAAGAAAACTATATGCATCCTTTTCTTTAGGGTGCTAGAGAAAAGGATACCTATAGTTTTCTTTGTTCTTATTTACTGACAGACTTGTTTGACAGAATATTAACTCGTTTTATTCAACTTTCGCAATCGTGACCGTCGCTTATGCTTATGCCGTAAAACTAAGAAAAGTTATTTTGCAGCTTCTTCTAAGAATACAAAAAAATGTGACTTTCATACTTATAGTAACCATTAATGAATTAGGTATTTTTAAAAAATGGCACATTGTTGTACGAAATATTAGACATTCTCACTCATTCATTTCTTACTCAGTTTAACACTGGTTTACGATAAATAAGTAAATTATAAAATAAATCAACCTAAAAAAATATTAATTACCTACATTATCTCAATCTATGTTAATTTACTATAATTTTTTTCATGTATGATTCTGTACTTTTTTTCAAATGTTACATAATTATCATCGATACTATAATATAGTATTATATTATAAATGTTCGAGAAAAGTTCTTGTAACCGTAGTAGAGGCAAGTATTTATTGAGTCAATTATGCGTACGAAGGTGGTTTTAATTTGGAGAATAACATGGGACGCAGAACATGCACGTTCAAGCTTGATACGATCCTAAGGCCGTGTGTTGACTGTCTTATTATAGATTCAAGGAATTATTCTCAATTTTTAATACCTTTAAAATAAAGTACAGATTCTTAGATCAAATCAAATTATTTTCATTGAAAACAAAGACATATGTAACTCTGTATAGACAGCTACAGTTTAAAAAAAATGTACCTCAGAACCATATAGAAGAAGGTACGGTGGCCTAGATGGCGTTACACCTTTGGGGGACGCTCGGCTAAATGGCGCTAATATTAATATTTGACATTTTAACACATATCAAGCTAAGAATATGGGCCAAATTGTCAAAACTGAGGTTTAAAAGTTTTAAGCTTGTGTCGAGAGATGGCAGTCTATGCACTGTGATTACATATTTTACTTTGACAGTAACTCTATAATACTTGATCCTCTTTGATTGAAAATCACATGTGTTGATTCAGTTAGGAGGTCGAACTAGTTTCGGTTCTACCTCAGAGATGGCGGGGGGCGCCATAAGCCTTCGGTAATTGTGTCATATACCTACTTGTAAATTTCGACCCTTGCTTTCGTGATCCGATGGCCGTGTGGTTTTACAGGCATCCCCGTCTGGTTAACGGAGTACGCTGGTTCGATTCCAGCTCGGAACACTTGGAGGCCTTGGTCACTTTTTCTTTGTATATGACATTTGATCATTTTTTTTGCCATTTTTTTTTTATTTTGATTGTTTTAGGGAATTTAAGGTCAATTGTACTCAGAATCACAAGTACTTTCAATCTCACTGGGAGACAAAAAGTGTCCCAGAATTTCCATACATTTTTGTTACTTTCCTCTTTTGTTACCCCATAAAAGGTGTACGGAAAATGGTAACAAAGGAAGAAAAAATCGTATGGGACATTTTTTTTAACTACTAGGATTGAAAAAGCTTGTAATTCTGAGTAGAAATAGCATTTTCTTTTTTTTTTTCATAAAAGTGGCAAAAAAAAGAAATGCTCATTTATGTAATGTTTAAAGTACAGATTGCCAAAAAAGAGTAGAAATGACACATTTTTTCATTACAGCAGCACTTACTTTTCTCATACAAACGTGACTCAATAGTTGCCACATGCAAAACGGTTTACAATAGACAATGGCGCCCCTTTTTTTCTTTTTTGCTAGGCTGTGTACGTACAATAAGTCAGGTTTAATTAAAAAATCATAAAACTGCCGGCCTAGCCAAAGTCACAATCGTTACGATACGTGGCAAACCACACGCAACTGGATTTATTTCACCAATATTAAATAGCTATAGCTAGAGATTAACTATTATGGAGTATGATTGATTTTCAATTTATATATTCACCCTGGTAATTTAACTAATTTGCAACTACATGTAGGTGTGTTCCATAGATTTATTTCATGAGTAACTATCGCGGTAACCGAAGACAATATCATACATGTAGGTGTGTTAAAATTATAAACGAAAACGAGAACGTCGTACAGAAAACTAAAATAATTACCTACCCTTGTCAGAATTTGAACAAGAAACCCTCGCTTCACACTAGGCCAAGCTATTCAAAACTAATAATCATTAAAATTGCAATACAAAATACTGATTGCAGAAATTGATGCGCTTGCATTGATAAAACATCTGCTTTACGCACGCACGTGTTCAAAACCACTCAAAGCCGAGGGTGCGCTATCTGTAATTACGATCATTTTATCAAACATCATTAAGGAGATAATTCAACATGACAGTCTTCATTTGCGGTTTGGGACCCATCCCACACCTCAATATGCCTTTCAGGCATGAGGAAAGACGATCGATTTTCCATACAAAGTTAGTCCTATTTTCCTCCACGATATTGCCGATTTTCTGTTGGTGTAGAAAGGAGACAAAACTTAAAATATTATAATAATTTCCTTTAAATATTTTAATTACATTTAAAACCACGGTAAGAAAAGGCGTATACATACCGTATAGACATACCAATGTCACGCGGTCGAATACCTATAGTGATCCTAAGGTGTTCTAGCTGTAAGAGTAATTATTTATTAATGCCTTATATTATGATTTATCTTACTGTTATTTATGATGAAAGTATTAAAGAATATCAATTGACATGACTGCCGTGTCACGCCTATCTCATGTAACTCAAAAAACATAGTTTTGAGTAAAATCAGTTTAAAGTTTTTTTTGGTAATTCGATCTGCATTCAATATTGGTGTGGAAATATAAAGAAAAAACTATACAGTTACATTGTAGTAAGTGTAATGCTGATGTAGATGCACAAAAAAAACATATTTTTTGGATATATTTAAAATTATAGGCTATATAGTAGTTAGGCACGACAGGCTCCCCATACAAAGTCTGTTTTGCGACGTCTTGTAACTCAAGTTACACTAGTTGGGCACGACACGTTAACTAAAATATTTTTCTCACTTGGCTTAGATACAAGTTTATTGTTGTAGTAATGTTGTAATTCAATCAATTAATAATTATACATCGTGTTTTTTTCGTTTCCCGTTAAATTCAACACATAGTTAGGCCCATTAACAGAAAACACGCAGTATATAAAAAATAAATTATTTTTAGTTTTCATACATAATAAATTAATTAATTCGTGTTAATTGTCTGACGGCACATGTCAAAACAAATAACATTAGAAAGTGGTAAATGTTGAACACCCGTGTTCAGTAATTTAATAATTTTTTGTGAATAAGAGTTAACACAGCAGTTTCTTAAAAAAATGTAATTGACCTAATAAACAAACCTTCCCTTAAAGTTGTCGGAATTCAATAAAAGCACGTTGTATATAGTATTTGAATGTTTGATCAGATAACTATATAGGTATGTAATTTAGATCACATCTAGATCTAGCCTTAATATGATGTTAAATTTATATTTATCACGTTCTTATAAATTACGGCATAAACTTAACAAAGGATTGTACTACTGACTTAAATTGTAGATAAACAATGCACCTTTTTTGTTAGCAGGTTGACCCAAATCTTTTGTTATCTATCCGTACTATTGTTTAGCGAAATATGGGTCAGTGACCTCCTTATTACTACTGGCCTAGTAACCCACATTGAACAATACAATGGGATGGATAGATAATAAAGAAAGGAGCAATGACTCGTAAGCTGTTGCATTTTTTGTCCTGTTCCAGTTTTTGTTTGCATGTTCTCTTGCTTAGCTAACAATACACAATGTAGGTTAGTTCTTTACAATTTAGGTCAAGTAATCCTTTGTTTAGTGCATGCCGTAAAATTTAGGTGCAGGTAAGGAACGTAATTGCGCTTGTATGCCGGCCGTGAAAAGGTACCATTCTGTCGGTTCTCGGTACAACGAGCCGTTTATTATAAAATAAAGATTAGTATAGAAATGACTCTTAACACCCGAAACACCATTCTGTTGGCTTCTAAATACAAGGACAATATATGTTAAATATGGCTATGACTTGAGTTATTGCCTGAGCTATAGATGCAGTGTTCTCAGTACAGTTTTCTATGTCTGTCTATAAAGGCAAAGTCTTCTATGACTGCCTCACATAGGGGTATTTCACTAAAAAACCTGGCCATTACTCGATAGGTACAAATAAGAAAAAATAAAAATAAATTAAAATAGCATATTTGGATTGACACAATGGAACTACTTATAAAAATGTATATAAATAATTTTGGCCAGCTTTTTTAGTCAAATACCCCTATGTGATGCCTATAATATAAGACTAAGTCTGTCGTGCCTAAGTACTGTAACTGAGTTCCAAATTGCTCGATGCGTAAAAGGCGTGTCGTGG
The DNA here is from genome assembly GCF_023078275.1 of Leguminivora glycinivorella. Classification (NCBI taxonomy): domain Eukaryota; kingdom Metazoa; phylum Arthropoda; class Insecta; order Lepidoptera; family Tortricidae; genus Leguminivora; species Leguminivora glycinivorella. Next base: position 4,355,752 of record NC_062975.1, read on the forward strand.
CTATCTCCTGTAACTGTTAGTTACGGAGATAGCCACAGCTCACTAGGGCAAAAACGGAGTTACACGAGTTTAGTGACAAGCTCGTATGAGGAATTGGTAAGAGATTTATGATTTTTTTTTTCACTTGGTAGGTAAAGACTTTCATAAAAACACGAATTAAACTTGTTACGCGTATATCATGTAACTCAAGTTACATGACATAGGTATGACACGGCAGATGAGTCGGCAATTGGCATGGCGGGAACCAGTGACTAGTATGAACTAGTCACTGGTTCCCGCCATCTCGGATTGTTATAAAAATGGCGGCAATTCAGTGACAGTGGCCAGTTTAAGTACAGATGAGTTGCAGTGAAGAAGTCTTGAAATATTTATTATAAATTGGTTGTTATTATGTTTGTAATTAACGAATAAAGTAAAAGTGTTACAAGTAATAGTTTTCATCGTCAACCTGGTAATATCCCTTATATATATCTAAGACGAAGTTGCCGTTCGGTGCTATTTTTAAGTTAGGTGCTACTTCAAGATTTCCCCAACATTAAAAAGGGACATAGCTGTGGTTGATATCAAAAAATATACCTACATAAAATTGCATCAACATATTTTCAGTAGAGGAAAATGGGCGCTACATTTCTATGAAAAGGCGATGTCGCGGGGTTCGTCCGTTCTCGTCATAACGTTACAACATCAAATATAAGTTTATTACCTGTGTGAACGCCTCTCAGCGCCGACGTTTGATCGAGTTATGCATTATTAATGAACCCCGACGAGTAATTACAGGGCTGTGATTTATCGTCCAACTTTTATTTAGCCCAAAGATTGAGATGTCGATTGTTTGTGTCACGCTGTAATTTCGATGTTGGGAATAATTATAATAAATTAATATTTGGCCAGACGATACTGGCTTAGCGTGTAGTACGAGTAAGTACCCTGTCTGTGGTGCTGGTGGTCCTGGGTACAAATCCTGGATCTGTTGGTTATTCATTTGAAATGTTCGGTTGAAGTAATGTTACTTTTGAAACTGGTAATCGATATTACCGTGGGTGATGAGCAAATACATGGGTAATGTTCCTAATTGATATTTTATGTGTATTTGTTTGTCGTTGCCTAATACAAATAACACAAATTCTTTTACTGTGGTTATAATACACTAACCAGCGTAATTGGCACCATGACGCAGGCGGAACAGCTAGATGGGGTGTTTTTTTATGATTGGGTTGCTGTAGTTTTTTTATAGTGTAAGTACTTTTGAAATATTTATAATAAAAGTTAGTTTTAGTTTATCATTTATTATGTCCTAGGTACTTAAAGTTATCATTATCAATATTCAACCCTTTATATAAATAAACTTGTTACGTAATTTAAAATACACTAACTACTAAGTGGTTTTCCTTAGTTTAGGGCCAAAATTGTAAACGTAAAATGTTGTCCCCGTGTGGTGACGGGTTAAGAATTTCACCACCCTCTTCCTTCCCGTGGGTGTCGTAGAAGTCGACTGTGGGATATGGGTTAAATTGTGGTGTAGGCTCTCGCCTCTCGGCTGGCAACCTGTCACATTTGGATTTCTTTCCATCCCTTTTTGCCAAGAGTGGCTCTGAAACTTAGTAGTTCACGTGCTCTGCCTACCCCTTTATGGGATACAGGCATGATTATATACATATGTATGTATGTATGTAAAATGTTCTGAAATATACATTTATTTATTGTAATAGATGTTAGGGACGCAAAATGAATGTTTTTGACCTACGCATTCATGTTCATTACTCGTATTGTGATGCTCCAACGTGCACTTTTTGTTTCAACGCATACATTCACGAGCTCTACAAACTGCAACGTGACTCGCAAACAAAATGGAAATGTATCGACAATGTAATCAAAACTCGTGGGTGCCACTCAGTTTTGTGTTAAAAGTTGATTTCGATTGAACTATGTCAAGTATAAATATGACTAAGTACTTTTGGAAATACGATGGTGTATTTTTACGATTGTTTGAATGTTGTTTTTTGCTGCGTATTTTGATACTCGTATAAATCGCGGTAAGGGCATTTATTCGTGTGATGAGCACAGATATTTGTATAAGTATATCGCTAGACTGCGTAGGTCTCAGACGAGTACCTAGGCAGTCTAGGTAAAATACAATCCTTGAGCTTACCTCGGGACTCAGTCAATCTGCGCGTGCTCAATGAAAATGCTCCTCGTTACGGAACGAAACATGTCGAGCGACCTTCGACAATTTTACAGTGAGTTAACCGATTTTACATGTTTAATATGTCAGTGTCTCACGGTAGTTTTATTATTAGGAATGTATAATTGTTCGTTTATTTATTTTATGCTTAAATTACTTTCATTGTATTAGTACCTAAAAGTCCTAAAACCTACCTGATAGTAGTGATATAATGTGGACTTTTATTAGTTTCCTGATATTTTAAAGACATTATATATAAAAGATAAGATAGACTAGTCTTTTTAACCCCCGACGCAAAAATGACGGGGTGTTATAAACGTGTCTCTGTCTGTCCGTCTGTCTGTCTGTCTGTCTGTCTGTCTGTCGTTCTGTCTGTCTGTCTGTTTGTCTGTATTCTGTTTTAGGTACGATGAACCGATTTAGATTTAGTTTTTTTTGTCACTGAGTTAGTCGGGAGTGTTCTTATCATGAAAAGTCTACTATGTCACAGGCGGGGTTTTTTTCAAAATTCTAATTTTGTGGTTATGTTATTAGGTACGCAATTGGGCACATTCTATAAAGCTAAAATACATATGCTAAAACTTTTAAATACACAAAAATTTACAGATAAAACAGCTCATTTACAAAAGCCTTTGACATTATACAGAAGCTCACTCCTTCAGCGGAGTAATCCCCTAAATATTGAAGCCACTAAATCTGGAAACTTCGCCCTCCTCATATTTCCGTATTGCCGCAACGTGGGGCCGTTTACACTTACCGACTAATCTGATTAATTATAGACTTATTCTTAGTAACATAGTTACATAGACACATTATACTTACCTACTCGTAGGCAGAGCTTATGAAACTGCTCAAGATTTAGTACCACTGAAAGAAATTATGACATTGCAGACAGGTTGCCAGACTCTCGCCTACGCCACAATTGCATCCATAGATAAGTATCCGACAGTCGACTTCTACTAGTATGACACCCCCCCTCCCCAGTAAGTAAAAATGTGGACTCTTGGCTAACTAGATCAGGTTGACTAACTAATTATCCACTCCTGAACCTAAATTAATCTTTAACATGTGGAAACAAAATATCTGCGAACAATCCAAATCCAGAAGCCGTTAGTTCAATACTTACCTTAGGCAGTACTTTTTACACGTTTGAATTCTCTTCTATACCTGCTACTAATTACTATTATTTACGCCATGGCTTGCGTGTCGCATCGTATCGCCTATCACGATGGTTCATCAACGTCGCCCACTGAAAACACTTTCATAGAGGTCGAAGGTTTGATTTCGTCGCGCCGCGTCGCGTCGAATATCCGTCGACCACGTCGTCCAAGCAAAACGGCGTTAGAAATCGTGTCGTATCCGTCTCGTCTAGTAAAAATCGTTCATAGGTACTCACATTTGCATAAAGCCGTCCTCTCAACGCTGGCCCTCTTATTAAATTTCTCATGACCTCTCGCAGGCTTCTGCGGTTAAAATACGACCGCAAACTTTATTTTCATTTACTGTGGATTTTATGTGAACCGGTTATGGTCGGCGTAGTTAATAACTCGTAGTTTTCAGTAGTTTGTAATAAGCTGAGTCGGAAAATAATGAAATGCATTTTGTTCTAAAACGATTAGTACTTTCTGAAATTTAATTATCATTTTGCTTTAAGTGTAGATGAAACTGTCTCTGCGAAATGTAGGTACATCTTTGTGATGCCAATAAAATACCTACTACTTTTAATACAAAGTGTAAATTTAGTCGCCTGAAATAATATTCGAAATTTAGGCGCAAATTTTACTACGGGCCAACTCGAAATCATGAAAAAATTTGATGGCTCTTTATTTATAAATAAAGATATTGAGCACATTACAACCACGCGCCCCAAGTGGGTTTTATTAAATGTAGACAGAATATCTGAATAAGAGAGATGGAGGAAAAATATTATTATATTAAAACATACTTATAAAAACACTTAAATTAAAATCTTACAAATAAAATAAAACTAAATTATAACTAAATCACTACTTAAAAATCTTTATTTATTATATTGATATTTTAGCTGACCTGCTGCTGCTATTTAACATGTTTCATGACAGAGTTATTTTTTGTTGTTGGTTACTTTTGTGGTAAGTTGTTGAAGATGCTTAAATGTTTCAAATCCTATTTAATATATTCTTACATTCTCTTTAATAAAACTTGTAATTATCACAATTCCACACAAGAAAAATCAATGTGCCAATGTTTATTTTTACCTACATACCAATGGGTTTGGAGTTACTTGCCTATACCCTAGAAATAAAAATAGTTTATTATTATTTACCTGCCTTGCCAAAACAGAAATCAGCTTTAGATCAGCAAAATCAAATACAAAACGATATTCCAAGAATAATATAAACTTGAACAACCCTTAAAACTGGGTTGAAACCCTTAAGCCTACATCAACATTGAAGCTTATTTTGGAGTCAAGAGGTCAGGGCCGCAGGTAGGCACGGGATTACGAGGACTTGATAATGTCCTACTTAATTGTAGACCTTTTGTCCTGATGTATTCCCATCGCTTATTTCTAACCAGTGTAACAAAGATCTTTAGATAGTAGAATAAAATATAATTAATTTATTTGCAAACACACAAAAAAAAGGAAAATTAAACAGGGTGTCCGGTGGCAGATTTCTATTTTTAACTTGAAATAAAAAAATAACGTCTTAAGCTAGAAACATTATTAATATCTGAAAACATAGATAACAAATGCGAATTTAGTTATTTAAAAATAATATCGTCCAAATGTCGTCCATGTCGTACACACTCCTCGAAACGGAGCTTCGTGTTTTGTATCACTCGCCGCTGTATATCCTGCGAAGTGTTGCTGATTTCATTAGCCATATATTTTTTCGTTTTTTTCGCTCGTGGATTGTTGTTAGATGATTGCGGGGCTCAGTAGCGTAATTTTAATTGTTCACATGACCACTCAAGTGAAAATGGGCCTCGTCACTTACACGACGAATATTGAAATGTAAACAAAATTGTCGGCATGCATTAACTTTAAAAAACGCTTTAATTGCATAAGAACGGTGGTATTCTGACCACTGAGACCTGTTGAAAACAAAATCCGCAATATTCAGCAGTTCCAAACCAAAGTTTTTTTTTAATTTTACAATAAAATTGACTTTGAAAATAGAAATCTGCCACCGGACACCCTGTACAAACAAGAACTAATGAAAGGAGAAAGTGCCACGAAATTGTCTCATCTCTGCCTATTAATTGTACTACATATTCTATTGCTGGCGATTTTCTGCGCTGACCTTCCGATCTGACGATGAGACTGGATGATCTTTGTATGAATATCTATTAGTCGAGACCTTTAAGAATGAAAATCGACACCAAGAATTAACGAACTGTGTAAACAGCTCGTTATTCCAAATGTATTTATTTCCATATTACCTGATGAAAAGTAGCAATTCGTTTACCGCAGAATTATCTCATTTTCTCTCCACTCAGTTGATCGCATGCGTTTAACTCTGCGTCGAGTTCATAAAACGACCACGCGTTTGAAGGAACACATGTATCCTATTTTGTCCCAAACTGTTACCTCGCCTGCCATTTGTAAGCACTAAGCATTATACCAATACTGGGATCCACAAGGACCCGGATTAGGTTCAGGGAAGGTTGAATATTGAATTCGGCTTTTACAACGAATCCTAAGGGTCCTTTGAATGGCGCCTGATCTCGTGTGCCAGTTCAGTTACATTGCAGACTACTTTTAAAGAAATTATAAAATAATCATATGACTAAACATGTTATTTTTTTCATTAAGATTATGAAATATTACCGATGGAACTTAATGGTTCTAAACATTTTACCTATAAGTAAACTAAACGGAGTTTGAAATAAAAACAACTGTGGTTAAAGTGAAACATCGAGAAAACATACTTCAAATTTGCAACATGTTACCAGTTATGAGGACATCCAGTTTCGCCGACTTATCCGAAACCGCAATGTATGAGGCTAATGAAGCACCGTGAAATATAACACTAACAATGTTTTTAAGGCACCGTTTAAATGAGCCGTTGAAAGGCACTGGAGACAATATCGACTGACGGATAATGTAAACCAAAGACTATATGTAACTCCGTATAGACAGCTACAGTCTAAGAAAAAAATCGTACTTCCGAACCATATAGAAAAAGATACGGTGGCCTACATGGCGTTACACCTTTGGGGAAAGCTCGGCTAGAAGGCGCTAATACTAACATTTGACATTTTAACACGTATCAAGCTAAGAATATTCTTAGCTCATAAGGGCCAAATAGTCAAAACTGAGGTTTCAAAGTTTTAAGCTTGTGTCGAATGATGGCAGTATATGCACTGTGATTACATATTTTACTTTGACAGTAACTCTCTTATAATACTTAATCCTCTTTGATGTAAACTAATGGAAACATTTTCCATTTTTTATATTATCATTATTATTAACTAGAGTGCCATATGTACACTAAACACGCGAGCTATAAATATATCCAGTTGGTATAACGACACTCTAGTCAAAAATGTAATAAATACATGGAAAAAATCGATTAGTTGTCAATCACTCGCCAGTCAAGATAGATCTCTCTTGTAACTCACGTGAAATAAATTCAATATAAATGGTTTTATTAGTAGACATATGAAAAATATTTGGAACTAATGAATGTTGTTTTTCTCTGTACCAGTCGGAATCATCATGTTTATTTCAAACGTTCTTGGAAAATAACTGAATCAACATTTTTCGTTTTTATTTTATAAATGGAATTCATTCCATCGTAGGCAATAGAGACGTAAATATATATTTTTTTCTCATAGTTATTGTAATTTAATATTTACTTGTTGAATAAAATAATGAGCTTTCACAGGCAGAAGGCGTCTTTAGAACAATAGAATTCCAGTAAATTCCAGTTTTCATAAAACATTATTTTCTTGGTACACTGGTCAAAAAGAGAAATAAAAAAACAAAGTGTGATGTAAAGCTGCATTTTTGGTATGTTATTTGGGGTCCTTGGGGGAATGTAGGACTATATTTTGCAAGCAAAAAAATGGTGTGCTAACTTCGTAATCTAAAAAAAAAAGTAAAAAAATCAGACTTTTTTTGGTTTTTGCCGTTTTATTAAAAAACTATGCATTTTTGGTCAAAAGTTGCTTTGTAATGTTGAAAGCGCATTAAATTCCAAACAGTTTGACATCTTTTTTATCAATGTCCGTCAAATATTTTTTGAGATATGAAGCGTCAAAAAAAGAGCATTTTCCCCCTTTCTAATATGAAAATATTCGTTTTGTTAATATTTTGAGACAGATATCAGCAAAACAACTCAGGCTATTACATAAATTGTAAAATAAAAATGTAGAAAATTTCACTAGCTTTCATTTAAGACCAAAAGAGTGCCAGTTATTTAAAAAATAGGATTATATCATAAGGCTAGTATAACTGGATCAGAAATAATCGGTGGATGGTAATGGCCAAATGGGATAGTTTACATATATTTACAGGAGGCGTAGCGGAGAACGAATTATTATTATTTGGGGGCTGTTCGAGTATTACTCAGACACATATTTGCGTATATCAAATCAACATTTATTTAGTAAGTTAAGTTTACGGTCAGAAAGACCTCAGGATCGCCGCTTGGCGGAAAAAATATTTACGAGTAGAAAACCCTCATTAATTGAATCAGATTGTTCCGAAATTGTTCTTATACGGACTGGTTTTTAAAGCATATCACTGAGGGTCAATAACATCGATGCAATCTCACGAGCGTTGTCGTGGACGTGCCCGAATCATAGTATTCTCCGTTTAACGAAATATCAGTACATACATAGTATGTGTTGTATTGCACGCGCAGGTCTCTCACCGCCGCGCAGGTGTAGTCGGACCATAACTCGACGGTATACTCGCTTGTACAAAAACTGAGGAACAGCTGTCTTTTTACGCTGTCATTACATTTGGCGAATCTTCTAGCCAACATGTTTGCCCTTACTGCGGTGGCTCGCCTCTGCCTTTCTATGTCCTCCTGGTCTTTTAAACTGGACAACAAGATGTGGCCAAGATATTTGACTTCGTGTACTCTCCACAATTGATCTCCATCAAGCAAAAGAGGTGGTACATGTGTGGGCATATGTGCTGCCTCCATGAGCATAAATTCAGACTTGTCCGGATTGTATCTCATGTTATGCTGGCTGGCGTATCTCTCGCATTCTGCAAGTAACTTACGCATAGCTCCCACAGATGGTGCTAGTAGGACCATATCGTCTGCATATGCGATGTGATTTATCATTTGCCCATTGATGGAGCAGCCAACCTCGGTACTGGTCAAAGCCTGCGACAGCCCATCCATGTACACGCTGAAGAGAGCCGGAGACATACTGCCTCCTTGTCTCACGCCACAGTTTAGCCCGCTGGCTGTGGACAGAGTTGACTTCCATCTTACTACGTTCTTCTGCTGGGAATACCACTTCTCCAGTATCTTAATAATTGGCGTGGTCGCTTTCCGTTCCCGTAGTTTATTCCACAGCAATTGATGGTCAAATACAACTCAAGTGGACTTTCTATCACTACAGGAGTTATGCCATCAAGATGCAGAACCAGGACCCTCAAAAAGGAAAAAGTAAAATGTAACTAATTCTGTTTTATTTTTCTAATTTACTAAACTTCAAAATTTTACTGTATTTTATTTCTTCATTAGTAATAGTCAAATCGATGCAAAGTTAGCTTAGACAATTTTTTCAGATAAACGGATATCAAATAAAGTAAGATCGAATAGATAGCACTTTCAATCTAAAACTTTTAGCGTAAACTATTTTACCTTAACCAATCTACCAGACTCTTGGCTTCTCTATTAATAGATTTTTTTTTTGTTTACCAAAGTAACTATTCGTCTTACTGACCTTTATTTGCACTAAAACTAAAGAAAAATAAAATTTATACAATGTTATATTGCAATATATATCATATCATGAAGTATTCTGCAGATATTTGTCTAAAAATATTGGCAAAACGCTACATTTTATAAATGCGTCAAAAATTAACCTTTTTTGACGCTTCATATCTCAAAAACTATTTGACGGACATTGATAAAAAAGATGTCAAACTGTTTGAAATTTAATGCGCTTTCAACATTACACAGCAACTTTTGACTAAAAACGCATAGTTTTTTAATAAAAAAATAAAAACCAAAAAAAGCCCGATTTTTTTACTTCTTTTTTTAAATTACGAAGTTAGCACACTTTTTTTTTGCTTGCAAAATATAGTCTTACATTCCCCCAAGGACTCCAAATAACATATCAAAAATCCAGCTTTACATCACACTTTGTTTTTTTAGCCGATTTTCATGTAAGATTTGACCGGTGTATGGATGTTCTTTGTTATTATTTGTTCCAAATTCAGAGAAAATATTTACTATTTAGGGAACATTAATTCCATTCGCAGTTTCGCACTGATTTCAAAGGAATAAAGGTTCCTATTCACCGCGAAGTTTACGAATCAATTTTAAACATTAGACGTTAAGGTTTCTCGCACACTATTTTTTATAATATAACACAGCTTAAAAGGACATTAGAAAATAAACATCGTTTAATTTTTAGTGAATTTTAGGTTAATAGTGGAAAAAAATACCCAACATTTCCATACATTTTTGTTACTTTTCCCTTTTGTTACTCCATACAAACTGTATAGAAAATAATAACAAAATACGAAAAATCGTATGCGACACTTTTTATCCATAGGAATTGAAAAAGCTAATGATTTTCAGTACAAATACCATAAAATTAAAAAAAGTGTACAAAAAAAAGACATGCAAAACTGTATTTATTTTGTCAAACATATTATCGCTTTAATATTGTCTTCGGTTACCGCGATAGTTACTCATTAAATAAAAGTAAGGAAACGGATTAAATCGCGTATAATGAATTTACAACAATTCATACCGACGTTTCGAACACTTTACAGCGTTCGTGGTCAACGGGTGACTGAGGAAAAATTACAATGTGCAAAAGCTATACCCACAATCCACATACAAGAAATATTAACGAACCATGACCATAAATAATATAGATTCCTAAGGCAAGTTCACACACTATAAATAAAGCTAGTTATACAATATTCAAAAAAATTATCATTACTATGTTAAAAAACAATTAATCAATGAATCTACACAAAATTGACAAAAACAAACTGCAAATGTCCAACACCATACAACATAAATGCCTCACAGTCTTCGTCGTGCTTGTTCCATATTATATTATCGCTTTGTACCTACCGCACAGTCTTTGCAAGTTACAGCTGTATGAAAGACGTTCGGAACTATTCCTGCTCCCTAAGTCGGATGCCGAACGTCGCTTTTGTGATAAAATTAATTGCATTTTCCCCTATGCACTGTGCACGCACACATATTGGTCGCGTCTGTCCTGGAATGAAGGCTTTTTGGGTTTTATTTTCAACGTTGACAGGTTTTGGATTAAAACGCACATTAAGACGCTACAGGGGCGAAAATGCTAAACTGGAAAGGAGCCCCCTTTCAATTTGGGAATTTTAGTTAAATATACTAGTGTTATTAACTAGATTTATCGAAAAAAAATGTCCATTCAGAACAACTCAGTTAAAAGATATTGCGAAAAAATCTTTAAAATCGAGGTTCCGCTCTCGACTGTTTCCTCCTTCAAAACTTAATCTATCGTAACGAAATTTGAGAATCTGAATAACAATGAAATTATCTGTGTCGGACCGTTTAGCTTTTTTGGCTAATTGTTACCAATTTTGAATACCACACCCTTTTTGCGCCATAATCAAAAAGGCCGTTTTTGAAAAAAATTGATGGGCTTTAGCATCTTTAAAAATAAGAATATCATAAAAATCCAAACGGTCCGACACAGATAAAAATAATAATAATCTGTGTTGAAAAAATCAGTGCTCTATCTTCAAATACCAGAGAGGAAATAGTCGAGCGAGTTTGTATGGAGAATTGACCCCTCCTGTATCGTCTTAACTAACTTTATTTCGATCTAGACGGTTGTATATTTGGTATTTTTTTTTATAAATACGAGTACAATATAATAAAAAAGTTTCCCGTTGGAAGTCAGGAATCGGACCAGTGTCATCTGCTATCGCGGCAGCTGACAGATCCATTCGGTTACATAAGTTACGACGGGCGTAATTTTTTTTTTTTTCAGAATGTTCCATACAAACTTCCAATAAAAAATCACGTCAATTCATCGCTCCGTTTTGCCGTGAAAGACGGGCAAACAAACAGACACACACAGTTTCCATAGCTTGTGGCGTCCTTGAAACTTCCACCTCCTCAGTAAGTTTTAGGTCCAATTGTATTTTTAAATGTTATTGATATCTCCTGTTTGGAGCCGAAATACATAGTGCGAATTTTACAACAATGTTTATGTAGCATGCTAGCATGTTTAATTATTCATGAACATCAACCTATTTACTCGACAATGTGCCCAATTTTGATGGCACCTGCTACTATTTAGTTAGCGGTGACGTAATCTAATACGATTTAATATTTTAAGGCGCGAAACGTTGCGTATTTATAATAACTAATTGTGTCTAAACATGACATGTGTATATTTGATCGGCCTGGATTGTCTAGTCTGCTCCGATCCCTATTGTACGCAGTTTTGAATTTGTTTGTAAAATATATAATTGTAAAACTTTCACACGTTGTACGCTTAAATTACTTATGTCCTTTTGCCAGCAAAATCAAAATCAGTAGGTACTTATTTAAAATCAAAAATATTTTTTTTTAAATTTTTTATTAAAATTTTAGATTTCCTAAATAGTAGAAATACGTGCAAGTGTATGACATCGATAAAAGACAGTCGATCAAGTCTGTACACGGCCGCGAAAACTCGCAACAATGCTATTTTTCCGAAGCATTCTATACGGAAGTTCCATCTATTTGCCGTTATCCTGTAACTAACTGCTAGCGGATTAGAGCCGGAGCTAATAAAACTATTGTGCCCTATGATTGCTATTTGAGAGAGGATCCTATTGGAGATGCCTGGAGCTATTGGAAATGTTTTTAGATGTTACGGAACATTAGTAATTAAAAATGAAATTTTCAGTGATGTAATTCGACAGTAATAGGATCTGCTCAAAATTTGAACTGTTTTTACACAAAGTGTGAATGTGAAACAAATATAAATATATATATTATAATACTACGTCGGTATCAAACAAGCATACGGTCCGCCTGATGGAAAGCGGTCACCGTCACCTACGGACGCCTGCAACTCAAGGAGTGTCACGTGCGCGTTGCCAACCCATTAGAAACTTGTACACTCCTTTTGTTGTGTTAACTACATAGTAAAAAAGAGTACTAAGTACTAGTCTAAGGAGGGTTTGGGTTGCCGACGTTTATTTTTACATAAATATGTTGACTCCCGTGTAGTGATTTTTGCCTTTTTGTGGGGGGTTTGCGGACTGGTGCGATCTGATTTGGTAATAGGAAAAAAAATGAGGCCATACATAATTATGATTGAGTGAGTTCGGGAAAAAAGATCAATGGAATCGAGGGACTTCATAAATACTACAACTATTAGTTCTAATACTTTAGACAAGTAACTCAAAACGTTCAAGTACCTAAACGTATAGCACTGAATGAAAAGCCTTCACAAATAAGAGGTGCGTTTTATATTGATGCATACATGAGTAATTTCTTCTTAACTGTAGTTATATTTATCTTCATACATGTATATCATTATGGCTTTAATATCTCTGTACACGCAAACTATTAATATCGATATTAAACATTCACAACGCAATCGTTTAGACTATAAATATGACATATTTAGATTAGCATGTGCTCTCTACCTTAATACATTTGCGAACTCAATATCCTTATCACTGAAATGTAAGGTTTATTATTGTACAAACAGTGTGTGTAAAAATTCGTTCGGGATAGTAGCAGATGTTGTAATAGACCCCCATATTTGGAGGGCACTCGAGAATTGATTACGATGTAAGCTGGTAAGCGGATTTCTTTTTAATAGTTTTCTTTTTAAGCCCGGGGGATACTTGAAGATTCATTTCTGTGCGGTGATTTTGTGTGTTCAGTTGTTAAAAAAATGGTAAGTCTAAAGTTATGGCAATATAGAACTAGAACATGTATCACTTGCGCCTCATAAAAAGTTAATGCCTATTATTTAAATGAATCATTCAATACCGATGCGTGTTTTTTTTTTTAATATGGCTTTTTCCCCTTTTGGTAGGAGAAATTTTGCCAACGACGTCAAGACATGTCATATAGTGTGTATGTTTTATTATTTAATAGTGCTGAGAATAAAAAAATGTTGTGGATATCACAGATAACAAAATTAACACAGCACGAATGTACAGTTTATAAGAAAAGAACGGAAAAGGCGGTAGTTTTGACAGTTGCCGTCATAGAAGCATGCCATCATAAGAAAAAAAAATGATATGTACTAACTACTACAGTATATAGACTACGCAGCTTAGAGCCGTTAAAGTTTTAATATAATTCCACAACACAAGCCTTCTTGAGTTTACCGTGGGACTCAGTCAATCTGTGTCAGAATGTCCCATAATATTTATTTATTTAATTTTCATGTAAGTAAATGGTTGAGAAGCACTTCAGTAAGTGAAGAGTGTGAACTAAAAATGGACATATCACTTTTGACACTGACAGAATCTGATTTGTAGTCATGTGGTATTTGTTGGCATTGTTGCAATACCATAGTAATTCAAACACTTTTCTGTTTGATTTATTCGGTATCGTCTATGATTGTTATCACAAAAACTCGTTACCACGCGCATCGGCTCGCTTAACGCGGCAATAATGTGCGTGTTAATGTACAGATGTTCTTAGTAACCGCATTTTGACGGGTCGAGTGCTTGCCGGATGTTACATTACTACTAAATCACTATGTAAACACGGCACGGTTACAACACTATATCCGCTTATAATTACTATTCGTAAATTATTAGGTACCTATACTTGAAAGATATAAATATAAGTATTACGTTTATTGGATATAAATTATAAAATTTATACTGTGGCACACCCATTTAGAAAATAGGTACCTATTTTAATACTGTTAAGTATTAATTTGTGCAATATATTATTTTTTCATTGCCTCCTTTTCTACTAAGAGTTAATTATTCTGGGTCACTCACTTTTTTATTTTTATCCGACTACGCAAGAAGAGGGTTATACTTGAAGTAAACAATCTCTAAGTATTGTAAAGGATTTATGTCGCAATTTGAGTGACTTTTTTGACAATGTGTAGGTGACCTATGTAACCAGGCAAGCATGACCGCGTCAACGACATAACGTCAGGCCGTCTTTTTAGCACTATTTGTAAGTGCGATAGGGACGTACAGACGCGATAAAGTCTATCGAACTAGCGTGCTACGCCCGCAACGACCAATCTAAAATTGTGTAGTTCAATTATTAATAATAAGCGAACGGTCTCATAGCGAAGAGTCTCGACCAACATCTTAAGAGATTCTCGCTAGGTAGCTGGATCAAGGGTCAGATGCAGAAGGCGGTGATCTTGGACACGGCGCGGATAGTCCGACGGTTCCTCTCTCTGCAGCCCTAACCACCGGCAGCTTGGGCCCTGCCCCGCTGCTGGCGGCACCCTAGGTTAGGTTTTTTATAATATGTTTATATGTTTTTATATTGTTTTGTAAGTGTTTATTTATTTTACTTTTATACTCATATTGTAAAAAACCTAGCTTAAGAGAAAAGATAAATAAATGAAATAATAATAATAATAAAGAAAATAAATACTGAGAATAATAATAAGGCGGCTTGGGCCCTGCCCCGCTGCTGGCGGCACCCTAGGTTAGGTTTTTTATAATATGTTTATATGTTTTTGTATTGTTCTGTAAATGGTTTTATAGTTTATTTTTATATACATATTGTAAAATACCTAGCCTAAGAATGAAAATAAATACTGAGAATAAAGATTTATCTTCGTTTATATCCATTCATTGTGCTTTGTGCCTATATAAATTATACTGTGTTAATTATAAAATATACCTTCCAACAGACCTTGAAGAATACCTAGGTTTGATTTTTCAATAATGAATAACAAGATTTTACGAAAGAATATATTATAACAAGAAATCGCCAAAAAGATAACACGTTTCAGTTATCAATAGAGTACACAAATACACATATCTCACCTACTCCGGTCCAAATTCTATAAATTTACAAAGTACAGTTATCATAAAGGAAATGGCAACATTTGCATAAACATTCCGTTATTGACCAACAAGATTGTGTAGTGTATCGGGGATAAGCAAATAATCGTATCGTATCGCGATCAACTTGCTCTGTAAGCACTTACTACGAATTGATGAAACCTTCCATCTTTCTTGACATGTAAACTTTAATAAAGATTTCAACATCGCAAATAGTGTTTTTAACCCCCGACGCAAAAACGACGGAGTGTTATAAGTTTCACGTGTCTGTCTGTCTGTCTGTGTGTGTTTGTCTGTGGCACCGTAGCTCTCGAACGGATGAACCGATAGATAGATAGATAGATAGAATACTCTTTATTGGCACACCTCAGCAAGAGATACAGAAAAAAGATACAGCGGAGACAAAACAAATGATTATAAATAGAGGTAGACAACAGGCGGTCTTATCGCTAAAGAGCGAACCGATTTCAATTTTTTTTTTGTTTGGAAGCTCAGTTATTCAGGAGTGTTCTTAGCCAGGTTTCATACAAATCGGTCCACTTTCCACTATGTCGCGGTCAGGGGTTTTTTCAAAATTGTAATTTTGGGGTTAGGTTATTGACATTTTATATATTACGTTGTTACCAACGTTGTGTAAATTATTATATGGACCATAATAATCCATAGTGCATGCAAAAAAGATGATATTTTCGAACTCTGGCTGTAATGAGAACCCATTTTTATTATGTCGCAATAAATCAAGCAGCAAGAAAATTTTATGCAAAGATGACAAAAGCAGAACAAAGGCGTGAAAAAGATAAAGTGAAACTTTATTCCATAAATGCCTAATTTCTTAACGAATACGGCAAAGTGCGTGCTCTTTATAGCGCGAGACGAATTGGCGTCCGCGTTACATCCGTTTCGAGATGAGACTTTCTGCCGTATTCGAATAATACTTTTAATATGCGAGCAAGATACTTATTTTATTTATCGTATGGCATTATATTTACATGTCACTGCATTATACAATTAAAAATTAAACCTAGAAGTGTTAAAATAGTCCACGGCTTTCCCATTTAAGGTTTCGAGCTCTTAAACGTTGCCATTGAATTTGGTGTTAGGGCATTCCAGCACCATAATGGCGGATTAACAAGATACTGATATTGCGATAAGATTCTGATATCGACCTGTGTCAAACGTGATGTTTCTTCAAAAAAAAAAATTCAGTCGAATTGAGAACCACCTCCTTTTTTTGAAGTCGGTTAAAAAATGTTTTGTTAACTAACCTTATAGTTGATTATAATGATCTAAATCTAACATATTTGACTTATTGTACGTTGAATCGGGCCTTGTATGATTCTTATAACTTACAATTTTTATCTATTACTATTACACATGGATTTACATAACATAAAAAATTGCTGCCAGCATCCTTAGTATAAGGGCTTATTTCAGATTTAAGCTTGTTATTTAGATGTAAACTTTTTCACATAATTTGACTATTCCTAACATACAAAAATATACCTAATAAAGTAAATATTTGTCCAATAAGGTTGACATTGAAAATAAAAGCAAAACCAAGTTAGTATTTTAAAACAATAAAAAATGTCTCGTGTGTCCAAAAAAAGTCAAGACAGTTTGACGCGTGCACCGTGCATCCCTTTTAGAATTCAGGATTGAAAATATTTTACAAACTCCTGTCTGAACTTTGGCTACCGAAAAACCAACTTTTCAATCCACTCGTCATAATCTTTCTGTCTCATGTGTAATAAGACTTAATTTCACTTGACTGGACTAAAAATGAAATTTGGATAAACAAAGATTCGTTTAGCAGATGCATTTGTGTTTTCGTCACTGTAATAAGGATTAATTTCGTGTAAATTAGAAGTAAAAAGTCTTGTATGGATCGAGGGTAGTGTTTATAAATAAATCCGATATTCAGTTGTTTATATTTTGTTATTTTTACTCGTGTTTGATGTGACACGTGAAATTGTTTTGTTTGAATCGAAAAGTAAATTGTGTTTCAAAATATTCATTTTCTTTTCCACGTTTATTAATAGATATCTTTATTACTTTACAGTTATACAACTTACAGTTGTATAGCATGTACAACATACATACAATCAACAATTCTCGCAAATATAAACACCTTAGATAGTTGCAGACCGTTCTTCAAAAAATTACGTATACTAACTCTACCATCTTTATATATACTAGAAGCCTGTAAATTTGTGCGAAAGCACCCATCCCTGTATTCTAAAGTCAAAGATCATTGCAACTATCACATGAATCTGCAGCATAAAGACAGACTAGCTATTCCGAGTAGCAACTTGCAAATGAGTAGTAACAGCCCGCATATGACAACTATACGTATTTACAATAACTTGCCTAAAGAGATAACCAAAGAGACTAAATATAATAAGTTTGTTATAAAATTGAAAAATTACTTAATTGACAATTGTTTTTATTCCTTACAAGATTATTTTAATTTATATAAATTCCAAAAGTAACTCAATAAGCTATTCAATAATGTATTCAATAATGTATTCAATAATGTATTCAATAATGTATTCAATAATGTATTTTATTAATTTATTCTTTGTGTATATTTTAGTTATAGTTTTTATTTATATTTTTTGCAATACTCTAACAGGGTCTCATGTTGTGTTGTGCCTTACCTTTTATATCTGCCACCTGTAATAATTATGTACCAACATGGAAGCAATAAAGAATTGAATTGAATTGAATCACGTATGTATCCCATAAAGGGGTAGGCAAGAGCACATAAACCACTCAAGTTTCAGTGCCACTCTTGGCAAAAAAGGGGTGGAAAACACACAGTCATATAGATGATAAAAAAATATAGTACGTAATAGTAGTACCTATCTATTTTAAAGAAATATAGATGTCCCCACGCAGAAAAAGGGACTAAGGTTTAGCTTTCCCAGGGCCAATGTATAGTCAATCACTCGGAACTAGGCCACTGTAGAACTATGTCATAGTGACGTTATTACTCAGATTGTAAGAAATCTCTTACTGCTTGTCATTTTGACATGGTTGTAGAGTGGCCTAGGGTTCCAATTGGTTGACTGTACTAGTTATGTCCGCGAACCTAATAGGACCACATTCAGCCTCGTACTGTCAGAATCAAAATATGGAAGCGGCAGTATTTTTATGCTATAGGAGGCAAACAAGCAGCCAGATCGCCTGATGGTAAGCGATCACTGCCGCCCATGGGCACCCGAAACACCAGAAGGATCGGAGGTGCGTTGCCGGTCTGGTACGAGTATAAATAGATAGGTAATTAGGTACGTTCTTTTCTGTAGTGATGGGGTAAGTATATATTTTAGGTGATGCCGCTTGTCTGATCAATACTACAACAGATGCTTTACTCGAACTGTTTAGATCTCTAAAAGTATTAGGATTCCTAACAAATTTGCCAATCGTATGCACTGTATTAAACGAAACGGTAATCTTACTATATCATTATTCCGTATTAATACAGACGACATCGTTAGTGTTTCATTCGCTACAGATCGTAAAAGATTGACATCTTGGCTAGCCTCTCTGGATAGCTAATTTTGGCGCTTTTTATTTGATATGTCGTTTAGCGCTATTGATGCCGACTGTACCGCACTTTAAAAGTGTTCCCCGTGATCCCGCAAATCCCAATTAATTCCTCCAAGTGACGTCCGTTTAATCCAACCTGGCGTTTTTAATGCCAACTTAATTAACTTTTATTAATGAGAGCGGCTAAGTTACGAATTAAAGGAATTAATTCGGTCTATAATTAACTGAGGCTGAGCATCATGGCTATGTTTAATTAGTGTCTGTAAGAGACATTTTTGCGGGGAGCGGAAAACTGCTTCTAACACTTTTTTTTTGTATTTTTCTGCTAGATAGAATATACATTGGGGGATTTAAAATTTGATTATAAATTACATATATGGTAGCGCACCCTAAGTCTATTTTCTATTAATATTTTTATTTTACACACATTATATTTATTAGTACTTAATTAGAGAAGAGAGGAGTACTTATTAGCAAAATATTATTGAAAATTGCTCAGTCCGTCGTAGTCTTGTATCCTCTTTCAATAATTTGAACATAAAAAAAAAAAATAATATTCTATTACGCATTTCGTAGCATGGAAATAAAAATTCTTTATTTACATGAACATATTTACATAATTATATAAGAAACTAAGACTAAACTTAAAAGCTAGCTAATGTCCTGTGCTAATGTCTAAAATAGGGACTTGAGGCATTGTACCAAGGATACTAGCGACATTTCCTCGCTGTATCGCAATGCTGATACGTTGTGCGAGGAAGTCGCCAGCTCTTCGGTCACCAGTTACCTCAACCAGCCATAGCATTCGTAGCATTAATTCCAATGAAAAAAATCAGAACATTACCGTGAAAGAGAAACGACATGACGGGTAGGTACCTATTACACGTACGTACGTACCTATTTATTTCAGCGGCATGTAATGTCATAACTCGGAACAGCTTAGTCACTTATCTAAGGCCCCTTATGGTGCTCCCACACTGGGATGTGTTGGAGCAAGTAGGCCTGGCACATGATGGCCGCGAGAGTATGTCGCCGCGAGATAGACTACCCGTCCTTATGTCATTAATACAGTTAGAAGAAGACGTGTCATCTATCTCGCGGCGACATACTCTCGCGGCCATCATGTGCTAGGTAGGCCTACAGGTCGATACAGACGGACTGCTAACTCGACTGCTTTTTACATCACACGCTGAATGCAAGCCAACTAAACAGTTTGCTTAAAAATTATATTTGGGTTGCAGTCCCTTCCAGTCTGTATCATCCTAACCAAAATAGGTATAAGGAAAATGTCTGTCAAGGACAGAATAAGATAGATATCGGTTCGAAAAATCTTGAATTCGTAATGTAAAATGGAAACAAAATTGGAAAAGACCAAAGGCGTCACAATAAGATATAAACCAAGGAAAAATTACTTGTAACAAAAAAATGGAAAATTCAAAGGAAAACAGATATATTGAGCTATTTTTAGTATCTTTATATGAGTAACCGTATTACGAGTTGAACATGTTGATACATTGCACATTTCTATCAGATCTCATTCGCATTAATGTTTGCCGCGATATCAAAATACCTGAAGGCAACTGAGTTCGCGCAGACACTAACGAAATGTGAAATACCAACTCGTGGCGTTACATTTACACCCTAAAACTAGTGATCCATCTCTCTCATAACAAAGTTACGACCACACATACTGGCACGCTTTGACTGTGACACGCATTGTTAGCAAAGTTGCCGGCGGAATTCCGCTCCGCGAGTTCAGAAATTCTTTGTTATTTTTATACGAGCAATTTTCACGTAGGCCGGAAACGTGGAAATGACAAGCGGAAACAGATTTGTTTGTGTTGTGATTTCTAGAAATTTCAAAACTCTTAATATAAAATGAAATGAGATATGTTACACAGGAGATGAGAACCTAGCCCCAAATGTTATATGTTCTCCGCCCAAATTATGTTAAAGTAATACGGGAAGCAAACATACAAACAAACTTAAATAACTTAAAACAACACTAAATACTTCATACTAAATATGATGTTATTTCTGCATAACATGAAGGAATTAGGATTCATCAGATAGAAGACTGTTGTTTTTTCTTTTTTTTTGTACTGTGTGTAATTACTTATATTTATTTATTTATTGATTTTCAGTGATTGACCGTTATGTTGTTTAACCTTTTTCAATACTTTTTCTTCCTTCAAATCACAAAAAAAATAGTCCATGCCACTGGTTATTCCTACAAACTACTAGTAAAGCTACTTAGGCTACATCTAGGTTCTTAGTAAGATACTCAGGACAGGATATCTTTCAGAAAGCCAGATAACGTCTGCAATAAGGAATTAGATTAGATTGGCACAAGACCAAGAAAGAAATCTACTTTTGTTTCTCTTCTGTGGTATAAGGATATTATATCTTCGAAACCTAACCAACAAGCAATCTTAATGTATCTTAATACTCATATTAAAGGGCAAAAATAATGCAGCTACGTGATTATGAAGTTATTTTGTTGCACATTTTGTCCTTCCATTCACATGTCCAAAATATACTGTGGTCGGTGGTCGGTGGTTTGGTAGTGAGTGTTTTTAAATAAACGTCTGATAGAAACTCACTTGGTAGGTACTAGGTACGAGTATATTTATAAAAAGAAATATTAACCTGAACATATTTACACAATTGTATAAGAAACTATACTTAAAAGCTAGCTAATATCTATGATAGGCCCTTGTGGCATTGCACCAAGGATGCTGGCGACATTTCCTCGCTGTATCGCAATGCTGATACGTTGTGCGAGGAAGTCGCCAGCTCTTCGGTTACCAGTTATCTCAACCAGATGCGTCGCGATTTCTGTGAAAAACTTCTATATTTATTATCTATAGGAATTGTATGTGTAGCTGTGGAAACTAAAACAATATACTCGTAGTAGTGGGTACTTACTAAGTGGGTGTGACTCAGAGCTACTGTGTCTCGCGAGAATACCTTGGTTTGTGCACTTTGTTATTAAACGAGATATAAGAGACTAGAATTTTAGTCACATCACTTATTATTAGATATTATGTTTAATAGTAAAGTATATAGTGGCTCAGGTTAGGGAAGAGTGGCGCTCTCTTGTGTCGGAGACCAAGATCCTTTTTGGATCACTGAGCCAGTGAAGTAAGTAAGTAAGTAAATTATCTATCTGTGTTTAATATAATTGTAAATATGCTGTGAACAATTTTATTATCAATCTGCGATTTTCACTGCTAGTTATTACAATGGAATGTTACTACATGAATTTGGTACAATTTAGTTAAATTATTGGGCGCATTGTCTACCACAGTTTAGCAATAATTTTATTGCCTGTATGTTAATAATTTATCTCGGATTTATTGCAAAGCAAAGGAAAGAACTGCATTCTATTTGTTGAACATTATTTGTATCCGTCATATTATGTAACACCTTTTTTAGAGAAAGAAGGAACTTTTTTGTATACAGGTATTGTAGGTATGAAGAAGTTAATCGACCACTCTATCATAGGAACTTTAGACGTCATTTGTTTGCGCTTTTATAGCAATAAGTTGTCATTGAATCGCTTTATAATTGGCTTTTAAGCTAAGTAATAGGTATTCTGGTAACTATTACTTATCTAAACAGATTTAAATCATTCAACATATACTCAATGATTAATTGAAATACGGTTGTACTCAAGTTATTATATCGCTATTGTTGCAACATGTTTCGGGCCAATTCGGAGGCCCCTCTTCAGGGATAACATAGGAGTTCACGCGACGACTAAACTCCGCAGACTAACTGCGCCGCTCGCCGTTTCGCCCGCCCCGAATTGGCCCGAAACATGTCGCAGCAATAGCTATATAATAACGTGAGTACAACCGTATTTCAATTAATTATTTGAATATATCTCACGAAAGTTTAACGTGTATATACTCAATGATTTTATATCTTACGACACCTAGCCATTTACAAAGGTTTCTAATGGAAACCCACCTCCACTATCGCATCTGGTAGCAGCAGTAAATAAACGCAATGCTGCGCGCGCGCTGAGATAAGCCCGAATAAATCTGTGACCGGAAGCTTAGGAGTTAGAACTTACATTGTACATTTGATATAAGATAACAAATATAGGTACTAATATACTAAGAATTATACGATTTTGGGTTTGTTTAAAGTAAAATACAAATCAATCTACTTAATCTTAGGCGAGGAAATGTCGCCAGTATCCTTGGTACAATGCCTCAAGGGCCTATTTTAGACATTAGCTAGCTTTTAAGTTTAGTCTTAGTTTCTTATATAATTATGTAAATATGTTCATGTAAATAAATTGTTTCAAAAAATCTTAGGCTGATTCAAGTCCCTATTACTTTTCCTGCTGCTTAGGAAAAAACAAAATATTCTAAGTATACATACATACATATAATCACGCCTGTATCCCATTAAGGGGTAGGCAGAGCACATGAATAAGTTTCAGTGCAACTCTTGGCAAAAAGGGGTTCAAAGAAATCCTAATTGTGACATTACAGTGAC
Source organism: Leguminivora glycinivorella (assembly GCF_023078275.1). Classification (NCBI taxonomy): domain Eukaryota; kingdom Metazoa; phylum Arthropoda; class Insecta; order Lepidoptera; family Tortricidae; genus Leguminivora; species Leguminivora glycinivorella. The sequence goes on from NC_062975.1 coordinate 4,379,181, forward strand.
AGGTTGCCAGCCTCTCGCCTACGCCACAATTTAACCCATATCCCACAGTCGACTCTAACACAGTCGAGTCTAAGTATACATAAGTAATAAACATCTGCCTACATTCAAAAGTCTCATTTTACCACTAGAAAATCGATTAAAACATAAAATAATCCTGTCACATTTTATTTTTTATTTTTTTTATTTTTTATTATAAATGGGCTTACTCTTGACCACAGACTAGCCAAAGGCAAAGACGTGGCCTACGATGGAGTGAGCTCGCCCAGAAGATGCCTGTTCACTCTTGATTTGAAGGTTGCCGGGTTATATTGTTACAATTTTGGGGAATACCTAAGGGTAAATAAAGTAAACTAGGTATTTATATAGAAAATAACTTTTTAATAAATTTTCTTTTTGAAAATAATTTCGAGAGTAATAATACACTACTTAGTAACGCCTAACTGGTAGGGAATGAAACTACCCTTATTATACTACTTATTGTAAATTATATCGCTAGCTCAGTTTATTTACTTAAAAAAAAAACAAATACCTAAAATTTAGAGCATAGGGGTGAGTCAGTAGTTCTAGTACTGGAAGACCGGGTAAAAGGTAAATTATTAATTAATTAAAAAATTTATTTATGTTGGGCGCCTTTAAAAAAAAACGAGGAACGCTCTGACCTTGGGGACGTCTAACCGAGTTGAGGAGAGGTGGCCGCTGCAGCCACGGAATGGGAGCTCTTCCATACCGATCGTCACAGCCTCCTGTCCACCGGTCCAGGCTCGGGAAGCATCAGCTCTGCTCTGTCTTCGAACGTTAACCTCCAAATCTGAGGACCTGAAATAGGTTTAAAAAAAAACAATGACCCTGAGGCTTCCACCAACCCTTAGCGAGGGTTAAAATATTACTCGAACGAATGTGAAACGTACCCATTCCAGAAAAGAAGCCGGCTTGTGGTTCCGTGCAATCATGTCAATGGAAGGGGTCCTCAGTAATTTTATAAAAATAAAATCATCTGAAAATAATGGACACAAGAATTAGCACTGAACGTAACACAACAAACTGCATTCGAATATGGAAGAAAATACTTACGATTATGCGATTAATTCGCGATTTAAAAATTAGAATGTGGCGCATTGGCCCTGAAGAATTTGAAAACCACCCGTCTACATCCTTTCCAATATGCAAAGTGTCGGCTGACAGCTCGGCCCACAGATACGTGACGAGATGCATTCGCCTATAGACAACAACTTTAACTTCTGTCTTAAAGAGGGTAATAAAATATTTCCAAAAAGGAACGAAAACTAACAATACAATAATAAATTGAGTTTTATTTTTAATAAATGAAAATTCAAAAGGGATTTTGGAAGGAAATAAATTAACGACGATCGACACGCCATCTTTTGTCATTCTAGCTAACAGCAAACTGGGTTATCAATACAATCCTGCCGATAGATGGCTCTGCCTGTACGAAACCAATAGTTACTTGAGTATAATATCAGCTAAATAAAAATATACCTACGAGGTTTGAAAAAATATTGTTACAGTACTCCCCTCCCCAGAGAAAATTTTGACGCAGGCAAAATTTTTGAGCTGGTCCCCAGCTCCAAACTACAGGAAATATGGGTAATATAACAGCTACAACTCGAAATCTATAATCGATAACAAAAAAACCATCCAAATCGAACCCACGCACTAAACCAGATAAGAATAGCCCCTTTTTTTTTTTAGGTAAATTACTACATTACGTCGCATCGTCTATATTTCTTGGCGGCACAGCGAGCTATACCAGACAGCGGGCTGTACGTCCAAGCGATATAACGGAAGACGGCTTATAGCTAAATGAAATTTCCCTAACAAATATCGGTGACAGCTAAGAATACAAAGAACAGACAATAACACCAGAACAACGAAGCGTATATACCGGCTGCGTCTATGTACGACACAAGACGGAACGTTTCGACACAACATTAGACATAAGTACAAGGGTTGACTGTACAGACCGCGTCTCAGGCGACGCAAGTCTGTCGGTCCGACAACACAAAAGAACGCCAACGTTCACGCATATGATTTAAGTCATATCGCAAAGCATCAACAAGGGTACAACACTGCTATTAAGAATTCTCCGTTTAAATCCGCAAGAATCCGACCAGCCAGTGAAGCTGAAATGCTGGTTTAAAACGCCAGCACCCAGAAAACTACGTGAAGAGAACTTTTAAATCGTCCACTCACCACCAAACATCGAAAAGGTAATACTTGTGTACGGACGTATTAGTACCATCCGGACACAATGTACTTAACTCCCACTTCAAACACATAAAGAAAACGCCTACTATACATCAAAACAAAAAAACTACCTATCACCGATAACTGCTAATAAATGAATACCTACTCCTTAACGTAACAACAATATGGAAAAACTTGTGTTAAATCTAACCCACCGGAAAGTAGGTAATAAAGATAACGCCTCGTAAACAACTTAGATCACGATCACTTTCACAACAAAATATTTATTCTAAAGTATTCTCAACCACAAAGGAAACCCACGAATAATATTAAATGTGCACGCTGGACTAATTTAAACAATAAAAGGTCCAAACGATCACCCAATTATTTAAATATAAAAGTTAGGTTAAATTATTATTTTTAACATTTTTTAGAATCACCCTGTATGCTCTTTACATGTTTAACTTTATGTAGTAAAACTCAATTAAAATACCTACATAAATATTTGTACTAAATTTACAACATCAAACTTCAATATCGTTAAGGAAGGAAGAATAAAATAGGTAATTTAGAAAACAAGACACCAATTCTTACGACTGGCTGTAGGTACTTTAAATTACTTCAACTATTATCATTAGGTAAGAACTATGAACAATTAAAATTAACCACCTTCTAGAAAAAGAGTAGGTATGTAGTCTAGTTAAATACAATGTAAAATAAATTTAATTTGCTAATCACACCTTTCACATCAAAATGTAAAAAAAAATCCTCATTTACGAATTACAAAATGCAGTAGGTACCAAGCGTGTGGTACTATTTAGAATTAAATACAAGCATAACTTCTTACTTTTCACTAAAATAAAGAGACAAAATGGTTTTGTAGGTATATATAGTACTGTTGGCAATGAATAAAAATAACCAGATTTGGTACCCACCAACTAACAAGAGGTAATAATTATCTATATGGTATACTATACATTTAACACACAAAGAAAGTACGGAACGAAAGTAAATACGGAAACCTTTCCTTTATTTTTAGTAAGGAATTTGTTATTTAAAGTAATGTTTAACATTGATTTTGCCAACAATCTTAGGTAGGTATGTAAATAATCTCTAATACTATGTTTAAGAAAATTATTAAATAGGTAAGCAACTAACGGTCTTCCAGCCTGAACTCTCTAAAGCCACACGTAGGGCTGCCACTGTTACAATTTTGGGGAATACCTAAGGGTAAATAAAGTAAACTAGGTATTTATATAGAAAATAACTTTTTAATAAATTTTCTTTTTGAAAATAATTTCGAGAGTAATAATACACTACTTAGTAACGCCTAACTGGTAGGGAATGAAACTACCCTTATTATACTACTTATTGTAAATTATATCGCTAGCTCAGTTTATTTACTTAAAAAAAAAACAAATACCTAAAATTTAGAGCATAGGGGTGAGTCAGTAGTTCTAGTACTGGAAGACCGGGTAAAAGGTAAATTATTAATTAATTAAAAAATTTATTTATGTTGGGCGCCTTTAAAAAAAACGAGGAACGCTCTGACCTTGGGGACGTCTAACCGAGTTGAGGAGAGGTGGCCGCTGCAGCCACGGAATGGGAGCTCTTCCATACCGATCGTCACAGCCTCCTGTCCACCGGTCCAGGCTCGGGAAGCATCAGCTCTGCTCTGTCTTCGAACGTTAACCTCCAAATCTGAGGACCTGAAATAGGTTTAAAAAAAAACAATGACCCTGAGGCTTCCACCAACCCTTAGCGAGGGTTAAAATATTACTCGAACGAATGTGAAACGTACCCATTCCAGAAAAGAAGCCGGCTTGTGGTTCCGTGCAATCATGTCAATGGAAGGGGTCCTCAGTAATTTTATAAAAATAAAATCATCTGAAAATAATGGACACAAGAATTAGCACTGAACGTAACACAACAAACTGCATTCGAATATGGAAGAAAATACTTACGATTATGCGATTAATTCGCGATTTAAAAATTAGATGTGGCGCATTGGCCCTGAAGAATTTGAAAACCACCCGTCTACATCCTTTCCAATATGCAAAGTGTCGGCTGACAGCTCGGCCCACAGATACGTGACGAGATGCATTCGCCTATAGACAACAACTTTAACTTCTGTCTTAAAGAGGGTAATAAAATATTTCCAAAAAGGAACGAAAACTAACAATACAATAATAAATTGAGTTTTATTTTTAATAAATGAAAATTCAAAAGGGATTTTGGAAGGAAATAAATTAACGACGATCGACACGCCATCTTTTGTCATTCTAGCTAACAGCAAACTGGGTTATCAATACAATCCTGCCGATAGATGGCTCTGCCTGTACGAAACCAATAGTTACTTGAGTATAATATCAGCTAAATAAAAATATACCTACGAGGTTTGAAAAAATATTGTTACAATATGAGCTCGGAAATATATTGGTTGGTTGGTCGGAAATATATTATGGTTATATTGGTTATCACAAACCAAACGGTAACCAACCAGGCTGCCACAGTATCCGCAGTATCTCGGTCGACACGAGTGCTAATCCAAAACCCTATTAGTTTTATCGCTCACCGCTATCACGGTTCACGCTTGACTGCCCACGCGTCATCCGATTTTGCCTCCAAGCCGATAGAAAATATTTTATTGTCATATTTTGGCTCGGGGCTGAGATAAACTTAGGAACAGTGACAGGGAAGCGAACTGCTACTGCGTCTATAGATAGATAGATTTATTTCTCCTTGAAAATAACATGGTATTTAACAATTAAAGATGTCTCCAAATAACATGAATTCACAAAAAGATCGTAAGATTGTAAAACATAATCAAATTCATTAAATATTTTTTTAAATAACTACTTAACTAAACACACAACAATCAAAGAAACTCTAAACAAAACAATAATCAACCAAAAAAATTAAAATTTTGAAAAAACGCCCGACTGCGACATAGTAGACCGATTTTCATGAAACATGGTTAAGAACTCTCCCGACTAACTCGGCTTTCAGACAAAAAAAACTAAATATAAATCGGTCCATGCGTTCGGGAGCTACGATGCCACAGACAGACACACACACAGACAGACAGACAAACAGACAGACAGACAGACAGACAGACAGACAGACAGACAGACAGACGGACAGACAGACAGACTTCAAGCTTATCCCGTCGTTTTTGTGTCAGGGGTTAAAAACCAACGTCCCGTGCAATTAGCACTGTTTCTAAAACTTATCTACCAAATGAATGCAATACCATCTAATAAAATACACCTTTTAACTATCGATAGCATATCTTACGCATTTACTATTAACGGCGACGGTATTTTACCGGGTAACTCCATTACCGGGCGTCACGGCAAATGGATTATACGTGTCGTGTCCGGGTTATCCGGATAATGAATCCGGTTATAGCCTAAAATAACTGGAATCTGAATGTATTTTCAGGTCATAAGTGGGGTAATGGTTTTTGCGCTTCGTGTTAAATTATTGGCTTTTTTCGTGATTAAATGATACCTACAATGCAAAGATGCAGACGCTGACGCTGTGTGTATCTAAATATACTGGGTGAAATCGGGGTCATGATCCAAACTGTGAAAAACGTGTTAAGATGGTGTTTCTGAACAAGGTTTCCCATGGAACAAATATGAAAATCGCAAAAAAAATTAACAGTTTTCATACCGACCGGTGCAGGAGTTCACGATTTCCAGTAGAGTTTCATTAATATATTAACACATTTACAAGGGATTGGTATGGAGAAATTTATACATATTAATGAACTTGAACACGAACTAGTCTAAAAAAATAGGAAAAATATTCGAGTTTTTTTTTGGGAAAAGGGTTTTCAGAAAAACCATCTTAACACGTTTTTAAACGTTTGGATCATGACCCCGATTTCACACTGTATAAAAGAAGAAACTGACTGAATGACTGACATATCAACGCACAGCCGAAACCGCTACTCCTAGAGATTCCAAATTTGGAACGTAGGTTCCTTATGGGGTGTAGAGGAGCACTAAAAAAGGATCTTTCAAAATTTACCTCTTAAGGGGGTGAATTGGGGGTTCAAAGTTTGTATGGGAAAACAATATTAGCTTGAAAAGAACAAGTACCTAATAAATAGTATCTTCACCTTCCTCTTCTTCACATCTTGCTCATATAATCAATTTTCATTAGACTTATATTGACCGGGATATAGACCGTAATTACCTTTTTGATTTTTGTCGAGCTCCCGATATTCCGACGCAGTTGCATGCATCATGATCACGGAAAACTGACGAAGGCGGGTGGATGTTAAAGTTCCATAGACAGCGCGCGATCTACCCTCCTTCGCGCGCGTCGGCTGCGTTCACTTTCAGCGTTACCACTGGTCGCTGGTATATCCCAGTCAATATAAGTCTAATGAAAATAACCGTGAATCATTCAAAACTCTTATAATCAATTTTGTTGAGGATTTTAAATTATAATTACCAAAGGCAGGTAGTCGTATTCTAAGAGACGTACCTACTCGTATTTTCCATTAAAATATTTTAATTTGCACTTTTTAAATTTTGTATATGCTTTGGTCATTTTCTACTTTGACATTTATTTATAATTTACTGCTCTCTCGTTATCTAATGAGATAAATAAATAAGTTTGGAAAATAATTAACACAAAAAAAAAACAATTTCTATTTTTGACCTTATATATTTGTCTCCAACAACTTACTTCATTTCGAATATAAATCCGTCGTTTCAAGGTATGTCGAATCAGGAAATATCCGCAACTTGCGTGTTCCGGACACGCGGCGGCAATAAGCCGCACAAATCCGGCCGACACGTCGCTACGGACCGTGTATCAGACAAAACGGCGTGTAGCGACTCGACTCGCTACACGCCGTTTTGTCTGATACACGGCCCGGAATAGTTGCGAAACAAAAAGGAGAATACTTACCTAAGTAATCCTTACTAACTAATATTGTAAATGGGAAAGTGTGTCTGGCAAAATGGAACGACGAATTGATGTGATTTTTTAAGTGGCCTATTATGTCACTCTCCATCCCTTAAACTATGTGTTAAAGGGATCGAAAGTGACATAATAGGCTGCTTTCTGTTTCGTTTTAACCCTCTACTTCTCTAAATGGAGCATTCCGCAATTTTCGAATTTAACGCGAGCCAAGCCGTGGGCAAAAGCTAGTGTAATAATTAAAACAATTTTTAATCTATAAATTGTTTTCACGAAGACGGTTCTTGGTACTACGTGACGGGTAGTTTCAACATACACAATCTGCCGTATTCAAACGATGCTATTAAGGTGTGAGTAAGATGTGACTTCCATAATGGCACCGATCTGTGAAAAGTAACGTGATGTTTCGTAAGACAAAAACTTAATTTTTGATACGGATATGCAGTTAACCCATATGCTCTCTAGACCATATGGTTTTGGAATCGAGCTGAATTTTAAAAGTAGACAAATTTGTACTGCAATAAAATCACCTTGACTTGTTTTTGGTCGTATCCGATCAAACCGTATGCACCGTCGAGTTCTCAACACTCAGCCTAGTCCAACATGTGAAATTCGAGCAGCTCGGCGCGTGCCCCGTGCGTGTAACCACTTTGTTCCACCACGTTCCACGAACCTCTCGAGTCTCACACTGATTTAGATTCAGAGTAGAGTGTGTCCACACTAGCAGTAACAATTTTTAGGACCTTACACAGCCGGAATCACAGATAAATCCGAATGTGTGCAGTTGCCTATAATATAATACCCGAAAGTTCTCCTAGTTACGGAGCGAAACATGTTGAGCGACCTTCGACAATTTTATGTGAGCGACCCGATTTTACATGTTTAATTTCTTTTTTTATTTAAGTTTAATACCTATAAATAAAATGATGGTGACAAGTATTTAAAACATAAATGTACTTAATAGCCATCTCATTACAAGCAGTTATTATTCAATGTCACGGACATAAATGATTCCCGAGATTTATTTAAATTAGATTCATTTAACAAAACGTAATGATGAATCGAGCCTAATTTAGAAAGTAAATGCAATAAAACCACTGTTACAAGTTTTCAATGGGTCCGATAAAACGAGTAGCCGTATGCGCCGTCGAGTTCTCAACACTCGGCCTAGTCCAATAACATGTAAAATTCGGGCAGCTCGGGGCGCGTGCCCCGTGCGTGTAACCACTTAGTTCCACCACGTTCCACAAAGCTCACGAGTCTCACACTGATTTAGATTCTGAGAGTGAAGCGTGTCCACACTAGCAGGAACAATTTTTAGGACCTTACACGGCGGAATCACGGTAGTTGATTTTTTCAGATTGATCTGCCAGACTTATATTGACCGGGATATAGACCGTGATTACCTTTCAGATTTTTGTCGAGCTCCTGATATTTCAAGGCAGTTGCATGCATCATGATCACGGAAAACTCAAATCATCATCACTCATTCAAAACTCTTATTGATCTGCCAGAGTTGAAAATTCAAATATTAAATTCATAATGCACCTCTGTCTATACGTACTTTTAATCTAATTTGACATGAAATATTTATGAAAAGTCCACAAAATGAAGCATGCGCGGATCCGGGATCATGACCCCCATGACCCCCACTGGAGCCTAGGTTGGCCATACAAATAGACCACGTGACCCCCCCTGGGGCCTGGGCCTTTACCACGTGACCCCCCCCCCGGGCACGAAGCTAGGGGATAGGACAAGTCGTATGCATAAAGAACATGACAAAAATCCAATCTGAATCCGATCAGTCAATGTCACCAAAAATGTTACTGGACAATTTTCTTTGCATAAATTCCACTTTGAGTAACTATACAAGTTCGCCAATAATTATGGGACTCGTGCCCTTTTTCACTGAGTCAATTTGAGTTATACCCTTTTTCACTAGGCCCACAGAATTATCTTCATTTATATTACATTAATGCGAAATGTACTTAGCCATCTCATTACAAGCAGTTATTAAATGTCACGGACAAATGCGATTTCTGAGATTGATTTCTAAAGCTGTCTCTTCTGTGTCTCTTCTATAGTAATGGTTTTGTTTATTTTGTCTTTTGTTCTAATATTTTAACAAGTTCCTTACGCATTCATATTTTCATGTTCCTGCCGGCCTAACCGAAGTTACAATTTTATTGTTGACGCTATACGTGGCGATAGAAACTCAGTCTCACCATAAATTAAATATAACAAGATCATACCATCCCATACATTAAAATGCGACCGCCTAAGACCGCGCTTACACTCCACCACACATAGATGGCGCCACAAAAAAATGTCTTGTAGCTTTCGATTATACTTGTAGATGGCGTTAAGTGTCACTTTTGACATAGATTTACGGCTTGGAATTGACACTTAATGCCAATCTACAAGTAATCGGTGGCAACAAGGCATTTTTTTTGTGGCGCCATCTATGTGTGGTGGTCGCGCGCGTTCGTAGGCGGTCGCATTTTAATGCATGGGATGGTATGATCTTGTTATATTTAATTTATGGTCTCACTCTATCGCGCCACTACAGCCGGTCTAGCCGAAATGAGAAATTGCTGACGCTACACGCTGATCGACACGCGGTCTGGCTCTGTCGCTGCAGAATACGAGAGAGAGAGAGAGAGAGAGAGAGAGAGAGAGAGAGAGAGAGAGAGAGAGAGAGAGAGAGAGAGAGCTACGAAACGCTTACGAAGCGTAAGCAATTGTGGCGTTGGATAAGTACCCTGTTTGACTTGGTCTTCAAACAAAGGCCACAGAAAGCGTGTCAAATCGTTCTGGCTATTTACGCACTAACGTTTCACTACTTCCTTCACTGACAAAACTATAATACCAATCCTAAGTCTTATTACAAGTAAATAAGTGTCTGCAATTGTGAGTAACATATTTTTCTGAAGGTAAGTATACAGTCAACAACACAGCTGTGAATGTAAAATGCTAAAAATATGTATACACACTAGAGATGGGCCGAATATTCGGTAAATATTCGGTATTCGGCATATTCAGCAAGTTTTTCAATATTCGTATTCGGCCGAATAGTTCGGTTATATTGCCGATTATTTATCGAATAATCAAAGTTAATAAATAGCGTAAATTGTTTCGTAATTCTTGGGATAATGACATCCTATTTCAGGATTCTAAGGACCAAAGGGGGTTAAAAATGCGTTAAATATAAGGACTTACCTACAATAATTATGTAAAAAAGTAAAAATGACGTAGCTTAAGCAACAAAAATCTAAATTTTCTTATGCACTAAATTATAGGAACATTAAGAGCCTTAGAGTGTTAGTAGGTACCCATTACCAATCATTAAAAAGTTTTTAACTCTAAGCCAGGATTTAAAATATAGTGGAACCGAATATTCGGCCGAATGTTCGGTTCGGTACCTGCTGAACCGAATGTTCGACCGAATATTCGTATTCGGCAAAGTCCGTATTCGGCCCATCTCTAATACACACTTAAATATACAGACAATAAAGTTCTGTATACATATTTTTTGCACTTTGTATTCACAGTTGTGTTTGGGACTGTACTTCAAGAAAACAGACTTCAATTTACTAATACAATACTAACTGCGTTGAATGTATTGAGCGCCTGTCTAGGCTCAAAAGATTGTAAAGATGTTACTGTAGAACTGTATAACTGTAGATACATTTTATGGTATTTGTGGGTACTAAGAATGTTCCTACTGTTTAGAAATTTACTCAACTATAACGGTAATTTATTTATTTATTTATTTAGTCGTATGGCATCAATTTAAAAATAGGCAATTATTTCTACATTTTGAATGTCAATATTCAGGGACAATAATTCCAATATAACAGTAATTATTTATTGTATCCAGGAGATTGGTTAGAAAATAAGATATTTACACATTACGTCACTATCTTTTTACAAGAGCGAGATAAATAAGTAATTGCTAGTTTTTTTTTTGTTCTTTGGTTCAGATATAAGGTAAAATTATTCAAGTTTAAACTTTGCTTGTTACTTTAACATAAAGTGCCCATGTCGAATACTAGTTCAGCGTTGAGCACTAGTACCCAGTTTCACCTTTATTTCTGAATACAATTTATATGAAGTAATTAAACATCTATCATGATTTTTTAGTCATTTTTTTAGTCAGACAAACTGTGTACATAACTTTTGGCGTTGTTTATATCGGTTACCCACAATAACGTATGATATAAAGTTGCCTATGTTTGTTTCATGGTTCGTGCCTGTTGTGAGTTGAACCACTTTCCTGATTGCTACACGAATATTCAAACTGCGACCGCGCCTAAGTAATAGTTCTAGAATAGCGGAGTGGCTACACGGCCGGCATAAAATATACATTCAGTGTACTTTGTCTAGAATACTACAGTACCTAGTTTAAAGCAACATGTCCTGAAAATACAACGCGAAGGTAAAGTTCAATGTGATTAAAAAAAAAACATGTCGCTTTCGCACACATGAACGAGCGTATATTGAAACGTGCTCAATAACATCTTCAAACTTCAAAGACATGTATGAGAATAAAGGCCCTTTCACACTACTGCTCAACGGTGCAGCAATGGCACTCTTAAATTTTTTCATAATATGAATGTTATAAATTTTGTTACGATTACGCTGTTGTTTATTTATTACTAGCTTTTTCCCGCAGCTTCGCTCGCGTTAGAAAGAGAGAAAAAGTAGCCTATGTCACTCTCCATCCCTTCAACTATCTCCAGTTAAAAAATCACGATAATTCATCACTCCGTTTTGCCGTAACAGGCGGACAAACAAACATATTAGTATGGATAATACGTACTTAGGTATTCTAAAATATCAATAACTCATAGTTTTAATACTTTGTAAAATGCATTAGAAAGAATCAAGAGTTCGAAATGTAACAGAAATACCTAGTCGAATAATACATACAACATAGTTCATTGACGCCAAACAATGGCATCTGTCGCCTTAAATTTTTTATTACTTTTTAAAACTTTATACGGTTTCTGTCATCGATACCTGAGTATTGCCAGTGTCGAGTTACCGAGTAGCGAGGAAAATATTTGACACTGGCCACAGGTGTGCCGTGACGAATTAGAAAAAAAGTGTAGGTACATAAGTACTGCAATATAGTTGCGAGTTGATGCGGTTTAGCACAAGCGGTTTTCAATTTTTAAAATGTAACATTTTTTTTTATAGTACAGCTTCCTCGCGCCATGTACAATGAACTGCAAAATTGTAAGGCGAATTTATCAATGACTTCCTCCATTATTTCTCCTTGAATTTTTGCAGCTCACTGTAAAATTGTGTAGGTATGTACATAATTGATAGAGCACCACAGGAAAATGATAATAACGTGCGTAGGTATCAGCGAAACTATTTCAGTATAAACCTCTATTCCAAAAACCCGATTGCAGAAAAAGATTTCCTTATTTTGTTAAGTAGTGGGGGGTTACTATATTTGAACACTTTCATCTGAATCGCTATTCGCTTATCACTTAAATATACAGAAAATTTTACGAGATTATTCTTTGGAAAGCTATCGCGTTACCATAGCATATAATATGTACATACATGTATGTATGTATGTATTTATGTGTGTATGTAGGTATGGACATATAATATGTAGATACCTACGCACAATTTTATTACAAACGATACATCTACTCGTAAATATATAAAAAAGAATCTGACTGACTGACATATCAACGCACAGCCGAAACCACTGATCCTAGAGATTCCAATTTTGGCACGTATGTTTCTTATATTATACGGTGTAGAGGAGCACTAAGAAAGTATTTTAATTTAAATTTATCTCCTAATAAGGCGGTGAAATGGGGGTGCAAAATTTGGTATGGGAAAACAAGATAGTTTGACTATTTTATTCGAAACTTCACAGGGGTATTCCTAAAGATACCTATATGACTTTCGTACGCGACCAAAACTAGTAGTAAACATGATTTTAAAAAAAATCAAGATTTTCAATGTATCTTTATCTTATAAGTATCTATATGACGATCTAATTAAAAGTCCGTTCACAACTTTACCATTAATTAATACAATTACCTTGTAGATATCCCATAGCATTTTTACCTGCAATTAATAACACCCTTGCTATAAAACAAGTAACAAAAGATTGAATCCGCAGCCGGGGGCGATTAAAAGGTTAAAAGATTAAAAAGGGTTTAACCGGTTTAAATCAATGATAGGGATGTGTAACAATGCAGGCTGACCGCGGTCGCCGTAACGTTTATTGGAAAAGTTTGTGTACATTGTGTGGAGCAAGTTAGGGAAGAATATCCGATATGACACATGAAGGATAAAAATATTACAACACCAGTGCGATGAACTCGCTATAAGCGCGCCGTTCATCTTTCTATTATGATAGGGCCCTGACAGGCATGGAATATATGTATCGGTACAGTGAGCTAGAAAATTGCATGGAAAAATTATGAATGAATTCATTGATTAATTCGCCATTCAGTTTTGCAGCTCAGTGTACACCTTAATAGTTTATTCTTGGCTTCTTCACTTCGCACTGGACTCCTAATTTTGTTGAATATGTCACTCGCAAAGAAACACCCTAAGATCTTAAACGTGATAAAAGAAGGCGCTTTTACGTTCATTTTTAAATTTCTTATTGTAAAGGGGGACTATTGCTATTTCTGTAGCAGCAGTAACCAAATTAAATCAAAAATATTTGCTGGCGATCTAAACTAGCTTCTTTATATGAAATTCTGGCTAGCTGGTACGAATTGAGTTCAATGAACACCGCGCCCCTGATGCCTGTATTTTAAATTCCTTACTATTAGAACAAACGCTACATACATACAAATAATTATGTATGTATTAAAAATATGTGTATGTACTGCAATATAGTCACGCCTGCATTTCCAAAAGGGGTAAGAAGAGCATATGAAACCGCTCAAGTTTCGTAACAATACATTTGGGTAAAATTGAGAACGACCGACTTGTACATATAATAAAATATAAAGACACTTCGCTATCTTCCATACCTTGCGCCCCAAAGGCACGCAAGGAATGTCCTAAGTCCGCATATATTTGTACCTACCTGCTCACTTGTGCAATTTAAACTTATTGTTCAACCGCTAATCGTTTACATACCTCCCGCTTTGTGTTTCACCGCTTTTGGCTAAGACAAGTAGGTATTTGGATTTGGGTAGTTACTCGTATTTCATCGTAAAGTAATTTGGGTAATTATTGGTCAAGAAATTACGTTAATACTGATCGCTGCGGCAAGAAACTTAGCACTCTTAGCACTGTATGTAGGCTGTAAGACTAGACTTCATCATCCTCCTTGCGTTATCCCGGCATTTGCCACGGCTCAAGGGAGCCTGGGGTTCGCTTTGACAACTAATCCCAAGATTTGGCGTAGGCACTAGTTTTTACGAAAGCGATTGCCATCTGACCTTCCAACCCGAAGGGTAAACTAATAACTAAACTACTTAGACCTTAATGGAATTAGTCCGGTTTCCTCATGATGTTTTCCTTCACCGAAAAGCGACTGGCAAATATCAAATGACATTTCGCACATAAATTCCGAAAAACTCATTGGTGCGAGCCGGGGTTCGAACCCGCGACCTCCGGATTGAAAGTCGCACGTACTTACCGCTAGGCTAGCGCGCTGTAAGACTAGACTATTTTCTCAAAATACCTACCTCCTATTATATTTGAATATACTGATGTACTCACGCGCGTTTGGCGCCATATTTCGAGTCATATGGAGACCTATCATCAAGAATGCGTGCTTGCGACGGCTAGACTCCGCGCATGGAGCAATATACGTATATTTAAATATGTCTCACGATAAGTGTAAGATAGTTGTAGGGCTGGAGAGTGACAGGCTACTTTGTGTCTCTTTCTAATCCCCCATTTCCCTAAATGTATGGAGCTTTCCGCAATTTTCGGATTTAACGCGAGCGAAGCCGCGGGCAAAAACTAGTTTCCAATATATTTACCGTACTCATAAACACTCATAACCATAGACCTCGCAGACTTGCCTCACAAAATCAGCCCGTGCTTAATGAAACATTTTAGTCTTCACTTTAAATTTAACGTTATGCTAATGCACGGTGTTACACAGTTCCTTAGTTGGAAAACTGCCAAATGGTTCTGAAAGTGGTGTTATTTTTAGAACGATATTAAATATTTCAAATTTTCTTTACTTACTAAAACTTCTTATATACCTACTTAATAAGGGTTTTAACATAGGGTTTTAAATGATTCACGGTTACTTTCATTGGACTTATATCGATCGGGGTATATACCGTGATTACCTTTTTTGATTTTTATTGAGGTCCCAATATTTTTTTTAATTAAATAAATAGCTTCAGTCCATTATTGGGACTATTTAGCCAGTGCCTATGAGCTAATATTAATTAGTGATTTTGGTACGGTAAGTACGACAGTGTACGGTGAGTTAGCGCTTATAAATTGATAGCTAGATTTTACAAGAGCACGTGGACTACCGGCAGTTGACGACAAAAAAGAGACTAAACGCGTTACGAGATTAATTCTTCATCAGCTTCTCACTACAACATTAGTTTACAGCATAATAAGCTATCGATATTACAATTTAAACAACATTAATGAGCAAAAGAAAAATAAATTATTCACGACACGAGACCGCTAAAATGGCGCTCGAACCGGAAGTCCAGGTCCCGATATTGCGACGCAGTTGCATTGCATGCATCATGATCACGGGAAACTGAAGACGGCGGGTGGATGTCATGAAATGAAATGAAATGAAATGAAATGAAATGAAATGAAATGAAATGAAATGAAATGAAATGAAATGAAATGAAATGAAATGAAATGAAATGAAATGAAATGAAATGAAATGAAATGAAATGAAATGAAATGAAATGAAATGAAATGAAATGAAATGAAATGAAATGAAATGAAATGAAATGAAATGAAATGAAATGAAATGAAATGAAATGAAATGAAATGAAATGAAATGAAATGAAATGAAATGAAATGAAATGAAATGAAATGAAATGAAATGAAATGAAATGAAATGAAATGAAATGAAATGAAATGAAATGAAATGAAATGAAATGAAATGAAATGAAATGAAATGAAATGAAATGAAATATTTATTTTCCAAGTAGGCATATTACAATGCGCTTAATGAACGTCAAATAAAACTACGCCGGCTCTAACCCTACGCCTCAGCCTCGAGAAGATTTCAGTCCCCCCTCAGTTGGAGGAGGGTATCCACTATGGGACCGGCAAGAAACTCGGCGGGCCACTTCTTTTCAAAACATTACATCTTATAATTAACATGCATTAAAAAAACAAGATACAATTTAATAAGCAAAAGTATTCATAAAAAAAAAATATTAACACAAGAAATTATACAAAGTACAAAGCTATTATGATTATTAATAAGAGATGTTAGAGATGTATAGAGTCTCTAAGTGTCAAAGTACATCTAAAAAAATTATGCATGAAGAAAAAAAAACGAATAACTAAAATAACTTTAGAGTTGTAAAAGACTCTTGTTGTCTTAAGCAAAGG
Source organism: Leguminivora glycinivorella (assembly GCF_023078275.1). Lineage (NCBI taxonomy): Eukaryota > Metazoa > Arthropoda > Insecta > Lepidoptera > Tortricidae > Leguminivora > Leguminivora glycinivorella. The sequence goes on from NC_062975.1 coordinate 4,395,873, forward strand.
AAAAAAAAAATATATATATACTTAATCTACTTTTTTCCTTGGAGATGTATATGGTCTCCAAGAGTCAGAAAGAAAATAAACAAACAAGGACCGAACAGAGTGCCTCAACGTAATCTCATTCAAAATTAATGTTACATAGAATAGCATAGCCCCTATTAGCTGAAACAGACCGGTCTTCACAAACAGCACCCATTCACGAATATGGCGCGCATCTCAGCCATCGCCTCCCTCAACCTTCATTCGGGAAGGTGGCGACCCGATCAACGACGTCACCGTAAGCAAAGACTTTTTAGCGAGCATGACATGTTCAAGCTGTCCGGGCTGTATTAAGTATTCCAATAATAAGTGAATACGGTATACCTAGATGTAAGACACAACATTCCGTGCTTGTATGTTACATAGTTTAAATTGACTTAATTGAAAACAAGATCTTAGGAGATGTCAATTATAATTAATGGGATATAATAAAAAATAAAAATTTGGAGGTGTAAAGGTTCTCCAAGTGTCAAAAAAACTAGAAAAAAAAAATGCGTATGAAATACAAATTTCACGTCAAGAGACTGTTAAGCTAGCAAAGTTGCGTAGACAGCGCGCGATCTACCCTCATTCGCGCGCGTCGGCTGCATTCACTCTCAAGTCTCAACGTTACCACTGGTCGCGGCTTTTATGTAATAAAAATTGCAGAATCAGTGATGTTCCGATTATTTCATTATACTTTATTATTAGAATTTATTTGTTATTAGAATTTAGATGACTCTATTTGGATGTATTTAGGTTATTGACAAAAAATATGTCTGAGGTCTACATATGGTTAGTTTGCAGGCCATTCTGATTGTTAAAAATTAAAGAATAAAAACATGTAAATATCACTAGCTTGGGTCCATAATCACTTGTCTTCATCATCATCATCCTCCTTGCGTTATCCCGGCATTTGCCACGGCACATGGGAGCCTGGGGTCCGCTTTGGCAACTAATCCCAAGATTTGGCGTAGGCACTAGTTTTTACGAAAGCGACTGCCATCTGACCTTCCAACCCGAAGGGTAACTAGGCCTTATTGGAATTAGTCCGGTTTCCTCACGATGTTTTCCTTCACCGAAAAGCGACTGGCAAATATCAAATGACATTTCGCACATAAGTTTCGAAAAACTCATTGGTGCAAGCCGGGGTTCGAACCCGCGACCTCCGGACCGTAAGTCGCACGCTCTTACCGCTAGGCCACCGGCGCTTGTCTTCAATTCCATATTTTTTTTAATATAATATATGAGGTGTAATTAAAGTAATTTATTTATATGAACATATTTACATAATTATATAAGAAACTACGACTAACATTTTCATGTAAATAAATTACTTTGATTCCATATGAGTATGTAATTTGTGTGAATAAAATTGTATCGTCTCTCTATCGGCCAGCTTAATAAGCGCTTTTCAGCAAGAACTTCTGAAATCAATTAAAAATTAATTAAATGCTCTTGTTAGCCTAGTTTGGCTCATCGAGTATTCTTGGCACACGACGTGCTTGCGTCCCGAAGGTTGGAAGTAATACTGTATGGAAAATTATTGATGCATTAAAAAAAAACATGTTCTAATTTTTTTCATTCATTTCAGAGCGATATTTGATTTCATTCTGTCATCGTGAGTTTTTCTCGCTTTAATTAAAGCTACGGGCAAGCACAGTCAAGCTAAATACACAATATTTGTATGACATCTTTCAAATTCCCTAATGATCTGATATTAGAATAGAATAGAATAGAAAATATTTATTTGGCATATAGATAAATAATAAAAACAACAAGTAATACTTACTGTATGTTCCTCAGTCCTGTCTTATCCTGCCTTATCACATCTGGTTGTGATTCATAATATGTAGATTTGAAAACAACGTAGTGTGTTTTGAATGGTACCTACATTATTTATACAAGGTAAGAATTGTACACAACTCTTTCGGGTCAGTAACACAGTCACATATTTTACACCACAAAAGGTTTCACTGCTCCAAAACATTCGCAAAACGCGTTGTGAGATTGTAAAACACCCTAATAAATCAGAGAAAACGCGAAAAATACACTCTAACTCTACTTTCCTACATATTTGTCATCAGAATAGCGCGCCCGTACACTTGGGGACAACAAAACTGCTATTCTGGCACGTAATGGCGTCGGTCGTCGTCCCAGTCGGAGTAATGGAGCGAGCGAGCGGTGCGCGTGTGTTTTACAGCTGCGATTCCGTGTTCACACTTTTTATTGGCGCGGAGTGTACATAGATTACGGTGATGGAGTTTTGAGTGGGCGATAGTGTTATGTTTTATTTGATGTTTTTCTATTGTAATGTGTGCATTCCGGTATCGAAGACCTGATTTTCGCACATCCTAGAGTTATTTGATTCTTTCGACCCAGAATCACTAGTACATTCAACCGTGATACTTATTAAAAAATATGGAAATTGTATTTTCTTCTACGTGACACGCATACATGTAATGGCACAAGCTAAAATGTTTTTTTCATAATAAAACTTATACACCTACTAACCTAAAGCATCCGCAGATAACAGAGGAAATACTGAGATTACCAGATTTTTTTATCAACATAGGTAACAATTTAATATCATATAAATCATAAAAGAGAGGCGTTATTTTATTAACTACAAACAACACTCAAGGCACGCCATCCCATGGCGCCATAGGCGGTGGCAGCACGACGAAAAGCCTTTTATTTCGCAAGAATGCGCTGAGCTCGCGGGACAAAATGTGCTCAGCGCACGCTACAATACCTCCATATAAGAACACTAAAAGATTAAAACGCACAGACTAAAATACACCCTTATAAGAAGTGCACCGAACTTGTAGATTCCAAAACGCTCTCAAAGGAAATTTTCTTCCTTTATACTAAGGGCGAAATGTATGAGGATTTTGTTAAGAAAACACTCGAAATTTCTTAACGCGTGCTTGTTTTATACGCGACGTGATCCGGGAGAACACAGCTTTGCTTTTAGTTAATAATCTTACGAAAGTTGCGTTTTGCATAGAAGCCGTGTAAAATTTGCGGAATATGGTGTGGTGTAATTCGCTTTGGGCTGACAGCCTGCCAAACTTGGAAGAAAAACGAGGAGTTCTTTAACTGAAAATAAACTGGAATGACGACGTTCAAATTTGTGTTAAAATATTTAATTTCTATTTCTTCTTAAGTATATACGTCGGTGGCAAACAAATATACGACGCGCCAGATAAGACAAGTCTTCGTAAGCTATGGCCAAGCTACAACTCCTGAGGTAACCTGTGCGCCTCGTAGGATAGCATATCACGTCGTTGCGTCCCTTTTGCACTTATTAAATAAAGATACGAAAGAGACGCACTGATGTAGTAGACTACATCACACTTGTGCTAGGAACGCGCCGGTTGTCGAATTTAACACTCCGACCCTGGTTAAGTTTTGGCTACTTTACTCATCTGCTAGAACACTAAACACTATGAGTTTTAGGTAGTGGCTACGGTTTCCCCAAAAGTGGAGGTACTTTCCCAGTTGGAAGACAGAACAAAAATACATTTACATTGAAAATAAAATTTGCTAAAATTTATAAGGAACATAATTTTTCCATGTCGCGTTGCACCTACCAATTACTTACTAAACAGCCAGTCTGCAATTTGAATAGCGGGCAAATTTTAGGTCAGAATTGTTGAAAAATGGGAAACTATTTTAGCTACACTTCATTTTCAGCTGTAATTTAGCTTCGCGTTTTGAATTTTATCGGCCGGTATTTGGTTTCGTAACTTTTCATAAAAATATTTTTGAGGTAGTTAAATAACAATTTATAGAATATTGCATTGGTTTAAAACATACTTCAAAGCCTAGCTATTCGAAATCCACCAATGTCGATAATTTAAAGGAATACTACCTATGTAGGTAATAATAATATGTATAAGGTAAGATGGGGTAAGAGCTAAGATAGAAAGTCGGCTGTTATACGTGCTTCGTTTCACGCAACGTATTTCATCATATCCCTCACGACCCTTCAATCTTCCCTCACCTTACCTGACATAATTATGTACTTGTACTACTAAATGTTTTAGTGACATCATCGGTCATCGCTGCGACAAATTTAGTAAGAACGTTTCCTACAAAATACAATGGAAACCAGTTACACATTACATTACATATTTCAGAAGCGTAGGTATTATATTCTAGAATTCGCAACACTTTTAATCAAACGACGCAAGACGTTCATGAAGTGCCTCAAGACCAAAATTAAATTTCTAACAATTCCCAACTGCAAAAGGCTTTGAGGAACAAAAGCGTTCTCACATCAATCACTCCAGCACCATTGTGAGTCTGTACTGAACTTCCGAGCCCTTTGAAAGTAATAAATCGATGTTACCGAGAAATTGTAACTTCATCTGGAAGATTTCCAAGCATGAATGATTTTTTGAAGTGTAATTAGCTTTTAGTTTAGCTGTTGAAATTGGAATTAAGTTTTGAGTGGAATGGTTTTGGAAGTGCCTGTTGGGATAAGATTGATTCTTTTAGTTTTATGTTGTTTTTAAGCCCTTATACCTGTCGGTAGCTACCATAAGCCATACCCAATTCATATAGATATCTAATACAATTCTACATACCTACTATTGGAAGTCGTAAGTTCTGGGTAATGTTATGACGATAGTCTATAATGACGAGCAAATTTGTGCACAGTGACATTGACACTTGACACTGACAACTCTGTGCCTATTTCTGGATCGATATTTAGATACATTGTTTTTAGCGTCAATATTTCCTTCATAAACAGGCAATAAACTGCGAAGTGTCGTGTCACTGTTGAGTGACAATTGTCACTGTGGTGAAACAGACCACAGTAGCATATATCATACACGCTAAAGTACGCGTTTCGTAAATGAAACCATATTCTGCGAATATTACGTTAATAGATTATGCTAGTCAGTTTTTAGGGTTCCGTAGTCAACTAGGAACCCTTATAGTTTCGCCATGTCTGTCTGTCCGTCCGTCCGTCCGTACGCGGATAATCTCAGTGACCGTTAGCACTAGAAAGCTGAAACTTGGTATCAATATAGTATAGTAGTATATCAATCACGCCGACAAATTAGTAAAATAAAAAGTGGAAAAAAATGTTTTGTTAGGCCCTCCCCTACATGTAAAGTGGGGATTGATTTTTTTTTCATTCCAACCCCAACGTGTGATATATTGTTGGATAGGTATTTAAAAATGAATAGGGGTTTTATTTACTAAAATCGTTTTTTGATAATATTAATATTTTCGGAAATAATCGCTCCTAAAGGAAAAAAACTGTGCCCCCTCTAATTTTGGAACCATATGTTTAAAAAATATGAAAAAATCACAAAAGTAGAACTTTATAAAGACTTTCTAGGAAAATTGTTTTGAACTTGATAGGTTCAGTAGTTTTTGAGAAAAATACGGAAAACTACGGAACCCTACACTGAGCGTGGCCCGACACGCTCTTGGCCGGTTTTTATTGAACTATTATTCAATATAATAAAGTTGCAGTTTGCATTTATGACTAATAGCTTATAATCTACCTGTTTGAAACCCCTAGGTATTAACGATCTCAAAATTAAAGCATACCCCATAGGAAGTGAGCGCATTTAGATAAGAGAAATGTTAATTTATTATTCACACACCATTAAATTTGCCGTAGCCGAGGTTCAGGGAAGTGCGTGGTAATGTCTTCCCAGAAGGTACAGAGTTATGGGTTTGCGGTATTGGGAACTTTTAGTTCATAAGGTAACGTACATATACTAAGGAGGTACCTACCTACTAAGTATAATTATTATTATTTAGCTAAAGCCGGATATTTACACATTTGTTGGTTGTTCCGTGATGTGTTGCGTGTGAAGTGACACATCAGAATAGTTATTGATATGATTACGTTCACCTCTTCCTCTTAGCAATTGAGGCTTCTTACTCTTAGCAATTGAGGGATTTTTAAGAAAATAAAATTGTGATAGGTATAGCTGTGACAGATTGCTAGCCCATCGCTATCACCCGTACCAAAATTGATGATTGAACCTATATATATCCCACAGTCGACTTCTACGACATCCACTGGAGAAAAGAAGTCGTAAAATTCTTAGGCCGTCACCACACGGGCCATAAAGGTAACAATGTATAATTTTCTATGCCCTATTGGATACTGAGTAGGTACCTAATTCATAATGTTCTGTTTCTGACAGGTTTCACGTTTCACTTTAATTTTTAGTTTATTAGGATAACATGATTCATTGCGAACTGTTGAATATGAAGTCTGTAGCTCAATAGTAAAAATTTTCAAACGCTGATAGTCTTTATTGAAACGGTCTTAATAGCGCGCACCAATTCGGTAGGTTTTTCCAATAGATCTACTAAGTATGTATTTTGTGTTTTGGTAATTCATTTGATAATAAATCACATTTTGAGAAAGACCAATTTCTAATATGAACGTACCTATCATATTATCTTATTTATTGGTTTAAACTAACACGATATTCATTATTATTAAAGTAACACGGGACTTAATTGCGTAACACACAGTGTTAATATTTGTAAAGGCTCAAAAGTTTGTTTAAATTGGAAAGGTTATTTTCGTGTCCTAATACACCACCACAAAACATCCGCACAATCTTTGCCTAATTGAAATAAAATAGGATGTAGACATAAAACGAAAATTAAAACGCACATAATAATCCAAAAAGACTCGATTTAATATTTCTCACAAGAAAAATGTATTCGGATCCCAAAACAAAACCTTCTAATCTAAAACAACGGTATGTTTAACCGACGAGTTATCGGAGTGTTTTCCTTAAATTTAGGGTTCCGTACGTGCCCCGGCGGCGAGTTACGAGCCAAGTTCACGGGACCGCTGTAACGCGGAGTTGTGACGTGGGACTCGAGCCCATAGGCGAGGGGGACACGATTCTTGTAACAAAGTAAACCTACGATAAAGTAAGAAGGTACTTATTGAAAATTTTTATACAGGAGGACATGTACTACGGTATATACTACGGTTATACAATTATTTACGTAATTTGATATTTTTGCCGCGTTTTATTTCGTTTACCCCGTGTGGTGACGGGTTAAGAATTTCACCACCTCCTTGCCTCCCGTGGGTATCGTACAAGGCAACTGTGGGATATAGGTTAAATTGTGGCGTAGGCGAGAGACTGGCAATCTGTCACTGCAATTTCACAATTTCGTTTTCTTTCAAACCCTTATTTGCCACGAAACGGCACTGAAACTTTAGTAGTTTCATGTGCTCTGCCTACCCCTTTATGGGATACAGGCGCGATTGTATTGCGTGTATTTTATGTATGTATGTTATGTTTTAGTTTACACCACCATTTTTTGAATCCATTGCAAAGTGACGAAAGACAAAACAAAACTACTGAAAAGTTTGGAATTCTTGTAATATATTATTTATAATATTCATGTAATCGTAACATAATATGTACTACAAACATGTGTAAAGTCGCCCAACTTCTGCCGTTGCTTCTGATTTGTTGTCCGTTTCTCTTTAATTGTTTAACCTGCTTATTACTTTACTACTTAATCAGATCAAAAACCTAACAAAAAGTTACAAAACATTCCATACTTAAGCACATATCCGATATCGACGTTACACAATGGAAACCCACTAGGCCTATTCTTGTAATCGTAACATAATACTACAAACGTGTGTAAAGTCGCCCAACTTTTGCCGTTGGTTGTGATTTGTCGCCAACCGTTCTTCCTTAATTGTTTGACCTGCTTGTTACTGTTCCGATCTCTATCGGAGGGGCAACTATATGGAAATGGGGAAAATTCACGAAATCCGCCTTATCATAGGGTAGGTATAAGGTAACTAGCATTATAATTTTCAAGGCCTTACTCGTAGTTTTGTGTTTAAGCTTACGTAGATAAGATAATAGCTAAAGTTACATTTAGTAAAACGTTTAAGCGGGTACCCTACATTCACCTTAAAGCTACGTACGTATTCACTATACATATTTTTGTTTCGAAACACGGCTTCTAAACAGAATTTAGTAATGAGTACAATACACTTTCTGAGAAACAATTTTTACAGTCACAATGTCACAGTTTCGTTTTCTTTCAACCCCTTATTTGACAAGAGTGGCACTGAAGCTTTAGTAGTTTCATGTGTTCTGCCTACCCCTTTATGGGATACAGGCGTGATTGTATGTATATATGTAATTTTTACAGACCGTGTTACGAAACAAAAATGTTTATAGTGAATACGCACCTTAACACTTAAAAACCGCGTGCGTAGCCGAATGCACAAACGCTCACGAAACGCTCACGATAATTTATTTCGTAGCTATCTATCTCTATCGCTCTTGCGTATTGGCGCGACAGAGCCAGACTACATTTCTGCGGCGTTTCGGAGGCGTTTCGCGTCGCAGAAATGCCTTTCGGCTACAGGGTCTGGTTAGACGAGTCGCGTATTTTAAAGTACCTATCATATAGGAGCGGACAATACATGGGATAGTTGAGTCATCTCATCCTCTAGCGTGCCATTCGTCTCTAAGAGCTCATACAGACAGGCTGAAGTCCAACTGCAAAGTATGGGAATTGCACGTTGACTGCACGCCAACAGGCAAACTATAATTGGATTGCCGTTGTCTGTATCTGCCCGAAGATTGCGATAAAAGAAATCAAATCAAATCTTCAAGAAAAGAGCGTACACCCTCTTAAAGGCCGGCAACGCACCTCCAACACCTCTGGTGTTTCGGGTGTCCATGGGCGGCGGTGATCACTTAACATCAGGCGACCTGTCTGCTCGTTTGCCTCCTATCCCATAAAAAAAAAAGCGTGACCAACCAAGTCTCATTAAAAATATAATAACCTTAAAAAGTATTTTTCCTTAACCAAATAAATCATCTGCAAGAATCAGCACAAATTAAACCAACTTTCAATAAAGAGGCCGAAGGTAACAACTTATAAATTTCAAAGGGCGGTTATCCTGTAAAGGAAACAAAGTGGTCCATAAATTTGAAATAATTCCACCTTTTACTGCTGGGCCGCCTAGTGATGTGATGCTGTTATGTTTGGAAATGCTTGTTTACAAATGAACACGGGTGTTTTTCGTAACAATGTCAAAATATGGCTTGACCAAAAATCAAATACTGCTTAGGCCTTGTATGAGTTACAGCCTGAACGTCTGTAAAGCCATCCTTTGTCTTTTTTAATTGCTATACCTAAATGCTAAATGTTATGACCCAAATATCAGTGACTGTAATTCCAATAATGACCTCTTGTCCTAGCCGCACCTGAAACGTCATACTTCGCGGCCTGTTAGAAGAAACATAACATCAATATTTCATACCATGTTTGAGAAAAGATACTATTATATATTGTGTATTCTATCCCACTTAAATATCACACAACCTGAACCCATCTTTCAGCCCATCCCTACCCAAAACCGCGACCGCTTGATACGAATTCAGGTCAAACGTAAATAAATTTAGTTTGCTTCGTCCATTTTAAGCACAGTTTTGTTCAGGATTCTCCAAATATCTATTGTCTTGCGGTCTGTTTGATACGGTGCTTAAACTTTTTGTACTCGTGTCGGTGTATTTGGTTTGGTAATAAAGGAAATTGTGGTACGAAAGCAACGTATTGTTTACGATACTCTTTGATTTAAGCACCTATCTCAATGCAAGGGTTTTCTTTTGTGGAAGACTCTTTGTAAGACTTTTAGGAACAAATAAATTAATATGTTTGTACGAGTAGACTAGGGTAACCTAATGAAAACGCTTTTTTTTCAATGAGGTAAATGAGCACACATATTGCCTGATAGAAAGCGATTACCATAGTCCATGGATGTAACAAATGGGTTGTAAGTGCCTTGTCAGCCCTTTAATATAGGTACACTATTTTCCTGATGGTTATCAATTTATGTCAAAAGAAATTTACCATCTGTGCCTATTTTTTTACTTACTGTCCTTTTTGTAACAAATATCGTAGATTTTAAGGCATATAATTTTAGCGACAATCAATTCAAAAAGGCGGTAACAACCACCAAATCACCACACCAGCACGAGGAAATTCCTACTCGGTGTAACTAACTAACAATATCAAAATATTCACTATAGTGGGTTCATTACGGCATAGGTAGGTACGCGGTAATATCCCTGTCACGTTAATTTCCAACCAACGGCAAATCTTCTTTTCACTATAAAATATAATAATTTTTCTGGTAAATCTCTGCCTAGAAGGGTAAGATTTAGCTTGTCATCAAGCAACGTTGCAGTTTTCAGATACCCCTACCACATATTTCTGGACCATTACTTGTCGAAGTAAACATTTTCAATTCATTTAGACATATTTAAAAAAATTAAGCGGATTACTCACGTATTAAGTCGATATAACGCTCGACATGTTTCACTCCATTTCCGAGGAGCTTTTTCAAGAGTACGAAAATAATAATCGGAAATGGATTGAAACATGTCGAGCGTTATATATATCGACTTAATACGTGAGTAACCCGCTTAAATACTTTTAAATATAGTGAGTCTCACGGGAGTTTTATAGTTAGAATCATTTATTTAAATAGTATGTAATAAAGTAGGATACATTTTTTGAACAAGAAAATGTCTCTAATTTGTCCTCGAATACCAGGTCAGTAACAGACTGTACAGCTTAGTGTATGTGTAATTTTTCTATTCCTTTAATTATTACTTGCACAGCACTACCATTTTCAAAATTTCTATTCTTTATTTCCTGCTACCCTATGGTTGTCTGGTCGAGATCGCTTACAGCGATAAGACCGCCTGTTACTACCTATATGTTTAATGTTATTCTGCTATTTGTAATCTGTTACCTTTGTGGTGTAATAAAGACTATTTACTTAATATTGTCTTCGGTTACCGCTATAGTCTCATGAAATAAAACTACGGAAACGGATTAAATCGTGTATAATGAATTTAAAATACATCCCGACGTACTACGACGACTATTTACTTACTTATATAATCGTGAGTTTCGAGTGACTTTCGAGAGAGTTCCACCGCTACGAGCATCGTAATCCCCCGCCAGCAAGCGGCCGGGAACTCATTATCAGCCACATAAAAAGGTTTTATTACATAATATTTTTTATTCTGAACCTGTTAAACATAGATTCCGGCCGTCTCTGCAAATTTAAAATAAGGATACCAGCAGTTTAAATGTACACAATTTTTACAAATAACCATTTTGCCAACGTGCCATGCCATGGAGCGTAGGGTAGGGTAGGAGGAGCGTTAAATTCGACACGTAGCTAGGTTCATTATCAAGAACCACGTATATCACTTTTAGTTAAATTCGCAAAAAAAAATCGTCATTTTCATACATAATAATTGAATTTATTAGTGTGAGAGACCCTTCGAAATAACATTTAAGTTAGTGTCAAATGATTGACGGCTCATGTCAAAACAAATAACATTAGGAATTGGTAAAGCATTTTACACAAATGTTCAGTAATTATCTTTATTTATTTAATAACTCGATAACCGTAAGAGTTAAGATGCTAGTTTCGTAGAGAAATTAATTGTATTTGATCTAAAGAACCTTCCCTTAAAGTTAACATAATTCAATAAAAAAAACCGGCCAAGAGCGTGTCGGGCCACGCTCAGTGTAGGGTTCCGTAGTTTTCCGTATTTTTCTCAAAAACTACTAAACCTATCAAGTTCAAAACAATTTTCCTAGAAAGTCTTTATAAAGTTCTACTTTTGTGATTTTTTTCATATTTTTTAAACATATGGTTCAAAAGTTAGAGGGGGGGGACGCACTTTTTTTTCCTTTAGGAGCGATTATTTCCGAAAATATTAATATTATCAAAAAACGATCTTAGTAAACCCTTATTCATTTTTAAATACCCATCCAACAATATATCACACGTTGGGGTTGGAATGAAAAAAAATATCAGCCTCCACTTTACATGTAGGGGGAGTACCCTAATAAAACATTTATTTCCATTTTTTATTTTTGCACTTTGTTGGCGTGATTGATATACATATTGGTACCAAATTTCAGCTTTCTAGTGCTAACGGTTACTGAGATTATCCGCGGACGGACGGACGGACGGACGGACGGCCAGACAGACATGGCGAAACTATAAGGGTTCCTAGTTGACTACGGAACCCTAAAAACGGGGTGTGTAGGAGTAAAATTAGTGAATAAAGTCCGTAACACCACGCTGCGCTACAAGTCCAAAAGGTAACAATAGGACTAGGCTGGTCACGTGCGCTGAATGTCGAACGATTCATAAATGATTTTAATTATTAATATGACCATAAAAGTGTAGAGTTAGTCAACTAGCTACCTAAACATAGAACGTTCAAGTGGACCTTACCAAACGCCTCATTTACCAGAATGTGCTTCCACAGTTTGTCCCTGTTCGAAAATCAAACGCGTAAAAAGGAATTACGTTTCTTAACGAGTTTAATCAAAGCAATTGAGGGACCCTAATTAATCCCAGAAAGCAGGTTTGATTAAAAACAAGTCGTTTTGTCTATGCTCGCTCGAATTTAGCTGGATTATCAAGCTCACTTGAAAAATATGGACGAAAATGATGATTAAAACTGACGGTTACCGGAAAATATTTCCTGTAATTACGGAACTCTTAACACAAATATTTATTTTTAATTTTTTTTGAAGTTTTAATTCAGTAGATTTTTTTAATACCTGCGTTGGAAGAGGGTAAGAGAAAGATAATGACCTTGTCAGCTAGTTGCCTTGCCAGCTACTCAATGGGTTGAATGTTAATTACAAAAATATCTATATTTAATTTCTGTGGGCCTAGTGAAAAAGGGTATAACTCAAATTGACTCGGTGAAAAAGGGCACAAGTCCCATCTCGGACTTGTGACCTTTTTTACCGAGTCAATTTGAGTTATACCCTTTTTCACTAGGCCCACAGATTTGAATCTTGGCTGGTTCAGTCCTTGGACAAAAAAATGGCATTGCCATTCAGCGGGGGAATGTGTCCAGCATGATGGGTACCCTTCCGCAGGGTTCTGATTTGAGAGATTTGTTTTGATAGTTTTAGTTACTGAGGCTTTGTGTTTTGTTGTATTTATTGTATTTAATTTAATGTTATAATTACTTGATGTGGAACTTGAATCCATTTGGGTACAATATCTTGAGGATTTCGTGGAGTCTCATCATGACCTGTTTCATGGTCTACGTCTAATAATCGTAATGGTTTTCTTTTGTGTGTATCAACTATGTTGTGATGATAAATAAATATATTCGATTCAAAAATAAATATATCATAGGAGAGAGGCTGGCAACTTGTCACTGCATGTCGCAATTTCGTTTTCTTTCAACCTTTTATTTGCCAATAGAGGCACTGAAACTTGAATAGTTTCATGTGCTCTGCCTACCCTTTTATGGGATACAGGTGTGATCGTATGTATGTATTCTATTATATTTTATTATATTCTAAATAAGTTAAGACTGATTTATGTGTGATTGTGTTTAATTTAAAGTGTGTAATAATTCCATATTTAAAATAAAGTATTCTAAATAAATAAGTTTCCATTTTGAAATTAACAAATATAATGTAATACCGCAAACATATTTTTCAGTACAGATGGTGATTTTTTTACGCACTAGTGCGAGAAGTGGTTCATTATATGTCAGGTCGAAACTTCGGATGGCCATCTGTACTGAAAAACGTCGTTCGATACACGTGCGTAGAGGAAATTCGTAACTCGTGTCGATTTAAAACACTCCCTTCGGTCGTGTTTTAATTTATCGCCGAACTTCCTCTTTTACGCACTTGTATCGAAATGTACTATTAATGTTAACTACACGAGTAAAACTAACATACCAATAACTTCGTAAGTCTTTAAAACAAAGTAGCATTCCTTTATTCGTGTTTTATGCCGCGAACAAAATTTGAAGGCCGGATTGTAAAGATACACGCGCAAAAAGGAAATTCGTAACTTGTGTAGATTTAAAACGTTTCCTTTGATCGTGTTGTTGTTGTTTTTTTTTTTTTTAATACTACGTCGGTGGCAAACAAGCATACGGCCCGCCTGATGTAAAGCGGTCACCGTAACCTATGGACGCCTGCAACTCAAACAGTGTCACAAGCGCGTTGCCACCCTATTAGAAACTTGTACACTCCCTTTTGCTGTGTTTAAGTACACAGCAAAAAGGAATGTACAAGTTCTAAGGAGGGTTCGGGTTGCCGACGACTCAAAGGACAATAGACGGAACAAGTTAGTTCCGTAAGTCCTCCCGTCATCAGCACACCGCACCCTCGTTGAGCTCTGGCAGCCTTACTCACCGGCAGGAACACAACACTATGAGTATGAGTAATTTAACGCCACTCGCTTGGGGCTTCTTTTTCCGCACTTGTATCGTAATATACTATTTCCTTTGTAATAGTTTATTTTTGTGCACACGTACTCATAACTCCGTTTCTAACCATGGAGTAAATAGTTTACGAGTTGTTTAGCAAAGCATGAATAAAACATACTCCATTCAAAATTCCATCAAGCATCTCAAGTTCGCAGAATGTCGCAGTGTGAAGCCCACAGTACATTGTACAAGTTTACTATTAAAGTTGTTGGCCTAGTTTCCACTGCTACTTTATTCACAGCATTTTTCACTATATATGTAAGCTACTACCAGAGTAACATGAACTTCAAATACATTACAATTTTACGTAAAGGCATGTCACAGTTTTACCGAAACATACACTTGGTAAGTATTCTGAATAACAATCCTAGGATGCATTTTATGTGTGTAGTTCTGTGTCAAGCTTAGAAACGTGCACGGAGTGCATAAGTATTTAAGAAAATATGGGCGAGTTACTGCACCAGTTTAATTAAGAACACCTGTTGCATTTTAGATGTGTTTAAGACACACAAGGCACAATATGTACTAAGTACCCTACATAACTAGTGCATAAAATACTGAGTCATTTTCAAATCTATGTAGATATCTACACTACACAGTAATTAGTGTAGATCTGAATGCCTTATATCAATGGCATCAAATCGTTACGAACTTAATTCTTGACTGTGCCACTGTCGCGCTTTTATCACCGCACCTCCCGCCAAAGAAAGAAAGTTCATCCTCACTTAACTATTTGACAAGTGGGAAGCCAAGAACAATCGATTCTCTCGCTCGTTTTTGCCCATAACGTGCAATCTTCGGTGGTGTTTTGCTTGCGCTTTGGGGTTCTTCAAGAAGCAGGTATTTCGCGTTCTCAAAGTTTGGCAACGCATAACTAACCTCGTTTGCTGCCTATATGATAAAGAAGAACTTCTAGTCTGACAAACTACCAACAACTAGTAAAATATTTTTCATCAATTACATTACCTATTCCTTAATAAATTCCTTACAAACGTGGTTATATTAGAAGCGTAAGTCCGTTTTCACATTATCCGATCCGATATCGGATGTCGGAAGAATTTCAATAGAAAAAATCCAAGATAGCACCTGTAATGTGTGGGATATCGGTCCGACATCCGATTTCGGATCGCATAATGTGAAAACGCACTAAGCCCTCATTGTCTTTAATATTAGCATTATTTATTATCAGGCTGAAATATAATAGCGACCCTCACCCTCAAATAACTCACTAAGGAGCTTACCCAAAAGGACGGCAATTTACGAGAAATCTTATAAAGTAACACGAAAACTAATTTCTAAGGACGTATATACAACGAAATACGGCTACGGCACTAAAACTTGAGAACACGTGTACCTATGAACACCTGGGCTAAAATACAGGTGCTGTTGTAAAGTTAAATTAAAGTATGTCTGTCGCAGGGTTTAAGATCTATATTTCAGTGACGTGGGGTGAGAGAAAACGCAAATGTAAGGTTGTTGAAGATGCTACGTAAGTCTTGGGTCTGTGACACACTGTTAAGATGGAACATTACAAGGACTATTTTGAGAAATTTTCATTTAACCCTATTTTACCGTAAGTGCGTTTTTACATTATCCGATCCGATATCGGATGTCGCACCGATATCCCATACATTGCAGGTGCCATCTTAGATTTCTTTATTGAAATCCTTCCGACATCCGCTATCGGATCGGATAATGTGAAAGCGGACTAAAAGTGACGAGAATGCTCTAAAATACCTGCCTAGCGTCTAGACCTGTCCGCTGCCTGAATATCAAACTAGCATAAAGTGGCGTAGAATAGAGTAGAGAGGCGGTCTCTTGTGTTATGTGTTATAGGTCAAGATCCTTCGTGGTTCACTGAGCCATTAAGAAACCTGGATATTATATTTGGTAAACTTTTTGATTTTGATAAGCATAGATTTTCTAAATGTAACGCAAGATTCTATCGGTTCCCTCGGTATTTACTTAGGGTTCTTATTAAACGCTAATCTTAGATCTTGGAAGTGATCTCTTTTAGGGATACACTGCCGTATGGACTTCTCAGTGATACTTATTTTCTCTCCAGTAACCAATGTTTCTTTTTGTCCTATACGTACCGTCAACCGGAGTAACTTTAGGAAAATTTGGGGTTACTTTGATCGTATTTGAACAGCTTTAAAATTAATATTATTCATCATTTACTGAAACTGCTCATGTAATTACAAAAGTACTTTTCTGCACGTTCGAAGCCGCGGGCAAAAGCTAGTATTCTTATAAATCTACCGTAGAAAATCGTATGACTTTAAAACGAAATTTCCAAAGTCGCCCCTGTGTTTTAAAGCCACCCTGGTCGACCGTACCTAATTTTGAAGCTACCCATCCTCTAAGCTCATATGTGTTGCTCCGTACGCCTAATTTGGGTTTACGAGGCCAAGCAAGGGCGAACCAAGCGACGTCCGGAGCACGGGAACGACCATGAAAGAGTAAACAGTTTTGTTTATGTCCCGCGGAATGAACATAGTAAGTAGGTAGTTTCAGAAAACATTGGATTTCTACTTTGAGTAATTATGTTAACTAGAGAGGGCACCTCAACTTGATTTTGTGTAACAACACTTAGAGCTGATCAGCACAAACGCGCTTAGTCTGTGCCGAACGGCTGTGGTAGAGTGACGTATCGCAATGAAAAATATTTCGTCTAAATAATGCCGTCATGTGTAGTGAGGTGTACTGCACAAACTGCTCAGGAAAATCTAACAAAAGCTAAGGAGTGACTTTTCATACGTAGGTTTACTGCATTTTTGTTTAAACACGCTTACTTTTTAAAAAATGTATCAATATAAACTCATGCCGAAGCGCCATGTTGCGGCGGCCATGTTTCGTTGAAACCAAAGAGTAAAAAATGCAACAAAAGCAGACGTGACAATATCGCAAGTTAGTTCAAGTTTCCTATCATACATTAAATTATATATATATATCGACGCAAAAAAGGTTATTTAATTATTATTGTCAGAATTGCACAGTTTTCCGACATGTCGGTCTATAACAGATTCTCAATACGAGTGTCGAATTTCATGTGAGTATGTAAATGTAAGTGCAGTACCTAACCTGCCTGAATGAATTTGGGTAGGTAGACGGTCAAGCAAATTATGAGAGTATAAAAACGCGCGAAATTCAAATTTTCTATGGGACGATAAACCCACGCCCATACATACATGGATGTAGATAAAGTTATATGTGTATAATTAGGCATTAAACACTCATGTTATCTTATTAACACAACAAAAACAACACTCATCTTTTAATGCCTACCATTATGCAAATGTCACATAAATAACTAATATCCAGTTGCGGCTACGTGTACACATGTACGCTCAGTCCGTATACAGCTTTAAAAAATGTGGGCATTTGAAAAAATTGGAACTCACAGAGTTGTTAAAAAAAAATTAAATCGCTGTCGGTTTTGCAACGATAATTAAGCATGGAATTTCAATAAAAACATCGTGAATTATACTAAGCTATAATCTAAATTCAGAACGTGAAAAAAGTTTAGTTTTAAATACAGATTTCAAGCTTGATTATCATTACAAAACTAACAGCGATTTATGTTTTTTGTTAACAACTCACGCTAATTGAAAGTCATAAATTAAAAAATGCCCATGTAAACCCATGTCACTTCTATACTACGACTTCTAATCTATGCACTCTATGCAGGGCTCATCATCGCGACCGAAAGGTCGTAAGCGCCGAGTAAAATCGTAGCGCTTGCGACGTTACGGAAGCAGGCCATTGGTTCACACCCCGCCCCCTCGCCCCGCCTTCAGCTTACAGGCTGTGACACGTTCGTTGTTTGCTATAGCTCCTCTATACGAAGTAATAATTACTCAATGGATTTCTAAAAATTGTTAAGTCATACAACCGTGGAATAGATAACTCTAATTTAATGAATACGTAAGGTAAAATCAGTTGTAGACTTTTAGGTATCAAGATTGAAAAGCAGAAAATATTGTGACAATTGCAAATATTGTGGCGCTTTCGGTCTACGGCCTTCATAATGTAACGAATGTTGGTCAGTTTAAGGAGTTTAGCCTACAGTTTATTTTTGCTTTGGTTACAGGGCCCACCCGGGACTACAGTATTTTTGGAAAAAATCGGACCCCTTAAGGGTCATAATGTGAAATAGGTATTAGGTAATTATATTGAGTTACTCTGGTCAATTTTTATTTTTATACATAACCATCAAGTATCCAGAGCGCCATAAACGTCATCATGGAAAATTTAATTTTTGATCCAAAGCAACAGTTTGACCAAAGACATATATAACTCCGTGTAGACAGATAAAGTCTAAAAAAAACGTACCTTAGTACCATACAGAAAAAGGTACGGTGGCCTAGATGGCATTACATCTTTGGGGTACGCTCACCTAGATGGCGCTTAGATGGATATTTGACATTTTTACACATATAAATAGAGCTAAGAATATGGACCAAATTGTCAAAACTGAGGTTTAAAAGTTTTAAGCCTGTGTCAAGAGATGGCAGTTTATGCACTGTGATTACACATTTTACTTCGACAGTAACGCTCTATAATACTTGATCCTCTTTGGTTTGACTGATTATTTTCTCCATACAATCAATGTCATTCTCCTTGACGTTTTCGCAACCGAGTAACGTTTGAAAAACTCACAGTAGCCACACAGGTAAATGCTCCAGTTCTCGGTCACGACGATACCGGCGCGGGAAATTACAACCACGAACGTTTCCTGCCTTAGCCGTGCTACTGAGAGAATAATGCATTAAAAAAGAATGTCTTCTTTTACTTGCAAGTCTATGGTGGCTAGACACAGAATTGTGCTTTGTGCTGTAATTTTTTATAAAAATGGGGATATCAGGTACCGTAGCCGAATGGCATTTCTGTGACGCGAAATGAAAACGAAACGTCGCGAACGGTAGCCTGGCTCGTCGCCCCAATACGCAGGAGCCATTCGGCTACGTACCCTTGTCTTAGAAAACAATTTACAATTTTGGTAAAGCTCATACACACGCCCTTTTACATACAGAGTGGGGCCTGTAACAAAGGCGAAGAATTGAACTGTAGGCTATTCTCCTTATACTGATCAACATTTGTTAAGTGACTTTAAAAAATTATGAAGTCTTTAAATTTTTAAGTTTTCATACAAAATAAATATTAGCTTCAATGTACGCCATTATTGTTGTCATTGACGTTGTCTGTCACACTTTAGACTTAACAGAATTCGCAATACATTACCTCTTAGAAAAAACTTTCAAGGGTGATAAAAATCAAAACCGACCGACGACCGGTCTGGCTCAGTAGGTAGTGACCCTGCCTGCTGAGCCGCGGTCCCAGGTTCGAATCCCGGTAAGGGCATTTATTTGTGTGATGAGCACAGATATTTGTTCCTGAGTCATGGATGTTTTCTATGTATATAAGTATGTATTTATCTATTTAAGTATGTACGAGTATATCGTCGCTTAGCACCCATAGTACAAGCTTTGCTTAGTTTGGGGCTAAGTTGATCTGTGTAAGGTGTCACCCAATATTTATTTATTTATTATTTATTTATTTTAAAATACAAGTTATTTTTAAAAGTCTCCGAACAAATGTTGATCAGTATAAGGAGAATAGCCTAGAGTTCAATTCTTCGCCTTTGTTACAGGCCCCACTCTGTATAATAACCGTACACGTACTCTTACAAATTCTATGCATTTGATACTGGCTTACATACTCATGATAATACTTTTAATAATGAAAATGAAAAAATTAAAATGAAAAATATTTATTTCAGATCTTCTTCTTCCACGGTCTCTCATGGCTGAGGGTCGCGGCCACATGTCGTTATTTTTCGCACCAAAGCTCTCCACTCCGCACGGTCTTCTGCAGGCCTTATAATAGACGCCTGTGTTAATCCCTGGCAGGCCTTCTTAACGCTGTCCACCCAGTGGGTAGGTGGATGGCCACTTTCTCGATAAGCAAGCCGATAGTTTTTATTTCAGATAAGTAGGTATAAAACTAAACTTAAGTATTACATTTGTACGCACTACAGTTGATGTTAATATCTAACTTATCTCAAAGTGAAATGCAACAAATGCTAAATAATACACATACTTATATTTCACACATCTATATAATATGAAAATCATCTATATAATAGTATCAATTTGGAATTCGATCACAACTTATTTTGTAGTCGCAAGACAGTATCAAACTGTCATTGTTAAAAAACTGAATTTGAACTCTGAACTTCAAACTTAAATTTCTTTGTTTAAGTCAAGTTTTTAAACTTAAGTAAGTACAAAGTTATTCAAACATAACTCTTACAAAAGCGATAAAGCTCAAAACTAATTTTTTGCACTTAAACCTCAACTTAAGAGATGACTTTTAGTTTTCATAAGTTCATAACTCTTCCAACTTTTTGAAATTTTAGTAGTGAAGAACGTTTACTTTACTTATTAATTAAAGTTTAAAGTGTTTAATGAAAACTTAAAAAGTGAAATTGTATTTACTTATTTTAGTGGTGCAAAACTATCTTTGTACAATCAACCATTTTAATCCTAGGCCACTCTAGAACCCTGTTTCATTTAAACCGTGTTCTGTTTGCCATAAGAAGTTACATTGACGTTTACTGTGCAAAGGTTCTACAATGGCCGATGATTCAAATTGGTTGACTGTACTCTAAACTCTCTAAAGTTTTTTCTCTCTTATAAACTTCTATTTTGGCGGTTTTAGTAGTTTCATGTTTCATGTGTTCTGCCTACCCCTTTATGGGATACAGGCGTGATTGTATGTATGTATGTATTTTGGCGGTTTATCAACATCTGCAGTAGCTCAAAGTTCAGTAGGTAAATGATAAATTAAACTGATACGTTTTGAACCTTAATTATGTCTTAATACTAAACCTCGAACTCGAAAGATAGCTACAAAGTTAAGTAGGTATGGAAAAATATACGGTATAACAGATGTGCCTGACGTAAGCAATTACTCATTAAATGAATAATTAATACGAAATGCGATTTATGTCCTAAAGTTTATACTTACCTAAAATGCCTGTTCCTACCTTAACTTTTGTAATAATTTTATTGTACAACAAAATGTAAAATAATTTTAATTAAGTTATTACTTCCGTCCCATATTATGTGCTGTATATATCAAAACAAAACGAAACAATCTAGAAGCACACAAACGATAAAAACGATTAATTTATCCGAAGACAACGTGCTCACCCTACACGTCAGCGCGTCCCGGGAAAATGACAGCGACAAGCCTTGTCACCCTCGCGTAGCTTGATGAATTGTGGACAGAGCGGGTTATGGGAAATAATATAATACGAGTATATACGTGATATACTAGGACAAAAATACAAATAGTACCGGTTTTTTACTTTAAGTTTTGACCTAGCCAACGCGCGCTTTTGCGAACCTGCTGATAGTTAATAAGTTTCCAAAAATCGGCTT
The DNA here is from genome assembly GCF_023078275.1 of Leguminivora glycinivorella. NCBI lineage: Eukaryota > Metazoa > Arthropoda > Insecta > Lepidoptera > Tortricidae > Leguminivora > Leguminivora glycinivorella. Next base: position 4,417,666 of record NC_062975.1, read on the forward strand.
TGTCGTAACCCACGTCCCACGTCGGCCTCTCTCCTACATAAAGCAAATTGCAAAATTACATACATACAATCATTTCCTAAAGGCATTTTATTTCATAGGAAACTAGTAAAATTGGAAGGAAGTAACGGGAGAGAAAAACTGACGGAAATGTAGATGGACTGTATGAGAAATATGAAACGAAAACAAGTTATTGATGAGATGCCGGACGATAGAGTTGTATGGACGGAAGAAAAAGACATGCTGCGCCAACCCCAAGTGACTGCGATAAGGAATGATGGTGGAATATGGAAACAGAGCAATCTTTTTTTTTTTTAGTCGCACCTGATGGAAAGTGACGACAAGGCCGAGGTTGTAGCTTATGGCAAAACAACGAACTAGATACAAAGTGAAAATGAAAAATTGTCTTTAATTAAAGTCCAATATTTAATTTCAAAGCGATTAATTAATATTTAAGAACTAAAAACTAAAAAGCTAAAATAAAATAAATAAGGTACTTTCTAGTGTCTCAGTAAAATATATTCAATGCGAAAATGCAAACGAAACCTTATTCTTTCATGAATAAAGTTGAAATGAGTGTAAATATTCCACAATAAAGCAACTTCAAGTTTATTCTACTTGAGTCGCGCTACTTTGTCCCTTGTCATTTCTCAACGTCTCATTTAAAATAAGTCTTCTGCAATTACAAGACGCTAAGTTCTCTATTAACATGCAAATTGGTTGCAACAGAAATTCTGGAATATTTCACGAAAGGGCTCGGATGTTAATTAACAGCGAGATGTAGTTAGTAGTTACGTAACATATGCTATGCGTTTATAACATTTTGTGATATTGTTAAGTGATAAATAAATAAGCGAGCAACCCATCCTGTATCTTACACACTACTTTTTTTACCCCCGACGAAACGAAGGGGTGTTATAAGTTACGTGTCTGTCTGTGTGTGTGTCTGCCTGTGGCATCGTGGCTCCCGAAAGGATGGTCCGATAAAGATTTAATTTTGTTTGAAAGCTGAATTAGTCGGGAGTGTTCTTAGCCATGTTTCATGAAAATCGGTCCATTATGTCAGGTTTCTTTTTTTTTTCAAAATTTTTGTTCGTTTTATAGCGACTTTTTGTAACTAAGAGATTGAAAATAAAATAAAATTGTGATATAACTCATATAGTGACAGGTTGCCACCCCATCGCCCAATGAGGCAGCGCCTGATAATTGATGTGAGCAAAAACTCAAATTGAAATATTATTGCCTCTATTTTTATTCAGGCGCTATTCAAATTACTTATTCCACGCAGAATAAGTCACTAACAAAAGCTAACCAGGGTGGCTAGCCGAATGGCACAATCGCTCACGAAACGCTCACGAAACGAAGCGCTAGTAGATATCTATCTCTATCGCGCTTGCGTATTGGCGCGACAGAGCCAGCGGCGTATCGCTTTCGTTTGGCGTCGGAGAAATGCCATTCGGCTACGGGGCCAGGGTGGCTAGCCGAATGGCACAATCGCTCACGAAACGCTCACGAAACGAAGCGCTAGTAGATATCTATCTCTATCGCGCTTGCGTATTGGCGCGACAGAGCCAGCGGCGTATCGCTTTCGTTTGGCGTCGGAGAAATGCCATTCGGCTACGGGGCCTGTTATATTTGATTATTCGAGTAGATATCGTAAATTACAAGTTCAAAGGCTGATTCTGGAAATACTCAGCACGTGCAAATGATTATGTCAAAATATAAAAATAAATCATTCATTTACTTCTAAATATATATTAAATAATGATTGCGTCTTTATTATGTACCTGTAAACCTGGAATATAATTATATTCTTTCAGTGAGATTTCTAACTTACGTCAAATATTAGTTCTAAGTACAGGCAACTTATTTGAATCCTGGGCCACCGTAGTAACTTTTCACAGTAAACTTTAAAGTGACATCTATGGAAAATAAAGCACGATGTCAATAAGACAGGGTTCTAGAGACATTTTTGACACTACATAGCGATCTGTATCGTACCTAGATTATCTAGAACGAATGCTTGATGTAACCATTTTAAGACTTTTAAGCATTTAGAAAGAGCATGGAAACCTCCGCACACCATTGGGTAGAGCTCCGTGGATTAGTTGGTCAGAGCGATTTGATCGTTGTTCCAAAAGGTCGCAGTCTCGAGTTCTGCGTACATCATCTTCAAGTGGTAATCGCTCCACAAATCACACAACGAAACATCGCTATTCCATCGTTCATACCGCCATCGGCATCGCTATACTTCGCCGTTTATCTATTAAAGTATAATGTTTCACTTACCTCGCTCATTAAAACTCTGTCCAATTAATATCGCTCATTTCTACATTCAAAGCATCTTCATCAACTAGCTCCCGGAGCCACGAGTACAATCGTTGACGTACCGTAGCGAACGATACGCAACTGGCTCTTTCGCACTAACCTCCCGTCAAAGAAACAAAGTTTATCCTTACTTTCTCGACACGTGTCAAACCAAGAACAAACAGGCCTCTCGCTCGTTCTTACCCAGAACGTACAAATTGTAGAATGAGCTACCTTCCTTAGGTAGCCTTACCTAAGGTGTTTTCCTAGCCCTTTCCTTCCCTTATAAGGGTTCTCAAAGATCAGCAACGCAAAAATGGCTCTCCTGAGGTTGCTTATGCTCATGGTGATGATGACTGCTTCTGTGTGCGTAGCCGAATGCACAAACGCTCACTATAATATCTCTTTCGTAGCTGTCTATCTCTATCGCTCTTGTGTATTGGCGTGACAGAGCCAGACTACATTTCTGCGGCGTGTCGTTGGCGTTTCGCGTCGCAGAAATGCCATACGATACGGCTACGGGGTCTGGGGGGTTACCATGATTAGTACGCTAAAGACGATCAGTTTAGGTTGAGAGAAAGGGACACAGCTATAGCAGTTACATAGCTCCGTCCCTCTCTCTCAACCTAAACTGAACGGCTTTAGCACGTCATGGTAACCCCCCTGATCAGGCGACGCGTTTGCTGCCTACCAGAGACAACTACGATATGCTACAGAGAGAATGGTTGTTATCTTGGCTAGAGGCACAGGTGAGCGACAACAGCGCTTAGAGCGTTTCGCTTTTCTAAATTACGACTTGTATTTAATTATACCTCCATTGTCAAGTTTCGTTGCTGCATTTAATATTGTTTGTGTTTGTGTTAAAAGTTGTGTGACAAGTCACAAGAAAATAAACTAAATAGAAAAAAGACCATAATCATAACTTTTTTTATGTACATACGATTCCATTTTTTTTTTATTAAATTGAATAGATTTAATAGTCAAACATATGGACTTTTGACGAAATGTACCATTAGTCTTATTACCTATGTATTTATTTACAATTATTTATTACCTATTAAGAAAACAGTCCAATGAAAGGGTATTCGTTAATTTTAACAACGACGTATTTCGCCCAGTTGTCCCGATAATCCATATGTCACGTAAGTATATGGATTCTCAGGACATCATCACACTATCGTTTTAAGTGTAAATCACAGCATAGATTAAAATATAATTAAAAATTAGAGATATAAAATGAATCTCGCGCCTAACTACTCAATTACTCATCTCACCTGAGTAACATATTCTGTTTCAGTGCTTACAAACTTTTACAGATTTCAACATTTAAATTACATGTTGTAAACACGTTTTATTTGTAACACTCCTCTTGTACCCTTTTGCCCCGCGCACTCTTTAAATGCCATTTAATTTAACGCGCGTTTCAAGTGTTGCTAATAAATCCATCCTACTTGATAATATTGTCGGGTTTTGTACGTGAAATTAATTCGAAATCTTTCCTGAAAATGTCAGTTAATTAAGCCCCGTGCGGGTTGATCGAGATTGTTCGCTGTGTCGTGTTTATTACACTTTATATTCATTTGAATTGTTATATACACTAATGACGTCAAAGACGCACAACACAACATACCGGTGCCAATACAAAATCAAAGCATATTAAATATTTGTAAAGATTGTAAATAAATACAAAAAAATACACTTGTGCCAGTGTGAGATGACGGGTTAAGAATTTCACCACCCCCTTTCTTCCCGTGGGTGTCGTAGAAGTCGACTGTGTAAAATATGGGTCAAATTGGGGCGTAGTCGAGAGGCTGGCAACAGTGGCAACCTGCCACTGTAATGTCACAATAGTCGCCAAGAGTGGTACTGAAATTTCGTGTGCTTTACCTACCACTTTATTGGATACAGGCGTGATTGTATGTATGTATGTAAAATACACTTTAGTACCTTTTGGCATTAAAACTCTATGCCCTTGGAATCCCAGCGCGCACAATTACGTATATTTTGCAGAAATCACAAGAAATCAAACGGTAGCGGTAATTATTTAATGTGACCAAAGAGTTGGCGACTTCCTCTCACAACGTATCAGCATTACATCCTTGGATTACCCCTCAAGACTCAAGAGTTGTTTAAGATTTCAGCTAGCTATTTTAAGTTGTATGCCTAGTCTTAATTTCTGCAATTAAAGTTTTTATATTCTAATCTCTTCTAATTGCACACATTCATGGAAAAACCATTTTTTTAAGGACATTATTGGGCTGGCAATAACACTTTACAGAAAAGTATGAAATAGGAAAACACGCAACATTAGCATCAAAATACCCCATCTACTTTTATTGCTGTGAATGAAGATAACCAAAATGGTTAACCGCTTTTTTTATCTATTTCCTTGATCATAACTCAGAACGTGAATGTTTTCTACTTTGAATTATTCTGGAAATGATTTCTTGAGTCGCTGATTGCTTGTTATTTGATTATTGATTATACCTTACCATGTTTAATAAATCGAGTTTGAATCAGTGTAGAGTCGAGGTTGTAATTCATAATTAAGTACAGTTTATCAATGTATCAGAAACTTCCTGCCTCGCACAGCTAAACTTTGGAATGGACTGTCTGAGGTATTTCTAGCTAGAACGAAAGTTTTACAACAAGATGTGTTTTTGAAGTGAAACTTCTAATTCGTCTTTCAGCTGACAGCGCATAACACTGTCGTTACGTGAAATGCCGACTCACTCAGCGCGTAACATTCTGTCAGTGTCGTTCATTCTCTCTCATTCCATTCATTCACTTATTCACTCAGATAGCTAACAGAAATGGATTGAAATGTATGTGTTTTATATTTAGATGGAGTGCAATAGTACATTGTGCAACAAGGGGTGGAAGTTGAATATTACTAACGAGAGTAAGTTAAATCGCGACGGCTTGCCGGAACGATTTAAAGACTCTAGTTAGTAATATTCATACTACCGGAGTTACACACAATGTTTTTCATCACACTTGCAATGTAAAAAATATGTAAATAGATTTAAAAAAGTTAAGTACGGTACAAGAAATTTCTTTATTCCCTTGGGAGAACGATTTTTCTATAACTCACGCTCCGCCTGCGTGATGAAAAATGAGTTTATGTTTGTTTTTTCAATAATTTGAGCAAATAGCAATGTAAAATATTTAAAACAGTAAAAAGATGGACGTAACTAAACGCCAAAAAACGCGATGGTCACTTGACAGAATGGTTTTCAAGTTATGTTACTAAGTTTCACTTCTTCCGTGCGAAGGGACTCCACGCTCTATTTTTGTGTGTGTGTGGATTGAGTGAGCACCTTCCGAAAATAAAAAAAAATATGCTGATCATTTAGTAAAAGTTTCAAAACAATTGTAAAACGAATCTCTGAATTTGTAAAAAGATAAATCAAAAGATACAGCCATTAACATGTGCTCACTCAGTTCTCACAAACTACCAACGAAAACAGTGAATATATTCATTTAACATATAATATTTATATACTAACATTTAGTAAAAAATAGGCCAACCTACCTCTATAAATATTAGATCACCTAGTGACGTATTTAATTTTTTACAAATAGTTTCTTATGCTCACTCAATCCTCACACTTTTGAAAAGCCGAATTTTGATGAAAAACATAAAATTTAGACCGCTATTATATGTGTATAGTTTAGTAAAAGTGAAATGGGAATTTGTAAAATACAAAACGAACCACTAACGTGTCAGGTTTTTTTATAATAAATTTTGTAAGTGCTCACTCAGTCCACACGTTTTGAGAAAGTTAAAAATGTAAATATCTTACGATTTGTAGCACCTAAGACACTCGAAAGTACTTCAACATTTAGTAAAAATTTTTACTAAATATCCACCATCTAATATTTTATATTCGTTGTCTGGTTTTAAAGATATTCAGACATAACTTTTCTCATACAAATGTATCATGTAGGGTGACCACACTATGTCGGCTCCTGATTTCTGGTTTCTTATTAGTGAAGTATTATATTCTTTGTTTCTTACCAATTATCATTCATGTCCTTTTTAATGCATGAATGTCGATATGGTTATTATCCTGACGTCGATAAAAATTACACAATACACATCATCACTAGGTCAAGAACATAACCTAAAAAACAGTTTGCAGATGGAGAATTAATATGGTATTAGTTTAATATAAACTATTATCAAAATTGAACGAAACTCCCCAATCTGTGTCTGAATATCTTTAAAACCAGACAACGAATATAAAATATTAGATGGTGGATATTTAGTAAAAATTTTTACTAAATGTTGAAGTACTTTCGAGTGTCTTAGGTGCTACAAATCGTAAGATATTTACATTTCTAACTTTCTCAAAACGTGTGGACTGAGTGAGCACTTACAAAAATTTATTATAAAAAAACCTGACACGTTAGTGGTTCGTTTTGTATTTTACAAATTCCCATTTCACTTTTACTAAACTATACACATATAATAGCGGTCTAAATCTTATGTTTTTCATCAAAATTCGGCTTTTCAAAAGTGTGAGGATTGAGTGACCATAAGAAACTATTTGTAAAAAATTAAATACGTCACTAGGTGATCTAATATTTATAGAGGTAGGTTGGCCTATTTTTTACTAAATGTTAGTATATAAATATTATATGTTAAATTAATATATTCACTGTTTTCGTTGGTAGTTTGTGAGAACTGAGTGAGCACATGTTAATGGCTGTATCTTTTGATTTATCTTTTTACAAATTCAGAGATTCGTTTTACAATTGTTTTAGAACTTTTACTAAATGATCAGCATATTTTTTTTTATTTTCGGAAGGTGCTCACTCAATCCACACACACACTCTATTTTTTTATTACAGCGTGCGTAGCCGAATGGCATTTCTCCGACGCCAAACGAAGACGTAACGCCGCGAAAGGTAATCTGGCTATTGAAGATGACAAAACGTGTTATCTCCGAAAGGGCTTTTTATGTATTTGAACCTTATTACATGATAGTTGCTTTTTAACTACACTGAGACTATAGCGCGTGCCGTTTAAACGGGAGCTAGCCGCCGTGAACAATAGACAGAAAAGGCCTTTGTTTAACAGATTACGGCTAAAGCGAAAAGTTCATCTCAGAAAATTCATACTTATAAGCTGGCTGGTAAGCTGGCTGACGAACGATAGATAAATATCTACGAGCGTTTCGTTTCGTGAGCGTTTGCGCCATTCGGCTACGTACTCATCAGGTCACCATCAAACTAAAACAAAAACACGTAACATCAAATTCGAAAAGCCTCTTGTTCATATTTCATTTAGCATAAAATGTCTCATAAAAGAGAATAAAAACAAAGCTAACCCCGAGTTCACACGAAATGAAACTTAAACACAGTTCAAGTTTTCTTTAAGCTACACCTTTAACGGATCACTTAACTGTAATTGCGATAGAAGGTATCAAGTTAAGTTTAACTAAAACGCCGGTAACTGCTTCGTCGCTAACTAACTTAAAGCTCAAGCGCTCGAGTGTTCTCTTAATAAAGCTGGTTAAAGAGGCAGGCTGTCATACAAGTGATGCCATATGAATAGATTTGAACTCGCAAAACATTTTTTGGAATAGCATTGTACGATAAAAATGTTTTTTTTTTTATAGGGAACTATATTCCGCAACTATATTCTACAATCCAATGCATCCTATTTTTTTTAAATATGGTATATCTTATACCTAGGGTAGTGCCTACAACTTAAGAGTTGTGAAATTAAATTGATTATTAATCCGGTCGTTACAGGCCGGTTTGATATTATGGATTTTATTTAAAACAAAACAACAGATTAAATTTTTCGGTAAAAACTCAGTAATAATTCCCAAGTCGCATGATGTACACGAGCATTTTATACCTTATAGCTTTAACATTTGAATTTGCCTTGTACAAATCGAAATATATTATGTTTTTGCCCACCTGCTGCTATTTTGCCTCCAGTTTCGTAAAAAAACCACCAAGAGCGTGTCGGGCCACGCTCAGTGTAGGGTTCCGTATTTTCCCGTTGTTTGTTTTCAAAAACTGTTCAACCTATCAAGTTCAAAATAATTTTCCTAGAATATCTTTATGAAGTTCTACTTTTATGATTTTTTTTATATTCTTTAAACTTATGGTTCAAAAAATAAAACTATGGAAACGGATTAAATCGCGTATAATGAATTTACAACTCATCCCGCAGTCTGCAGTCTCTGAACATGTCATGGATAAAGTCAATCATGCTATAAAGTTTGATAAGCCTCTGGTTCTTTCTAAGGAGAAGCGGTATATACCCAGAATGTTGCGCGAGGCCATTGAGATCAAGAAATATCCAAACTTTAATAGAGAAGATGGCTTTACTTTACCACCGGCTTGGGATCCAGTAGTACATCCCGATAATGGAACAAGCACGACGAAGACTGTGAGGCATTTATGTTGTATAGTGTTGGACATTTGCAGTTTGTTTTTGTCAATTTTGTGTAGATTAATTGATTGATTGTTTTTTAACATAGTAATGGTATTTTTTTTAAATATTGTATAACTAGCTTTATTTATAATGTGTGAACCTGCCTTAGAAATCTATATTATTTATGGTCATGGTTCGTTAATATTTCTTGTATTTGGGTATCTTTTGCACATTGTAATTTTTCCTCAGTCACCCGTTGACCACGAACGCTGTAAAGTGTCCGAAGCGTCGGGATGAATCGTAAATTCATTATACGCGATTTAATCCGTTTCCATAGTTTTATTTTATAAGGGTTCCTAGTTGACTACGGAACCCTAACAATGGATCTGCGGGCGTAGCATACTAGTAGGATAAACTTTATCGCATCGGTGCTTGTCCCTATCGCACTTACAGGTAGTGTGTAAATTACTCTATTTCCTTTGTATGCCAGCCGGAACTGAAGATGCTCGGCAGAGACGCGCAAAAACAAGCGCATTGTGAGGACCTGCACTACGCGATAATGGGGCTTATTCAGGCGGGGACTTAAGACACTAGTCTCAAACCAAAAAAGGACTTAAAGACAGTCTTACCCTCTAATTAAACTTTTCAGTTCATACTATTCACTGGCCGAACCTTTTGTTGTATCTACTTAGATATCAATATTTGCTACTGCGCCAACCTGTATAAATGTCAAAATTTGCATTGTGCAGTAACCTATTTCAATATACATAGTAACAATAATCGCCTGCAAGTGACACTTCAGCATTCATTGCCTGTTCAATAAGGAAATATTGACGCTGAATCTACATAACAGGGCATCTGTCTTTTTAAAAATAATCAAATATAATTTACTAACTTATACCTAAATTTTCTTTAACACTTAACTTCGTTGATGCTCATATTATTGCACAAAATATGTTTTTATTTTTCTGAATCGTTTTTAATTTCGACCGTATTATATTAATGTTAAAATCATATAATATCATTTCAAATTGTAAAACAAATTAACCAAGAAAGTGCATATTATGTAACACACAAAATAATAACGTAATATTTAAATACTTACTAAAATCTCACTATATACCTCTAATTGACATTTAAATACTCTTCCAAAAATAAAAAAATATGATATATTTGGTTGCTTACAGGAATTACAGAATTTACAGGTAACACAGACAGACACCCGGAGGGACCGGAGGGTGTTGCTAAGGTAGTCTTTTTCGAGTTATCCCGGAACCCCTTATACATATAACACCGACTCCGTTTCCACCAAAATGATTTACAAAATACACGAATCCAAGTGAATATTCCCCAAACAATACAAGTACGCTCCACTTGTCCCTCTAATAATTAATTAACAACTGCAACAAAAACACGCCGACTGTGAATGCAGACAACGCTCGCGAGCCGTTGCGGTCTGACTCGTGAAATTTTAACCGACGAGTTTTATTTACACTGCAGGGGCACACGGGGATAAGTGGAGCGTAGCTTTTCGATTGATTTTGTTAGTATGTTGTGATTGAAAATTATTAATATATTTTTTTTTATGAAATGTTTATCTATAGTTTTTTTAAACACCTCTTTTGGATTTTTTTTTCAATGCATGTTTAACTGGCTGTGGTTGTCAAGACATTTAAATTCAGTTCATAACACGAAAGATACGGATACAACTGCCGTCCTATCACTAAAACCCATCTAACCCACAAATGATAGTTTTGAGATATGGGCAAAAAACATAAAAACCAAATTCACGCTAACATTATTTAAAATCAATTTAATTAAATATTGTTTAATTTATTAGAAATTCGCCATTTTGTGTTTAAGTTATGCAAATAATTCCTAAAATATGTATGATTTTACTGTTAAAACACGGTTAAGTATACTTTAGCCGTTTTTTAGGATTGAATAATACATAAAACATGGCTTAATAACGGCAAAGTAAATTTACGTGTTTATAGTAATCGTAACTGAGCATTGCATAATAATCTAAAAACATAGCTTAATAACCGCAAAGACACTAAACAATTTTATACTATCGTATATGCTCTAAAAAAATGCTGTAACCGTTTTTAAGCTATGCAATGACTACTAACATCGAAATAATTTGTATGCATTCCTAGTCTAAAAGCCCGCTATATGACAAACCAGCGACGATTACTAGGTTTTAGCATTGTCATTCTTTTTAAAAGGAGTTTATCATTTTAGCAATGTCCCGTTTACCTGCAGTACCTGAACTAAGTTTCAAGAGCAATTCAATTTTTTAAATGAATAAAAGACAACTGTATGATATTGTAACCATTTATTTGCATGCATAAAAAACCTCGTTATAAGTTATGTTACAAATTAACATATTTAAACTTAATATAATATTCTAACATTAGTGAAAACTAACATAACATTAATATGAAACAATAAAATTCGCTTTTTACATTGCAACAAATCAATTTGCTATACCGACACGGCGAAAGGTGTCGCTCTTGGATATCCAAAGTTATTCGTATTATTACTATAATACACTATTAAAATAATGTTTTTATTACCGAGTTATATAAGGTTAAAAACGGTTGACATTGGCAGTTCTTACAAAAAGAAACACGGATTTCATTTATTATTCGCCAAGCAAGTGAAAATAGCAATATTTATTTATTTTATACTTCAAAAATTAAAAATACATTTACGATTGTTTGACATAATAATTTTCTCTCTTTCCGCTTGATTCCGTTCTTCTTAAAATTTATTTTTCTTTTTTTGTGCGTTTGGTTTTCGACAGTTGTATTATTAATATTAATATTACGAGTGTAGTGCTCTATATCGACGGTGGTTCTACATCGATAAATGGTTATATGTACTTATGTGTAGGTCAGTCCTCCTTTTCTTTTCTGTATGTAAAACTTCTGGATTTGAAGGGTCTGAATGAATTGGTACAGCAGAATACTTATATATCATACATCTTTTTTTTTTCTTTAAACTAGAATCAATATAGAGATCTTTGTTAACAAATTCTGGTAAAATCAGGTGCATCATTGCTTAAAATTGTATTAACTAGGTTAAATTTAAGTCTGTTTCTCTGTTGTTTGTATGAATTGGAGCGGATAAATCAAGATAAAGCTTCATTTTGGATGATACATATGTTGTCATTTTACAATTTTTACATGCTAGGTATAGAGTTCTTCTTCTTTCGAGTCATCACTTGTAGTTTCAATGCGTCTGCGACGGAATAGTCAAAAACCTTCTTTCCTTATATCAAGATGAGAAGCATTTTACGAATGATTAAAGAAGTAAACGTTGTTCGATTTTGTTACAACGAAGGATAAACCCAAATTCGATGATCGTCAGCAACGGTTTTAGCTTGGACCAGTAAAAGGGAGTTTTAAAATTGATGCATTTTCGCCAGCATTGAAAATTAAAGCAGAAACGTTCGACGTGGCTAAGTTAGGCAAAGAATTCTGAGGTATCAATCTCAAAAATTCTTAAAACAATACACAACGATAGAATGTTCCTTAGTAAAGATCGAGTTGAGCAATCCCCTTCTGTTCTACATTTATTAAACTTACTGCTGGTGTGATGACTTGTGGTCGGTTTTTCGGTATTCATTTTATTCGCAGATCTCTGTTATCGTTTGTATCCTGAAGTTCGTAACAAGCCTAAAAGAAATAACATTAATTAATTTGATTTTTGACTGCATTATTAAATCAGCTTGAGGGTAATATAATGTTGCGCAAGTAATCCATACCTACATAGGTACTAAAACATTGTAAGGTAAATAAATGCTTACAAAATGTATGTGGCTATGGCAATGCCTACATAGCAATAGGATGGTACAATGTAATTTCTTGACTTTTTTGTTTACGCTTTATTTGTACACAATAGTTTTAACTGGGCTCTTGATCGAATAACTTATGAGTTAGGTATTTACTTGTCGCGGCAAACGTGTGATAATACGTTAGCAAAACGCAAGTTGTGCTTGAAAAAACCTTAAAAAAAAGATATTTAACACTTACCTGGTCTTCGGTTTCTTAACATTTTAAGGAGAAAATGTTCATTCACCGGTCACTACAGCCTTCGCACAACCTTCTGCGCGCGAGCCGCTCGGCCGACTGTCGGACTGGCGCAATAACTTTGGAAGGTATACTTTTACAACTAGCGGGGTTTTAGCGTAGCTTTGCTGGTTTGTCCTGTTTCAGTGTGGCATTATGAATATTTTTTAGTAATAAATTCACCGTAAAGCGCAGTAACTAGGTTTTAGTGATGTATTTGTAACCGAAATTACAATGAAAGTCTTTAAATACACGGTTAAAGGACTTTAGCCGTGTTTAAGCGTAGTATTTTATTTAAAAAAGTGAATGTTATAAAATGTAATAACGCAATTAAACGGCTTTAATGGGAATTTATGAAGCTTATGTCAAGTAACGTTGTTATAGTTATGTATCGTGTGATAAAACTATGAAGATAAACAACTGCTAAGCGCTTTAATATAAGTTATAGAAGACAAATGTGGGTTTGCGGTGTTATACTATTGAAAAGGGTTATAAAATAGTGCACTTAGCGAGGTATGTCGACTCTGTATCTCGGTAACTAAAAATGATAAAAATATGATTCCAAGACCAGTCGATGGGGAATTCTTTCCTAATTAAGAATATTTATCCAAATGAAAACTGGTAATATGCAGCTTAGAGGGGTTCTAGTGATAGGACGGCAGACAATTTGTAGGTACTAAGATCATTATTGGATGACACAATTTGTTTTATATTTAGAATTTTTGATGTCATTTTTAGGGTTCCGTACCAAAAAGGTACAACAGGAACCCTTATGGTGCGACTCTGTCCGTCTGTCTGTCCGTCTGTCACATTCCTAAATATCTCGAGGACTACTAATGCTATCAACTTGAAATTTGGAATAATTGTGAACATTGTAAACCTCTACAAATAGAAAGTATAATTTTTTTTAATATATTAATTTTAATTGTAGAAAATGGCCAAAATGAAAGGGGGGCAAACTGTAAATTTCAAGTTACTAGGTCAAGTGGGGTATCGTTGGAAAGAGCTCAAATTGAACGTAAATAAGCTATTTTTTATAATTTTTTTGTTGTGGAAAAAAAAAAAGAATTTTGAAGGAAAATGTAAAAAAAAATACCGTCCCCCCCCCCTTATCTCCGAAGTTTACCAACGAAAAATTATGAAAATTTTAGTAAACATTGGTTTTATGCTATATATTACAGGAAAAATATAATCGTGTTTGTATTTTGAATACTTTTTTTTTCATTCACAAAAAACTTTTCAGATTTTTACTTTCAATTTACCCACCCTTGCGGATGTATATCGTACTTCAAATTAATACGAGGTGTTACGTAAACCATCTTCTGTCCAATAAAGTAAAAACTGTTTAAATCGGTTAACATTATAAAGAATTATCCCTGAAAAACCAGGTCGCGCAAATTAGTTAGCAAATTGACCGGGAGATGGCGCTATACACTATAATACTCATTAGTGCCTATACTTTTGTCTTCTAGTCAAGTCATTAGAGTTATATGAAAATATGAGATTGAGATTATTTTTACTAGGTAGTTTGAAAGAAAGTTTGTACGGAACCCTCGGTGGGCGAGTCCGACTCGCACTTGGCCGGTTTTTAACTATCATGATGAGAAGATAAACATAAATATTTTTGACATAGCAAAGGAGCTCGCCGATTCCGGGCGTCCAGTAGACCATATCATATGTTACTAAGACTTAGATGAATACTACATACACATTTTATTACGTCCTACACGGGAAGCATGGTCGTGCGATAGATGATAAAATATCAGGTCGTCCCTATCGCACTTACATATAGTGCGATAGGGACGGCCTGCTATTTTATCGTCTATCGCGCGACCATGATTCCCGTGCTGTACGGCTGCTGATCGTCAGATTGGCTTACAGACTCAAATAGATATTTGAGTCTGTAAGCCAAACGAGCATCCAATTTCACCTATTTATCACAAAATTATCTTGAATGAAGTTTCATAATAAATCGCGAAATAAATCAAAACAAGTCCACTCCACTATTGTCCGCCGCAACCGCACGCGTCAATTGTTTCCCACAAATTACACAGCGCGAGTAAAATAATCATCAACTGTATTGATCCCACTGCAACCACAGACACAGGTAAAAATATAGACGGAAAATTTTAAGCAGGATTTAAATATTATTACAGATGTAGTACGAAAAGCTATTCGTTCGTATTTTTACGGAATCGTTCGTATTTAACACTTTCGCTACCAAGAACCCGACTGAAACGTTCGTATTTAACGAAATATGTGATAGCCCGGTTTCGAAAGTGTTAACATGATACTTAGTTCAGACTGTGTCAGTACGTCTTGTATTGAGACTAACTGAAATAGCATGACACGTTCGGACGTTTCCGTAAAATTACGAATGAAAAGCTTTTCGCACTACATCTGTAAATATTCTATCCTGTATGTCATGAAGTATGTACTGATGTAGTTACTCATCTTCAATTAGTACCATGGTACCGCTTTTTCTCTTCAACTTCAAAGTTACTTGAATTTTTGGTGAACTACTGGCTATCATTCAAATATTTTTTTGATCTTAATGAACCATAATTTATTATAGGACCAAGTTATACAGAAACTTATATAACATATATTCATATATTCTCGTAATGGAAAAGTGGTGCCATAATACTCGTCATCTAGGAGTAACTAAATGTATGATTTCGACTGTCCGGCGCGTGACAGATCATTTAAATTTTGAATAATGTGCGTTGTTTTAATAAAAATGCTAATTGAGATGCCACTACGGTAAGTAATGAGTGTTATTTGAGTTACATTCTGTGCCGCGATATGCTACATACATACCTTTCCACTCACGTGTGTACGCTTGAAATGAGATGTCTCTGCGTCCGGAATATATTACAGCAGCTACTCGGATTATCTACTGACAGGTGAGAAGCTGGTTAACTTAATACAACATACAGTGACAATATTGGTTTTATATTTATAATAAATAAAATAAAAATAAAATAAAATAAAATAAAAAGCCTTTTATTTCTTGAATTTTTTACAAGTTTTCTTATCTGCTAATTTGTATTAATGTAAGTTACTATTAAATTATTCAAGAACCCCGTTTTCACAGGTAGGCCTCCTCCAAAGCCTTCCATGTATCTCTATCCTTGGCCACTTGTATCCAATTTGGCCCGGCAGTTTTGGTGATGTCGTGTTGCCATCTCGTAGTGGGTTTTATATTTATAATTACATATTTTTATAAATATACTGACTGCTATGATATGTTAAGGTCCTTTTAATAAAACGCAAATTGATAGATTATTCGGAGTCCACTCCACCAAAATATAAACTACTCCTTTCTTTTACATTGACGGGAACTAAGATTTTAATAATTATATGACAGTTTATTATAGGTACTTAATAAAGGCTTGACTATGTAATGTAGCTCAAAGTGACCCTTTGCTATTCAGGGTTTTGTTGTCATCTTTTACTTTTACAGTATGAATATATGCAAAAACAATGCAATGTGGGTAAAAAATATAAATAAAAAAACCGGCCAAGAGCGTGTCGGGCCACGCTCAGTGTAGGGTTCCGTAGTTTTCCGTATTTTTCTCAAAATCTACTGAATCTATCAAGTTCAAAACAATTTTCCTAGAGTCTTTATAAAGTTCTACTTTTGTGATTTTTTTTATATTTTTTAAACATATGGTTCAAAAGTTAGGGGGGGGCGCACTTTTTTTCCTTTAGGAGCGATTATTTCCGAAAATATTAATATTATGAAAAAACGATCTTAGTAAACCCTTATTCATTTTTAAATACTTACCTATCCAACAATATATATCACTCGTTGGGGTTGGAATTAAAAAAAATATCAGCCCCCACTTTACATGCAGGGGGGCCCTAATAAAACATTTTTTTCCATTTTTTAATTTTGCACTTTGTTGACAATATATACATATTGATACCAAATTTCAGCTTTCTAGTGCTAACTGTTACTGAGATTATCCGCGGACGGACGGACGGACGGACGGACAGACATGGCGAAACTATAAGGGTTCCTAGTTGACTACGGAACCCTAAAAATAGCCTCCAAACAAACCGGTGGCCCAACATGTGCTTGGCTGTTCTGCTGCACTGCACGATAAACGTATCAGATCTAGTCCACTCTCAATAATATATCTTTTCGTAATCATAGACCACGAAATAAAAGAACTAAACAAAAAAAAAGAAAAGCGGTTTCATCGAAACGACAGATGAAACGAAATCAATAGCGCTCCATTGTTCAGAAATGTAGAAATTCGAATAAGTATTGTTTTAATGATCATGTCGCGGGACAAATGATCCACGGGTTTCCGGTTTCAGGATTTATTTTATTAATAATGTTGGGCATTGTGTGAAACGCTGTGTGAATAACAATGGTTTGTACAGTCGGCATTCGTTTGAGTTTATAATTATAAATGACAAATAAAATAACATTCGCTATCTATTTTATCTCAAGTGAAATCATTGAATGAGACTAAAGGCGCACACGCGTAGTTCTATGGGGCTCTCGCTTTTACTTCTTACCAAAGACATATATAACTCCATATAGACAGATAAAGTCTATGAAAAAAGCGTACCTCAGTACCATACAGAAACAGGAGCGGTGGCTTAGATGGCATTACACCTTTAGGGTACGCTCAGCTAGATGGCGCTAATATTAATATAAATTAGACATTTTAACACATATCAAGCTAAGAATATGAGCCAAATTGTCACAACTAAGGTTCAAAAGTTTTAAGCTTGTGTCAAGAGATGGCTGTCTATGCACTGTGATTACACATTTTACTTTGACAGTAACTCTCTATAATACTCGATCCTCTTTGATGGGGGTAATTTCGCGATCTGTGCGGCCAAAATTATTTTTGTCTTTTCAACATTATCTTTATTTAAAATATAGGTACGTTTTTAAGTAGTACTTGGTCATGATTTGGGTGCTTCTATACAAATTTTACGTTTACAAAAATAGAAATAGAATTATACATTAATTATGACCTCAATAGTCACTATGTTTGAACCAAGGACGATTTAACTGACTGACAAAGCCCATACAAAAAAGCGTACCCCTGAAATGTTTGGGCCTTTTAGGCATAAACCTAGATGGCGCTGTTTCGCAGCCTGAAAGTGGCCAAAATAATATTTTCCCCAAATATTTTTGCGTGTTTTTATTTTTTATAAGAACAAAAGACATATTTCTTTATTTTAAAATCATGTTATCACGTCAATACAACTTTTGAAAAAAAAAATTGTTGGCATCATCAGTGTACTTAGTTATGATAGTATTTAATAGGTGGCGCTAAAAAATCGAGGTACGATTTTTAGTATGAAGTATGTAAATCCTATATAAATAATCGTTGGTTTGAGCGGTCATTTTTATTTCACCGTTTATGTATAAAAATACAACCCCCAATATACCTAAACATACCTATAATACAATTCATCGTATCATAAAATATTCTTCATAGTTACCTACTGATGCGGACTGTCCCGTGGTACAATAGCGATGTAACAATGTATGTACGGAGCCGATACCCTCCGCAATGATATAATTAAATTTGCATTGTATTTTGAAATGTTTCCGAATATTTTCAAGCAACCAACTGAAATTAAATATTAAATGGCTTCAAAGTTTTTAAAAAGTAAAGTAAACTCTTTATTTGCATTAAATGTGGTTAAAAATGGGTCTCATAATAAAAGTAATAGAAGTCAAGTATCACAATTTAGCCTTATTTGTAGAAACTTAAACCGAAAATATTTTTTTACATTTCATGCAACAACACAGAAATGAAATTAGATTCCACCCGCTAAAGTGCCGCCCGTCCACTCTCGGTAACCTCACAGTTACCGACTGTCAAAAACGCGTTATATAAAAAGTAATGTATGGAAAACTCGCCACATAGACAACCTAACAAAATAAATAATGAAATGTCAACGGGGGTATTGTTGTCTTATCTCACTCACACAAGCATGGTACGCGTTCACCTACACGAGCTTAGACTGTGTGCGTAGGAACGCGCCTCTTTCATATATTTTATCGCCACTGTCCGAGGTGTGATTTAAGGGTGTTTTCACTTAACACAAACCGTTTTGGCCTAGCAGCCATACCTATCCGAATGATATACCATACCTATACGAAACGATGCTGCAGCTAGTTCTATTTGTCCTGTGAAAAATATTTAGCAGGTTCTAATATTGACTTTACTTACTAAGGGCCAGTTGCATCTACTACAGACACATCATCGTCACGCAGCAGACGTCTATGGAACTTTCCATATAATAAAATTTAACGAGCGCTTTAACGGTGACAGAGGGTTTGGTGCAACCGACCCTAAGCAGTTCAATACTGCCATCAATACTTTCCGCTATATCTACTGTCAACTTTTACATACGAGGAAAAGATATGATCGCCTATATTCCCAGTACCAATCGACTCGTTTCTACACAGGATTATGCCTGTACCCCGCTGTCCCCAGGGCACCTAGCCAACGTCACGATCGCTAACGCTTCATAAGCGAATCATAGCTAGCTATCGACACACCTCGGACAATGTGTCCTCGGACACACCTCCTAGTGGGAATTGTGTTAGGATGTAGGCTATAAGTAAGATTTTATAACTTGTCTGTAAATATTATTGGTCTGTATCTGTTTTTTTCCCCAATAAAGAAAATAAAATAAAATGGCGATCAAATATACGAAACAAACGCGTTTTTTTTTTATACTACGTCGATGGCAAACAAGCATGCGGCCCGCCTGATGTAAAGCGGTCACCGTAACCTATAGACGGCTGCAACTCAAACAGTGTCACATGCGCGTTGCCACCCCATTAGAAACTTGTACACTCCCTTTTGCTGTGTTAAGTACACAGCAAAAAGGAGTGTACAAGTTCTAAGGAGGGTTCGGGTTGCCAACGACTCAAAGGACAATAGACGGAACAAGTTAGTTCCGTAAGTCCTCCCGTCATCAGCACACCGCACCCTCGTTGAGCTCTGGCAGCCTTACTCACCGGCGGGAACACAACACTATGAGTAGGGTCTAGTGCTATTTGGCTGCGGTCTTCTGTAAGGCGGAGGTACTACCCCAGTTGGGCTCTGCTCTACATTCGAGCGAGACGATATCCGCTGTGCTGTGCCCTACCACACAAAGCGAAATATCATTCGCTATGCTCTACCTCCTACCCTACACACACAGTCTAAGCTTGTATAGGTGAACGCATACCATGCGTGTGTGAGTGCTATGACAACAATCCCCACATTGACATTGTATTATTTATTTTGTTAGTTTGTCTAAGTATGTGACGAGTTTTCTAGTTTCTTAAGACTGGTTGGTCTCGTCTTTGACAGCCGGTGACAGTGAGATTACCGAGAGCGGGTGGGAGGTACTCTTTTCTTCTAATGTGCTATCGCTGTTCTGTAGTGGCGCGACAGAGCCAGACTGAGTTTCGCCACGTGGCGTCAACGATTGTCACTTGGGCTAGGCCGGCAGGTACGCAAGAATTGCTTCCGGCATTTCATATTCCAATTCGAATATCTGGGATTAATATCCCTTTGAACGTCTCCGGGCAACTTTGTACGAATATACGTATCCGAATGTGATAAAGCTGGTTTGAATAAGTTTTGCGTTAGGTTTTTTTTGTTTATTTATAGGATAATCTTATGTTATCAGATGAGTAGGTACTGCTAATTTAAAAATAAGCTTCTTTTAATATTAGCCCTGATGCAAGAGTATTAGTTTAGCCGTTATGTGTGTGGCATCACAGCACTTAAATTAGGTAAATGGGTGAAGCCGGTGAAGCGACAATGTGTATTTGTGTGTTTTTTTACAAGCGATCCTTTGTAGTTTAAAAAAAATAGGCCAGCAATGTTCTTCATTTATACTTATATGTATATTTGTTTGAAGTCAATATATTCGGAATTTCCAAAATATATATCTAAAGATATTTTCTGAAGTTTTTCATATTTTTTCAGTTCTTTCAGATAGGTATTACGAAATTAAACATAGACGATATATTATCGATTGTATATGAAGACCAAAGACATATGTAACTCCGTATAGACGGATAAAGTCTAAGAAAAAAACTTACCTAAAAGCCATAGAGAAAAAGGTACGGTGGCCTAGATGGCGTTACACCTTTGGGGAACGCTCGGCTAGATGGCGCTAATATTAATATTTGACATTTTAACACATTAAGCTAACAATATGGGCCAAATTGTCAAAACTGAGGTTCAAAAGTTTTAAGCTTGTGCCGAGAGATGGCAGTCTATGCACTGTGATTAGGTACACATTTTACTTTGACAGTAACTTTCTATAATACTCAATCCTCTTTGTGAAGATTAAAGTTAAAATGACGAACTTGACACCAGCTATATTTTTTATGTAGAACCGTAACTACTTATATAAAATAAAAGTATTTTTATATTAAGATTGAATAATACTAATGTCTAAGCATATAAATCAAGTCCTACTTTCAAACCACGAAGACAGTAGGAAATCCCCATAAGAAATAATTACGGGAAATTTAGAGCCGCCCCCCCCCCCTCTACTCGGCGTTATTGCTTGTTATTTATGTCCCGCAAACTTTCACCTGCGTTCGCCAATTCCCGTAATGGCGAATAGCGGGATGTGTGCGGTTTGTTTTGAAAAAAGAAGGTTTAAAATATCTTGATGCTTTGCTGTCTACCTACGTCTGCAAATCTAGTTTAGTACATAATTGGCGCATACTTAGTTATTATTTCGGCGCGAGAGAGCGCCCTTATGTCATTAATACGATTCTATCTTGGATAAGAAAACTTTATTAAGGTTTATAAAACTTAAATAACAAATAAATAACAAGCTAACTCTGAGTTTGAGTTTGAGTTTGAAGTGCGTATAAAAACACCATCTGTAGTGAGGAAGATATTCCTTACGTTTACCTAAAACCTTAAGCTAATACTTATATAAATGTTTGTTACCCACTTATTTTATTTATTTTACATTCGTAACCTCATCTCATTGAAAACAAAGCCATGCCTCTTCCCCGCATGGTCTCTTCTCGGTTGCATTAACAATGAACACTCAAAGGATCTTCTAGACGTTAATACGAATGTAACAAATGATCGGATCGTCTGGCGAGTGCTTTTAGATCTAGTATTTCAGACGGAGAAATGGTTAGTACCTTTATCTAAAAAGAGTGCAATATTATAAGAAATTTAGAGCAGTTATGCCCTTTTAGAAATGTAGTGAGATCTGTAAAAGTTATGGGGCGATAAGAATATGTGAGAAAACGTGGTACTTTTGCCCTCGAGGTTGGAGTTGTTGAATTGCTTTTGGAGTTTTCGTCTTATATAAAGTTTGTTTTCGAAGGAGATTAGGAATCAGGAAAATGTAACAAACAGGTAAGGTAATAAGTTTTTTTGCAAAAATTTCATTTTTAGCACAAGCTTTTATCGCCGACTGTACCTTTCTTTCAACAGTCACTGCTCTCCGAGACGTTTCTAAGAACCCTTACTCGATGGGGATACGACGTTTCATAGCAGAGTTCCTATGACCACCTTTCTGATCCATCATCAGATCAGCTCCATGGTACCATAATAATTATTGCATTGTCATGTGATTTACATATCTGAAATAGTACATTACGATACAGGTGCGTAAAAAAGGAAGTTACGAATTTCCTTTTCGCAAATGAGCCTCTGAAGTTTCGATCTGGCATATAATGAACCACTTCTCGCACTAGTGCGTATAAAAACATCATCTGTACTGAAAAATCTGTTTCAACACTTTGCTGGGACACCAGTAATCAGCTTACATAAGCATTGCAATGCAACCAACGTCAAAATTAAAGGTTAATTGTTTCACACTGTTTGAAATATTTCCACTACCAAATTATAAAATAAAATTTACACGCATCCAAAACCTATTTATTTTTATTTGTATATTTACCCGATACAAATAGGTGCTCAAAAACGGGCAGATAAATTTGCAATGGAGATTCATCACGGCGTCCATTACCTTAATGGACCGGCCAGTTCTGTCGCCGTATTCTGAATTTAATAGTAAAATCGTCATCGTTTTGTATAATTACTGTCAAATTAAATTCGTGCCATCAAGCGGTTATAAAACATAGTAAATAGCACGCAATTAAGTCCCGTTTGCAATTTTAAATAGGCGGTTACACCTTTGAAAACCGAGGTTTAAAAATGAATAAATAAATAAAATTAGGGACACCTTACATAGATCAACTCAGCCCCAAATTAAGCAAACCTTGTACTTAGGGTACTAAGCGACGATATATCTACTTTCTTAAATAAATAAAATACATACTTGTATACATAGAAAATAGAGCACAGATATTTGTTCCTGAGTCATGGATACTTAGGAACAAATATCTGTGCTTATCACCCAAATAACGGTCCTTACCTGAATTCGAGCAAAGCATTTGAATGGTAAGGCCGAACATATGTAACATGCAAGGTTGAGTCACACAGCCAGCTAAATACATTTAAATGTTTACATTATAGTTATTGACGTAGAGCGTGCTACGCTTCTACGTCGTAGCGCTGGCAAAGATCGTAGAAGCACTACAGACTATACGTTATACATAGGAAAATTAAAAAGTAACAAATATGAGTTTTGAATGATTCACGGTTATTTTCATTAAACTTATATTGACCGGGATATAGACCGTGATCACCTCTCTCATTTTTGCCGAGCTCCCGATATACGCAGTTGCACACTTTGATATACGCCTCCTTCAGTTTTCCGTAATCATGATGCATGCAACTGCGTCAAAATATCGGGAGCTCGGTATCTAAAAGGTAATCACGGTCTATATCCCGATCAATATAAGTCTAGTAACAAATAGGTTCAAAAATAAATAGTTTCGAATTGATTTTCTAGGGCCTTTTCATCATAGTGACATTGACACTTGAAACTGACAATTCTAAGTCTATATCAGGGTTAATTTGTTACTCATCGCCAGTATTTCTTTGTTGAACAGGGCAATAAACCGAAGTGTCACTGTCGGGCGACAACTGTCATTATTGTGACACTGGCGTCAATATCACATTTACCTAGTAATATTCTTTTTTATTTTCAATACAAATGTCTCGATTTCAATGATTACTGTACCTTAACAGCGGGGCAAATCTCGACTGGGGGACAACTGTAACTGATCCTTTTTTTCCGCTATTACACTATGATTATTTTACACTGTTGAGTTCTACATGTGTCCACTGAACACATTTAATAATGCAAACATTGTAAAACATGGATAAATGGACCAGTTACATTTGCCCCCCAGTGGCCCCAGTCGAGATTTGTCCCGATTACGTTTAATGGAAAGAAACAATAATTATTCATTCGCAGAGGATACTTTATGAAAGTAGAACAATATTCCCAACATTTTTTGTAAAGGAACTCTCAGAATAAGGCTCTACCTAATGAAAGAACATGTGGATCAATCAGGTCGTCCAAGAGGCGATATTTCAATCAATAAATAATTACTTTCCTGACTTCCTCGCCCTACTAAGGGTGAAGAATGATGTAAATGCGAAAACTATGTTATTTTTTTTTACTCGATACATACTAAATATATACTAAGTTTAACCAAGAATACTCAGATGTTTTGGGTACATATGTATTTATAAACTATCATTGATTATATCAAAATTGAGTAAAATTACATAATATCCTGATGGAAGCCATTTCTCAAAACAGCCGCCTTCCGAAATGGTGATGTAAAAAAAAAAATTTTAGCTGGCTGCCGCGTGCTAACTACCAGCGAGTTTATGTAACTACTTTAGTTACATGCTTAGTTCTATATCTGTATATTTAGTTCCAACTTCGACCTACTTACATCTTGAAAATAGACTTTTAGCCTGAGCACTAAACTTTACTCCTTAAACTTGCAAAAATATTCACTTTCACTTTGCATACATTAACGTACTAGTAAAGTAAAGTTCAAAATAATTTTCAGCGCGATATCTGCTTCGGTAGAACTTTTTTATTTACTATACTGCATTTAATTTATTTGTATTGGTATTGTACTAATCGTACACTGAATAGTCATCGTTTAATTAAGGTCTCACTACCCTTGCACCGACTAAATTATCCAATGGTCCGTTTCATGAAACAAAATTAGAATTTTTACTATTTACTTAAAATAAATTGAATAATGCCTTACTATTATCCTTACAAATCCACTAACACAGGCAGCCCGACAAAGGCAATATCCGTGAAACAGGATTAATCAACGAATACTGGCCGCATTAAATTTTCGATACCGCCTTCCGGAATTGCATTGGGTGCATCTGGCACATGCGAGGTATCTCGGCTTTCGTGGGCCTAGCCGAAATGACAAGCGTTGACGCTAGACGCCGATCGAAAGGCTATCTGGCTCTGTCGCGCCAATACGGAAGAGCGAGCGCCAATAACGATATTATTGGGATCGTTAGTGCATCTGGCACAAGCAAGGTATCTCGGCTGATAAGAAGTGGGTTTAGAGATTTGTGTCGCTGACAGGTTTCGATAGCACATTTTGAAATTCGAAAAAGTAATCGTGAAGTGTTATAGAAAATATGGCGATGTAATCTGAAGGAGGATTTATATAATATATAGTATATATACTTCTTTTGAAGGGATGAGCTAATATTTTCGATATAATTTTTATAGGTACTTGTAGGTATGTAGATTAATAATATATTATAAGAAACATGTCTAATTTATTATTTCGGTAGATTATTTACAAGCATGTGATTTTGATTTGCGTTGCGAACTATTGAGGTTGATACATTCCAGTTGATCAAATTCCGCAATATGATATTCTCACCGTTGAAACAAGCCATTAATCTTTATAAAAAATAATTTTCCAAATATCAGATACCTTTCTCAACTTCAGAGAAAACAAAAAAGGAGGAAACGTGTTATATGACAATGACATTATAATTAAATTACCTAGATTAAATTAAGGTTAAGTATTTATTTCACATTGCCAAAATAAACCTACGACACTTAATATAAAATGTATCTAGATTTACGTGTTTCAATGTACCTCAGGATAATCTAAAGGTATCGACTTATACATTGTTATTTTATGCACCCTTCTTTTATTTCGCGTATAAAACAACTTAAAGTAACTGAGCTCCACGGTAAATCTTTCACAACTTCCTACGCATTGTATTACAAAGTATGTGCACCTACTAAATCGGGTAATATTTTCGTGAAACTTAAGAATGAAACTTAGAAAACGGAAAATGTTTTTTTATTATTACATTCATACAACATACAATCACGCCTGTATCCCATAAAGGGGTAGGCAGAACACATGAAACTACTAAAGCTTCAGTGCCACTCTTGGCAAGTAAGGGGTTGAAAGAAAACGAAACTGTGACACTGTGTTTTTTATTAGTGAGTAAGGTTTGTCTTCGCCTTACCGCGATAGTTAACCCATAAATAAAACTATACGAAACGGAGAAAGTCGCGTATAATGAATTTACCCGTCATCCACGACAGCAGACGTATCGACTTAGGATTTAAACTGAAATTTAGGAAACGGAAAATGTACTTAATTATTTTTAAGTTAATTAAATAGCAAAATTAATTGACACCTACTTATTCATAGCACAAGATATGTGACGCCTTCAAGTAAAATGTACCACTTTGTCGCTTATAACGTAATGATGATATTTGCTCGTTTATAAGAAATATAACCCTATTCAAAACATATAACCATTTAATATATATTATCAAACATATCACTTTTCAAATTTCTTCGAAGCCTAGGAAAACCTCAAACCAATATCTGCGAGAACTTATCAAATAATGAACCTAAGTACTCCTTAAGAGTTTTGATCTTACATGCTAAAAAACTTAGCACCATCAATATCTGGGTGAATCAACTTTTTTTTGCCTGATATTACCATGGTTCCGGTTCCCTGAGTCACGCTGGTTTTATGCAAGATTATGCTACTTAAACTATGCAAACATGCATTTTTCCGGTGTCAACAAGCCCTTTCCTTAATTTGCCACCTACAACATGGACTACATGCATGCTTGCATAATTTCAGTAGCATAATTTTGCATAAAACACGCGTGACTCAGAGGACCGTAACCATGGCAATAACAGGCAAGAAAATGTTGATTCACCCATCTTCATAATTATATATTTTTCAGAAATATCTCAACATCAGTCACTAATAAAACACCTTTAGTAGGTATTTTATAAAACATTTTATACACTTTATTGTTTTGTAATTATCCTCAAAAACTTACATAAAATAAAAGTCACCATTTTTACCTACCTATGTAAGTTTCTGGGGATAACTGGGAATAAATAACTATACAAGGAACAATTGTATACAGTGTTTTATAAAATTACACTGATATAGAAATATTACTGAAAAAATATCTAATTTTGAAGATATAAAAAAAAATATCGAACGTGGCGCTAGTGGCCTTACCCTACGTCTTAATCGCCCTCATAAAATCAATAACATAGTATTGAACGATTATATGCCTCTGATTTGTCATTAGCCCAAACACAATGCTGTAGTACGGAATGCCAATATCTGGCCCATTGTACGGGACCCTCCGGATGCGAGGGGAGACAATGGCGATTATATATGTTACTATATGTTAATATGTTGGAGGGTGGGTTGCGTTTGTGATACGCCAGTTTTAGCTGTGGTGGTGACAAGTTTTTAAGCGTATTATATGAAATTGAAAATCTCAAAACAGGACTGTGTGAAGGACGATGTGAAACAGTATATACATAATTATAGCCGACTTATTGAATGAAAATAAATTCTGTGTAGAAAAGTTTTCGCCCCGTGTTATAAGAGGAATTATGAACGATCACAAAAAAAATTGTATGCAAGTAAATAGGTTACAATTTCATTCTCTTTGGAAGAATAGAAGTGGCCAGATTTGAAATACGAACGCTATGATATTCTCAATAAAATCTTTAGAGATTTATGAAAAACACATTTAAAGATTTTATTATTTCCACATCTAAATACGAATTAACTCGCATGGTGCACGTTACCTTATCTATTAAATAGTTAAATCAACTAATTTGGTGTGGTGACGGGTTATAAATTTCACCACCCCGTTTCTTCCCGTGGGTGTCGTTGAAGTCGACTGTGGGATATGGGTTAAATTGTGGCGTAGGCGAGAGGTTGGCAACCTGTCACTGCAATGTCACAATTTGGATTTCTTTCAACCCCTTTTTGCCAAGAGTGGCACTGAAACTTAGTACCTAGTTCATGTGTCTGCCTACCCCTAATACAGGCGTGATTAGACATATGTATTTGTATGTATATCAACTAATTTCAATCTTACCATACATTTAATATTACAAGTATCATGTACACATAAGTACCAATCATTTCAACAAACAGACACTCAATCAAATTAAATGATCATTAATCATCGTTGGTCGTTGCGGTATTCACTCGAATTGGTAAAAATTGGACATCATTAGCTTGATTAAATAAAAAATGGACAACAAATGTAGTTTGTTATAATAGAATAACTTAATAGATGATTAATTGTTTGTATTTTATTACCTACCATTGTTAATAACGACACGTAAATGGTAATACTTCAGAAGTAAGATAAATGAGCTTTATTAAATACATCCATACATACATACATAACGCCTGTATCCCATAAAGGGCTAGACAGAAAACATGAAACTCAAGATTCAGTGCCACTCTTCGCAAAAATTGAGTTGAAAAATACGAAACTGTGACATTGCAGTAACAGGTTGCCAGCCTCTCGCCCACGCCACAATTTAACCCATATCCCACAGTCGCCTTCTATGCCCACGGGATGAAAGGGAGTGGTGAAACACTTAACCCATCACCACACGGCCCGACACACAGGAGCTTAAATATGCTATAGTATTCTGCGAAAGTAAAATGTAAATAATGATGTCAGTACAGTCAACTTGAATTCTAGGCTAGTAGAACTTTTACACAGTAATCGTTAATGTGATTTCAATAAGCCAGAAACCTTCTAACTTAATGAGATATGTTCATTTTCACCAATCTGACTCAAAAACTTATAATAAACTTCTGTACCTCGTCGGATAAGTTTGCGGACGCTCAAGTAAACAGTTTCTATGCCACATTATGCTATTGTAGGAGGTAGGGCATGATAATCGAATGATATTATGAATGACCGGTCGTCATATCGAATGATATGACGACCGGTCTGGCGCAGTCGGTAGTGACCCTGCCTGCTACGCCGCGGTCCCGGGTTCGAATCCCGGTAAGGGCATTTATTAGTGTGATGAGCACAGATATTTGTTCCTGAGTCATGGATGTTTTCTATGTATATAAGTATTTATATATTATATATATCGTTGTCTGAGTACCCACAACACAAGCCTCCTTGAGCTTACCGTGGGCCTCAGTCGATTTGTGTAAGAATGTCTTATAATATTTATTATATTCCGCTTTGTGTGGTAGGGCACAGCACAGCGGATATCATCTCGTTCGAATCTAGAGCAGAGCCCAACTGGGGTAGTACCTCCGCCTTACAGAAGACCGCAGCCAAATAGCACTAGACCCTACTCATAGTGTTGTGTTCCTGCCGGTGAGTAAGGCTGCCAGAGTTCAACGAGGGTGCGGTGTGCTGATGACGGGAGGACTTACGGAACTAACTTGTTCCGTCTATTGTCCTTTGAGTCGTCGGCAATCCGAACCCTCCTTGGAACTTGTACACTCCTTTTTGCTGTGTACATAACACAGCAAAAGGGAATGTACAAGTTTCTAATAGGGTGAAAACGCGCATGTGACACTGTTTGAGTTGCAGGCATCCATAGGTTACGGTGACCGCTTTACATCAGGCGGGCCGTATGCTTGTTTGCCACCGACGTAGTATAAAAAAAAAACATTAAGAAAGCGTGCCGCAGCAACACGTCGCAGAGTGTTTGGCAGCAGCAACGGTATCCTGAGTGCGATAGCGGGCAGGCTTGAATATGATACTCACTATGATACTCACTATATTATGCAACACTGGTCGAACCTGCACCTCTCCCTAGCTAATTTTGAAAAATAAATTGTAATTAGGTACTAATAAAGGCAATTAACTTGGTGCTAGTATTTAGGTATAATTTAATTAACCTTGTATGGATTTTGTGGTCCAAAATAAGTGATTTTTATTTTATTTTATTTATTTAAACTATCGAAGATATTATAATTTGAATAAGCAGGGATTGATGGCTAGGGATTATAAACCACAGAATAATTTTATTACTGAACATAAAATACCCGGTTTTTACATATGAAGATAATAATAACAGGGTTATATTTTTTGCGCGAGATAAAAAATGAAAAAATAAGATACAAGCTTTTTAAAACTGTACGCAAATTTTCAACGCAGATATAAATAAAATCGGATATTTTTACCTATTGACTAACGAAATTTAAATACAAAATTCCCATAAACTTATTAATGATACACCATTAGGCCAAATATTCCCTCGGGAAGGAACAAAGCCGCCTACCCTTTCAGAAATCCTAGCCAAAACCGTACCAGCCAAATGATCCGAAAGCATCAAAGCATCTAATATTCCGTCGTCAAAAATAAGGCCCTACCACACGAGGCGTATAAGGAACGATGTAAATTGAAAATCTCTCTATTTGAAGATCAAACGGCACTTGCCTTTTGTGAATGTTGCGGGCCGAATACAAAGCGTTTCCGACCTTATCTAGTATCTTCAAAGTTAAAAATAGATAATGATATCTGAAATTCTTAGACAGCGTAATGATACCGAAGGCATTGCCGCGGATGGCGGGGGCTTAACTCGGCCGATTTGGTAAAGGTCGTTAACGGTGACATTTTCGATTTTATCCTATTTATTTAACAAGATGGTAGCTTAAATATTAAAGGCTGAAAAGAAATGCTTTCCCAGGCATATAATAATACTCCCTTGCCCCTTAATGGTTCTTGCTGCGTAAGTATTAAAGAGTATTTGTAGCAGCCACCCGATCCCATTTCGCAAAGTACATTATTTTACGTATCTACCTATTTATTTATTTTTTATGAAAAAGGCAGCAAACGAGCAGACGAGCCGCCTGATGGTAAGCAGTCTTCGCCGCCCATGGACATAAGCAACATCAGGGGAGCCAATTATGCGTTGCCGACCTTTGAGAACCCTAAATACCAGCTACTTGGGTAGACATGCATGATAAGTACCCATATTGTGACATTAGTACGGCAAATCCTGAAAGAGGTTACTTACGTAAATAACACTTTATTAACTTATCGATTTTAAAAAACATGGAAAAAATCGAGTAGGTATGAGAGTAGTCAAAATTCAATAATATTCATGTAGGTAGTTTATACATTTAGTATTCTTATTATATTCTATAATTATACCTATTTATGTATTGTGAAATGTTTTGAATTATCAAATATTGAAACGTCAAACGAATCTAACAAAGCAAAGATTACTCAAGTGCAATAATCCCACGCAAAAACCTAATTCCATCTGTAAAAGCGTTTGAATAATAAAACGATATCACTGCTATTGACACATGGTTAAACCATGTCCTGCGATCAATGTTCGCTAAAACAACATATCTGACACCTTATTTACCAATCAACATCCACTGAAGCTTGATTGAATGAACGTAAAACAAATATACGCTACACCCTACTCATGAACTATTTCAAGCACGACACTTTCAATAAGATTACATTCATTGCGCGCATGGAAAGCAGTGACATGTAGACATTGTATAGAAACCCCGCAATGGATTAGATAACTAGCGAGAAATATTTAGTTAGAAATATTATAGGTTGTTTAATACTGTAGTGATGTTTTTCCATAGTGCCGCCATTTCAGAAAGCTATTAAAGTTGCATAACTGTGCCCCGTTTGCATTGGCTAGTAATTTAAAGTTGTGGAACTGAAAATAGAGTCAGAATGTCGTTGCGTCGCGTTGATCGAATCGCGCGGTAGTTGTTAGAATTTTTTTTAGTTGGTGGACGGTAGCGGAAAAAAGAGTAACTGGGGAATTCTGATTTCACAGGTATATAGCTGTAAAATTGTGCACCGAACCAAACCGAACTATTAAACTCAATTTTTGGACCAACATTTACTATGATGATAGGTAAGATTAAAATTTGGAAGAAGGATTTCATATGTTTATTTATTTCATCGTATGGCTCTACACTGGTCGCTTACTATCAAAATATTATTAACTTAAGGACTACAATTTTATATCTAGCTTCTGCATCCAACGGGCTGCGTTCACATCAGGGCTGAGCAAGTCCAGGAAAATGGCCTGTATATTTCCTCTTTGGGCAGTCATGAATTATGTGTTCTATTGTCTGGACAGAGGCTCCGCAGTCACGTGCCATTTCATATGGTATAGAACATAATTGTTTGAATTGAAAATCAAGCAGTTGTCGGCTGGGTGATAGTAAATTCGCCTATATTTCCGAAAAATTTGAAGGTATACGAAAGGTGTGAGTAAAGATGCAAAAATTTCCAATTTCCAAAAACATCCATGGTACCAACTTAATAACAATCTTTATTCTATTCGTATTATCTATGAAACCTGTGGCTGCGAGTATACATACTTATGCCTTCCACTGAAACGATTTACGATTGTGAAATATCTATCTCAATAAATATAAATGAAGCAACGTAGAACAGATGATCCCAGCTTCACTAAAGTGTAACAATTCAAGTCACTCGTATATTGTAGCAAGTTTTAATCTCAGCCGTGTAGAGGGGCAATAAATCCACAGCGAATCCCGCCTGGCGGTTATTAGCATAAATTTACAGCGAGTGATCCGTCTGTGTGGTGTACGCTGTGTACAGGTTTTAGCAAAGTACGTTAATTAAGTCTTGACAAATATTTAAAGTTTATTTATATGACCTGAGTCTGCCACACACACGACTTGCTAAAAGTAAAAAATGCCTTAACTCTATTGGTCCAAGGATCTATAATAAAATCCCTCCGGAAATTAAGCAG
The DNA here is from genome assembly GCF_023078275.1 of Leguminivora glycinivorella. Lineage (NCBI taxonomy): Eukaryota > Metazoa > Arthropoda > Insecta > Lepidoptera > Tortricidae > Leguminivora > Leguminivora glycinivorella. Next base: position 4,450,418 of record NC_062975.1, read on the forward strand.
GCCCCCATTTTTGCTTCATTTGTGCGACAAATGAAAACAAGACTGAGTGGAGATGCACTGTACTCTATTGAGGACTTCTTCATGTAAATAGTATAATATATACCTAAATTGTAATAATCTAAGCATATTAATTGAATAACATATTTGTACCTATTTGAAGTGTAAAATAATCATTTGGATTTATGTACTTACCTGTTGACGTATAAAATGTAAATTTTATGAATAAATCATTGAATTGAAAAAATTGAATTGAATATTGTAGGTATCTTTTACATATTAAAAAACTTACCAAGTCATCGACTACTTCGGAGGACATGTTACATCATCGTTGCTAGAGAATAGGTAATACTCATACTGTTGAGTAAATAATATACGATATATGTAAGTAGATAGATAGAATACTCTTTATTGGCACACCTCAGCAAAAGATACAGAAAAAAGATACAGTAAGGTAAGTATTGTAAGTATTTACGATCAAACTGAGCTAAAAGATAAAAAATTAGTCTACTAAGTATTGTGGTGACGGATTAAGAATTTCACCACCCTCTTTCTTCCCGTGGGATCAAACTGGGAGCTAAAAGATAAAAAACCTGTCACTGCAATGACTGTCTTTCAACCCCTACTTACTTACTTGGCTGGCTCATGGGATAAGGCGTGATTCCAAAATGTATGTATTTGGCTACTACTTACTTACTTGGCTGGCTCGATAACCCAAAATGAGTTTTGGCCTCCAACACAAGATCACGCCATTTGACTCGGTCTTGAGCGGTATCGCGCCAGCTTTCGCCGACACCGAACTCACGGAGGTCTACCTCCACTCTATCCGCCCAACAATATTGTGGGTGTCCAGGGTGCGTAGCTCACGAATGGCACTAACGTTCACGAAACCACGAAACGACACGCTAGTAGATATCACTCTATCGTGCGTATTGGCGCGACAACGATAATTGTTTGGCGTGTGCCATTCGGCTACGCCCCAGGCCCCGTAGCCGAATGGCATTTCTCCGACGCCAAACGGAAACGAAACGCCGCGCCAGTTAGTCGGGCTCTGTCGCGCCAATATGCAAGAGCGATAGAGATAGATATCTACTAGCGTTTCGTTTCGTGAGCGTTTCGTGAGCGTTTGTGCCATTCGGCTACGCACCCAGGACGGCGTCCAATCGGTCTCCCCAAGTAGGCCCTTTTGACTGCCCGATCTTAACCCATTCTTTCCAGGTGACATAGCCAATGGAGACGATGTGCTTTGGTTTCACGTATTATATTGGCTCGGCTACCAGTTTTTAAATTTTTCAAGTCTATTACTTACGAGTATATCATTAATGATGACTTTATTAAGTAATACCTATATTTTACTGGCATTCTGAATTAATTGAATGGGCATTTTCATTATTTGGGAACCCCAATTAGCGTAAATTGTTAACAAAAATTAACTCACTGTCAGTTTTGTGACGATAATTAAGCAAGATATTTCTATAAAAATATTGTTTTTGTGTTGGTTACATAAATTTTGAGCGATAACCTATACATTCAGCACGGGAAGCATGGTCGCGCGATAGACGATAAAATAGCAGGCCGTCCCTATCGCACTATTTGTAAGTGCGATAGGGACGGCCTGATATTTTATCGTCTATCGCGCGACCATGCTTCCCGTGCAGAATGTGAAAAAAGTAAATTATTAGATAGATTTTATGCTTAATTGACGTCACAAAACTGACAGCGAGTTAATTTTTGTTAACAACTTACGCTAATCGGGGGGTCCCAAATTCTGAAAATGCTCGAATTAGTCTTCACCTACACCAGATATTTAATGGCTGGTTTATTAATTCGAATAAGTAGGTACAATCTTGTAGTTGATATTATAATGAAAGAAAACTTACAAATTCATACAGAAAAATGACTTTCATTTGTAATTCTTTTGCCCCGAACCTTATTAAAAACAGCTGTTCTAACAAACGGATTTAATTAAAAGAAAATAAAGAAAGAAAAAAGAAAACCTCTCGTGCTTATAAACGGGCAAAGTGAGGTTTGGACAAAGCATGACTCTAATGAGGGTAAACGAATAAAGTTCGTACTTTAATTTTTAATTTCCTAAGCCAGTTGGCTTTGTAGATTAAAGCATTGTGAAAGATCAACCACATTGCCACAAAGATTTAACCACATCACGACAGTGGTAGGCTATGTTGTTATTAGATTCTGCATCATCATCGTCATCATTTTAGCCATTAATCGCCCACTGTGCACTGCTGAGATTCTTTATTTTTTTATAAAAGGTCTTTAAGAAAAATATTAATAGTCATGTCTGTTGACATACGGTGCAGAATTATTTTTAACAAGGTCTAAGAAAAATACAAGTATGACGATCTTATTTTCAGTATTCAGTACTAGCTTTTGCCCGTGGCTTCCATACAATCTTCCACCCCCATTTTTGGGAAGCGGGGAGTTAGAAAGAGACACAAAGTAGCCTACGTCACTCTCCATCCTTCTAACTATCTCCCACTTAAACTTACTTTCTTACTTTACTTTTAATATACGTTTGTATACACAATACATGTACCTATAACAAATCTGATATGTAATAAGTTCATTATATTCATGCTTATGCTTATGCTGCTAAAATATGGGTAGTCATTGACCATTGTATAAAGGAACCCCGTCACGAACATAAAAAAGTGACCCCTACAATTAAATTTTCTTAATTTAAATTACATATCCGTCTTTGGGGCACAGGTTAACATATGTGGTGCCATGCAAATTTCAAGTTAATCGGTTCAGTACGTTTGGAGAAAATTGGCTGCGACGGACGGACAGACAGAAGCACGAGTGATCCTATAAGGGTTCCGTGTTTTTTTGAGGTACGGAACCTTAAAAACTAAAAATTTAAATTAATAGAAAGATCAAGATAATCCTTGTTTTCGTACAATGCATGTTTTTTTTACTGAGGCTTGTCCCACGTATGCTCGTAATGGGGATCGTTACGAAAAATGGAATATTCAGATACTGGCGAAAACCAGATTGTACACAGTATTGCATGAAACCTCATAACAATAACATTTTACGGTTTTCCTGTTGGCTTTTTGTTTGCCACTACACAGTTTAATTCTAACCAATAACTACCACTGAGCGACTTTTACTGTTATAGTTTGTTTGTTAATCCTTTACTTTTGTACTAGAGGTGTCTTGTGGTCTGGGAGCCCAAGAGAGGATTTCGGGTACAACTTTAAAGTGTCAGGTAAGACATCAGTGATATCTGGGGGCCGATTTTTGAGTCTCACTGTCACTAAAATACCGGTTGAAAACGGTAAATTGCCTATTATTTTCAGCGACAATTTTCTGAATTCGAACGCCGTGAGATTCAAAAATCGGCCCCCTGGTTATATTATAGTTGCTATCCCGTGGAGTCTAGCCAAATAACTCTCGCCCTTCTATTCTGAGACCTTAGTTGGTGCGGGGTTGGTGTGAGTTAAACTTTATATACTTATAACCATTATTCTGCCTCTCTTCTAGTATAACACTTTAAATTCTCGCGTTTTGTACACATCAAGGACGATTTAATATTGGACTGACAAAGCCCATACAAAAAAGCGTACCCCTGAAATGTATGGGCCTTTTAGGCTTAAACCTAGATGGCGCTGTTTCGCAGCCTGAAAGTGGCCAAAATCATATTTTCCCCAAATATTTTTGCGTATTTTTATTTTTTATAAGAACAAATGACATATTCCTTTACTTTAAAATCAAGATCACATTTTGAAAAACAAATATAGTTATGATATAGTATTTAATAGGTGGCGCTAAAAAATCGAGGTACGATTCTGAGTATGAAGTATGTAAATCCTATATAAATAATCCTTGGTATCCATATTTAAATTTGGAAACTTTGTACACGTACTGCGATCGAAGTTTGAAAAAAAAATACCCTGAAAAGTTTAAGTTATCGCAGATTATCGCCAACATGGGGACACTGTGATTCCAATTTTGAAGCCAAGAGATCTATCTTCGGACCAGGGTACGTAGTGAGTGGCATTTCTGCGACGCGAGACGAAAACGAAACGCCGCGAAATTTAGTCTAGCTCTGTCGCGCCTACCCGCAAGAGCGATAGAGATAGATATCTACGAGCGTTTCGTTTCGTGAGAGCGTTTGTGCCATTCGTTCTACCTGTGAGTAACTTTAAATATGTATGGTAGTAAAAGTATTTTATTTTATAATGAATAAGTATACATTATGTGTTATAAACAGTGATCGGTTTTTTGGATTCACCCTCGCGGGATATCAAGTAGAAAAGTTAATATTGATACGACGAAATTATCTCTAAGGCCTATTACGTTATGTACTATTTTTAGTTTAAGTTTATAATGTTAATGTTGTTGCTTTATATTTTTGGTTGAGCAATAAAACCATTTGGCATTGTGGACATTGTACATATTTTTTTGCCTTTTCTAACAACATTAAGCCCGGATTCCCGGGGCATATCCATACTAACATAATGATTGAGGTCGTTCACCCCATGTCGAATCCAAAAAACCGATCACTGGTTATAAAATTACTTGGTAACTAATCGGTAAAAGACACAATTGTTGTAAAACTGTTACCTAATGTAGTTTCATTTGCTCTGTCTACCCCTTAATGGGACACAGGCGTGATTGTATGTATGTATGTATGTTACCTAATATTCATCAAACATTTCTTATAGTGATGATGCACGTGCAAAGCAGCTGCTTAATTCTTTTTAGTTCAGCATAAATTACATAGGAATCCAAGTGAAAACATGTCCAACATTCTAGTTCCGTACTACCTATTCTAGCTCCAGGAAGTCCACATGCCCTAATTCAGCAGTGCACGTGACGAGAATCGGGGCGAGATTGCCTTTTATTAGGTTACAGTCGCCCCGGCCGGCGCACAACTAGCAATAAAACTTGCCGACCAGGTTTTAGAAAAATGAAGTGGGGAAACAGGTTATGTAGGAGAGACTAAATTTCGTTTGTAAAAGTTGCTATAACATACATACATACATACATACATACATACATACATACAATCACGCCTGTATCCCATAAAGGTAGGCAGAACACATGAAACTACTAAAGCTTCAGTGCCACTCTTGGCAAATAAAGGGTTGAAAGAAAACGAAACTGTGACATTGCAGTGACAGGTTACATAATATGTTAGAATATATCCTAAAAATCATGAATAACATTGTTATGTAAAATTACCAGGTTTTTGAAAAATGAAGTGTGGAAACAGGTTATGTCGAAGAGACTAAATTTAGTTTGTAAAAGTTGCTAGTATATAGAATATATCCTAATTTTTTTAATAAGATTGTTATGTTGGCTATATTTTACCTAAAAGTTGCTGGGGTTAGTAGGCTATATTTTACCTAAAAGTTGCTTTTAGGTAAAATATAGCCTACTAACCCCAGGGTACGATAATATCCAAGCTAGGTATTTCTATCGCTCTTCCGTATCAGTGCGACAGAGACAGACTGCGTTTCGATCGGCGTCTAAGGTCAACGATTGTCATTTCGGCTAGGCTGGCAGTTGGTGTTATTTATCGTTACATAGACTCCTTTTTAACTTAGACTAGAAGTAATACGCATCCTATTTAAAAATTGAGCTGATTTGATCATGAAAAGTCGCTCGCAATACGTTTATCACTTTAAAACGATTGTAAAGTAATTGCAAGTCGTATGTACAGGCACAACTGAATCCTTACCATCCTTAATTGCTTATTTAGATTGTTATACTGTGATTTTAAAACAGGGATCTGTAATTATTTACTGCAGTGCTGATGGTCATGACGTCCTTTGACGTTGGCCAAACGATTCCGGGTGGGGTGGCTGATTTCTAGTCATTTCCCTTTCGACATCATTGACCTAGATGGAGAGTAATTACTTACATTACAAAATATTCTAAATGCAATACTATTCCCGACATTCAATTCTAACAGCGAGTAAAACCGTTACCATAATGTTTTCAACACAAACAAAGTTATTTATCTCGCAGCGCGACTCGAAACTTAATCTAGACTTCAAACAAACTCGGCAGGATAAACATTCCGATATTGGAAACGCGAGTGGTCCTATAAAAATATTGCGGTTATAGTTTTTTGAGGAAAATACAAAATAGGTCGTACTTCTACAGTTTCAGTCCCCTGCGGCGGCGCGATGAGCCACGAAACCTATTTATAAATAGATTGTTGATAAAATGGATGTGGTAAGTTCAAAGGTGGGAATTCATGTGATCGAATAAGATGTATTATAGAAATGTGAAATTCCTAAACCCATATTGGGCCCTAGTGGGGACTATCGGTCAAGCCCCCGTTGTGTCCAGCAGTGGGACGTCGGGCATATAAAAGCAGAAAATATTATACGAGTAAAATAACAATAATGTGGAAACGTCTATTATGTTTTCAGGATTAAAATTAAGTTCCTGAGTATTGCTTGCAAGATAAAGTCACCAAAACGTATTATTGTACGTAAATCTTACATAAGTATTTTGAGTACATAATATAACATTTATGGTACTTTATCTAGGTTATCAAATGAGGTCTATTAGACATTTTTAGACAGACCAAAAGCGTTCTGTTTAAATAACAGTTGTACAGTGCGGTAAAGAAGTGCGGTGTTTACGTGCAGTAAACATACCTACGTATGCAACCAGCATCATGATCGCGGTTTTAGATGAACTCTCAAACCATCATGCCACCGACGACGAATAATAAAAATAAAAACATTAGTATAGTCTGACCAAAAAGAGTAAAAATTAAAAAGTGGCAACATTGTAGTGTCATCCCTTTCAAATCAATATGTGTGAGAAAACGGGACGACACTACGATACCAAAGTCAAAGTCAATGTATTTATAACTGTACTAGCTTTTACCCGCGGCTTCGCCCGCGTAATAAAAGTATTTTTATTGAAACGTTTACAAAAAATAAGATTTTCATTTGGATCCGTAGGTTTCTTTGTAGGTACATCTGTCCGCGATTATTTTGATTAAGGTAAAGCGGGGCAATTCTCGACTCGGCCATTGTAACTGATCTATTTGCTGTACGGTCAGCCAAGAACCTTACACTGCTTTTTGGCTGACTGTACCTTACACATATTACTATTGTTTTAAAAGAAATTCTTGCAATGATTGTAGAATGTAGGTATGTATTTTACCTATATAAATATTTATACTGGGGAAACTTCATACAACCCACATAGCCAGTATCTCGACGCTATGGTCGGTAGGGTAAAAGTACTTCCTTGCATTATCGCTTACAATTTTTTCCATTTTGCTTATACTTATTGCAAACGTAAACATATAAAAGGCAAGCAAACAACGATCTTCTTACAGCACATTGAATATAATAGTTATCACGGATGAAGGATACTCGCCGATGCCTACTTACTAATCCCTTCCCACTGAGCCACCTACATTTTACACTGCCTAGATATCGATTGCCGACCGATTATTCCGACCCCAATCCCTATTCTTATCCCCGTCCCTATCTCTATCCTTGTCCTCGTCCCCGTCCCCGTCCCTTCCCTGTCCCCGTCCCTCCCCTATCCCTATCCCCGTCCCCGTCCCCTATCCCTATCCCTATCCCTATCCCTATCCCTATCCCTATCCCTATCCCTATCCCTATCCCTATCCCTATCCCTATCCCTATCCCTATCCCTATCCCTATCCCTATCCCTATTCCTATCCCTATCCCTATCCCTATCCCTATCCCTATCCCTATCCCTATCCCTATCCCTATCCCTATCCCTATCCCTATCCCTATCCCTATCCCTATCACTATCCCTATCCCTATCCCCGTCCCTCCCCTATCCCTATCCCCGTCCCTCCCCTATCCCTATCCCCGTCCCCTATTCCTATCCCTATCCCTATTTCTATCCCTATCCCTATCTATCCCTATCCCTATCCCTGTCCCTGTCCCTGTCCCTGTCCCTGTCCCTGTCCCTGTCCCTGTCCCTGTCCCTGTCCCTGTCCCTGTCCCTGTCCCTGTCCCTGTCCCTGTCCCTGTCCCTGTCCCTGTCCCTGTCCCTGTCCCTGTCCCTGTCCCTGTCCCTGTCCCTGTCCCTGTCCCTGTCCCTATACCTATCCCTAACCCTAACCCTATCCCGTTCCTGTCCCTGTCCCTGTCCCTGTCCTTGTCCCTGTCAAATTATCGGGCTAGGAGGTGAACTTTGAAAAATCCTTTCTTAGTGCTCCTCTTATGGCTATTTTGGATATTTTAACCCTATTGCACTACAACAGGGGAGAAAATTTATTTTCCACCTCATTAGATTTTAAAATCGTTGTATTTATCGTAATCAGCGACCCGATAAACCATAAAAACGATACCCATATTGTGTTTTTGACTTTACCCCCTTTGCACCCCTTTAGGGGTCAAATTTTCAAAAAACCTGAAACATGTATTTAGTCATATGTCTTTAGGAATCCTCCTGTGAAGTTTCGTATAAAATAGTCAAACTAATCTTGTTTCCCCATACAAACTTTGAACCCCCCATTTGAGTCCCTTAGGAGGCGAATTTTGAAAAATCCTTTCTTAGTGCTCCTCTACACTATATAAGGAACCTACGTGCCAAATTTGACATCTCTAGGACCAGCGGTTTCGGCTGTGCGTTGATATGTCAGTCAGTCAGTCAATATCTTCTTTTATATATATTTTTGATATTTAAACCCCATTGCACCACAACAGGGGAGAAGGTATTTCACTTCCGCCTCGTTATATTTTAAAAACGTTGTATTTATCGTGATCAGCGACCCGATAAACCATAAAAACGATACCCATATTGATTTTTTGACTTTATCACCCCCTTTTCACCCTTTTAGGGGTTAAATTTTAAAAAAACCTGACACACGTATTCAGTCATATGTCTTAAGGAATCTTCCTGTGAAGTTTCGAATAAAATAGTCAAACTAATCTTGTTTCCCCATACAAACTTTGAACCCCCATTTGACCCCCTTAGGAGGTGAATTTTGGAAAATCCTTTCTTAGTGCTCCTCTACACTACATAAGGAACCTACGTGCCAAATTTGAAATCTCTAGGACCAGCGGTTTCGGCTGTGCGTTGATATGTCAGTCAGTCAGTCAGTCAGTCAGTCAGTCAGTCAGTCAGTCAGTCAGCTTCTTCTTTTATATATTTAGATTTTATTTCTAATTGTAATATTGTTGTTATTTTAATTTTAATTTAATTATAATAACTTATTTTTGACATGTAAATGAGATGTACATTTATCAATAAATATATCTGAATCTGAATCTGAATAGTTTATTGCAAGAACATAGTGAGATTACATAAGATGATAACATTGAAAAGCAGTTCTTATGTTCTACCAAGCAAGGCATGCAATATTTAACAATTATTTACAAGTATGTACAATATAATGTCAATATAATTTGTTACACAATAATTCACTACAAATAAACACAGGGATTGAGTCAATTTATTACATTTTATAAATTACACAGCTAAGATGTCAAATATAGGCATAGATAAATTACTTAATTTCAGGATTTACAATAAATTGAGATCTTGGCAACTTAAATATTCTTTTACCGAGTAAAAACATTTGTCTAGTAGCCATTCCGTAAGTGATTTCTTAAAGCGATCTGTAGGACATTCTAAGATCGATTTAGGCAGCAGGTTATAAATTTGAATTGCCATACAGAACGAGTTATTTTTGTGAAGCTTTACTCTAGAATACGGTAGGAATAGTTTATCTTTATTTCTGGTAGATCTAGGATAGAATGTACTTTGCTTTTCAAAAAATTCAGGATGTTCTCTTACAAACATGCACATCTGTTTGATGTACAAGCATGGAAGTGGCAATACTTTTATTTCTTTAAATAAAGGTCTACATGGCTCTAAGTAGTGAGTGTTACAAACGGCTCGTACACATTTTTTTGTAGTAAAAATGCATCATTCACATCTACGGAATTGCCCCAAATAATCAAGCCGTAGCTAAGTAAAGATGACACGTGCCCGTGATAAGCAGTTAGTGCTAAGTCTCTAGATGAGGTTCTGCTTAATTTCCTTAATGCAAAAACAAACTTCTCTAGCCTTTCACACAAAGATGCAATATGGTCTTTCCAGTTACAAAATTTGTCAATAATTATTCCAAGAAATTTTGTTGTTTCTACTTCTTCTAATTGGTAACTCTTGTAATTTATATTAAGATTAATGTCAGTATTTTTGTATGTCCTAAATTGCATGAAATTAGTCTTGTTTATATTTATTCTTAATTTATTCATGTGTATGGCTACACATGAATAAATTCAATGATGTCTGCCAGAGTTTTATTAATGTCATTGTTAAAATTATTGATGTCATCTGATTTAATTATTAGAGTCGTATCATCGGCAAACATGATGCAATTTTGATTAATATGTAGTGGCATGTCATTTATATAAAGAATAAAGAAAAGGGGCCCTAAAATACTCCCCTGTGGCACACCGCATATGTTGGGACTATAATGTGATCTCTTAGTTATAAGTTCTCCATTTTCAATAGTCTGTATTTCTGTACATTGCTTGCGATCTGTAAGGTAGCTTTCAATCCATCTGTGGGCATTCCCTCTAACACCATATTTTTCTATTTTATTTAAAAGGATCGAATGGTGAACAAAATCGAAAGCCTTGCTCAAGTCCAGGAAAATAGCTGCTACTGGTATTTTGTCGTTTATTGAGTCTGTCACAAGTTTTATGAGATTAAAACAGGCTAATGTTGTTGAGCTGCCCTTCCGAAAGCCATATTGATCTTTGTTTAAAATGCAGTTTAGGAAAGACGATAAGCGACTATGCATGGCTTTCTCTATAACTTTAGAGATAATTGGCGTTAAAGTGATGGGCCGATAATACCACTTTTTACTTTCTACTATTTTTGGTCAGACTGTACCGCCTCCAACAATTCATACCTCCATGTTGTCTCACGTTTCCATTCCGCTTATCTGCCTCAGATTCCAGGCACATTTCGTTTCACTTTATTTTTATTCTAGTTTGTCCCGTGAGTTTTTTAAGTCCCTTTTTATGGATTTTAATGAACTTTATCTAGCTTCCTGCGATGTTGATTGTTTATGAAAACGTGGACGTTTCAACAGAATGAAAAAGAAGGGAAAAGAACCCGAAGGAAATCTGCAGCTGGGCATGAAAGACATTTGTTTTCTCAGGATCGGGATAGCCATGCTTTATTTAATTTTAATTAGTTTTTAGATAACTTTATACTTATAATTTTTTCTAAGGATATTTATAAAAATCCATACTAATATTATAAATGAGAAAGTGTGTGTTTCTGTTTGTTTGTCCGTCTTTCACGGCAAAACGGAGCGACGAATTGACGTGATTTTTTAAGTGGAGATAATTGAAGGGATGGAGAGTGACATGGGCTACTTTTTATCTTTCTAACCCCGTTCCCCCAACTCCGCATTCCGCAAAAGCTAGTTCTTTATAAAAGTAATACATAAAAATTATAAATTTAAAGATAATAAATTATAGGTATGTAATAGAATATTATGATAAGTTTTTAACAAATTAGGTACAAACTATTTTTGAGGCTCGGTATTTGCAAATTGATTTGATTCTTTAAGTATCGATTCGATTTCAGCACATGTATGAATTGGTATAAATTAACATACTTCAAGTACTTAAGTATCACTGTATAGAGAATTATGAGCATGCGCAGTGGACTAAGAGCCCAGAGCCGTCACACCTTCCTAATTTTCTCAAGGATTAAATAATTGGCATAACGATGAATAGATGATAGCCATGATGTAGGCATCTTTGAGAGAATAAGGAAGGTCTAGCGGCCCTGTGCTTTTGCTCTATAGGCATTATTAAAAAAAATATTGCGTGGACTCACTCCGCGCGGAAGACGCGAAACTTTGTAATATGGAAATGAAAATTGGAAGGGGTATTTCAAAATTCGAGTTGGCAACACTGAGCGTTTAACACTGTCAGTTGGGTCACATTAGAAGTTTCGCTTCAAAAAGGTAAAAATATTTCTTTCATGCAAAAATAGATAAATAGGTACTCTAATAAAATACATATAAGTACCTACTCCGGTACCTAGGTATTTTTATAAATCGAACGATGGGTGAATAGAATCGTCTAACTGTACCTCAAACCCGAAAAAGTATTAAAACCCAAATCACCCGCTCCAATTCCCGAACTGTCAAGCAACAAACGGCTCAATAAGTAAATCCTTTAACATGAAATCGAGTAAGCAAAAAAACGAACTTAGTGCGAGTCGGAACACGCGTAATGAAGGGTTCCGTAACTTAGTACAATACGCCGTCCGAAAATAGTACCTACATTATATTACGATACAAGTGTCAGAAACGAGGAAATTCGAAGCAAATTCACAGGGAGTGTATCGTACAACGTTTTTCAGTACATGTACTATTCTACTACAAATAAATGTACTATTTTGCGAATTAGTGCGGGAAAAAACATCACAGTACTGAAAAGGATGTTTCTTCGTGGCACTTACATTTTTTGCCAACGGGTCACGTTTACAATCATTTTGGTGAAAAGTACGTAGTTTTATTAAATATCCAGATTACATTGTTCACGAGTTAGAGTCTTAATATTAACTTTAATCTCCGCATGGGCAATGCATATGGTCGCAGGTTCGAGTTCTGCCGGAGGTGTGAATTAAATTAATCCTTAAATTTAAAAATATAAGTAAATGAATTGCCGTACAACAACAGAACAAGGTTTTTATTTTTTTTATTTTGCGGCACGGAACCCCAAAAACGGTAGCAACGCCAGCCATCTTGATTTATCTGACGTTAATGCCGCTTAAACCCTTAATCCACTTAGGGCGAAGGAAGACTGACGGGGTATTTTTATTGTAAAAATATAGGACAGGAACTTTTTTATGTTGAGGAATGACGATAAATAATGTTAAGTTTATTGACCGTTACGGAAATGAGGAAATTTTGTTGTTTTTGTATTAGCTTGTCAAATTCCTGCATCGAAAAATGGTGTGCTTTTGTATTACGGACGACCGGTCTGGCGCAGTTGGTAGTGACCCTGCCTGCTGCGCCGCGGTCCCGGGTTCGAATCCTCGTAAGGGCATTTATTTGTGTGATGAGCACAGATATTTTTTCCTGAGTCATGGATGTTTTCTACGTATATAAGTATTTGTATATTATATATATCGTTGTCTGAGTAACTGCAACACAAGCCTTCTTGAGCTTACCGTGGGACTCAGTCAATCTGTGTAAGAATGTCCTAAAATATTTATTTATTTATTTATTACACAAATTACGTGTGGTGTTGCTTTTTTGTATGGTATAGGATTTTATGAGGTAGCTATTTATTTTATATTTACGTCGTTTACATTATTTCTTCCCTAACTTTTCGATAGCTATTATTTTATTTAGTCCTACGACCAAAATATGACAATTCATTAAGGTGTTATAATTATGCCTGTTATTTATTATACAGGAGACTTTGTCGCATATATTTGCAACATCCAACATAAACGAAATGAAATAACTTTAGTATTAAAAGTGCTATATGAATAAATAAATCAATTATTAAAAGTGAAACTAAGCTGTGATCTGCCAACATTTAAAGGACAGTTCGAGTTAAAATCGCAGGTTTTAACGGCTACCTTTTAATCAAATCCCTGTAAGGTACAGCGGGGCAAATATCAACTGGAGCATTGTAACTGATCCATTTTTTCAATTATTACACTATTAAGTTGAATTCCACGTGTATCCACTAAACACCCGTGCCATGTATAACAGGTGGACACTCTATTTAATAACGCAAACATTGTAAAACATGGAAAAATTGATCAATTATAATTGCTCCCCAGTCGATATTTGCCCAGTTGTACCTTAGTACTTATTTACTTAATTATTTACAGAACAACCCAACGCATGATACAGTCTGACAAACCAATCCCATCGAAAACAGACAGACAATAAATAATAAATGCGCTCATGTCAATCGCAGTACGGCATACAAGCACGTGTTCCGAACACTGGTACACTCACGCAAATATTGAGAATACACACAAATGTGGACAGTTTTGTGTGAAATGTAGTATTCCATGTATTTAATATTGTCTTAGTTAACCTACAATATTATATTGTAATGTATATCAAATGATGTGCTGCTAATGTGCATGGCGAATTTATGAAATTTTGTAGCTCACCGTACAAAATACGGACTAGCTAGTTAAAATATTAGTAGTGGGTTTTGATATTTTTAGGTGTTTGTATTGCAGTATTGTAGGCAGCTTAAATTTGTGATTAAATGTTATTCTTAGCTAGTTTTTAATTATGTATGTAATTAGTTTTAATAAATGCTAAATTATATCAAACAAAAATAATACATAGGAATACAAATACAGAATCGATATAAATTCATGATAAGTAAACTTTTTGTATACCTACTTATACTTACAACTTTCATCACTCCTAAGCTCATATTAAGAAAATACGATATTGTATAAAAAGAGTAATATTGAGCAATTTTCTTGAACAGCTACGATTTCAGGCCTTTACTTACGCATTCAACTGTACTAATAGGGCTGATAATTAGCAAATGGATTCGCACAAAGCGCCCGGCAGGTATTGATAACGGGTCACTAGAAGTAGTACTTCGGATGTATTGGAGAAGGCAAGTGTTTATGTTTATTTTTTAAGTAACAGCACATCTCAATATGGAAGATTCATAGAAAGATTTTCATTTTCTACTGCTTACACTGGTTTTTGCATTTTGACTAGAACTTATGATTGACTTTATCGTACTGATTTTGAACAAAGGAGGTTCGAGTCCATCAGGGGTGTTTACGGCAAAACTGAATATTTAAATACAGTATAAACAAACCAAATTGCTATTTACTTCCGAATATCACATTAATCACAGTTTTTTTTTATTATTATAAATGGGCTTACTCTTGGCCACAGACTAGCCAAAGGCAAAGACGTGGCCTACGATGGAGTGAGCTCACAGTATAAATAAAGAGTACTATCGTATGTATGCCTTAATTGTCCTCGTTAAAATAGATTCCAAATTTTAGCTAAGACCTAAGTACAAGTTCGATTCGTTTTCTCAAATACATTACAATCTCAGTTAAACTTGTAATAACTAAAGAGTCTGAGTAGACTAGAGCAAACGTTCGGCCAAGTCATATCCCATTCTAGCTCCATGTAAAGACTGCAGCCTCCGCGCTTTTGTATACCATCATATCCGGCCACAGAAGGTAGTAACCGCCATGAAATCCCTACTGAGCCACGTCCTTTCAGAGAGGCTTCGTCACACATGCCAATAACACGCGACACCTATTCATCTTGTGTGAACCTGTCTGAAATGTGTGTACTTTCGCCTGTCTCTAGACATTCATTGAATACACGCTTAAGACAAAAAATATGTCATACTATCTGTCTTCGTACTATATTTTGTTAATTTTTTTACATTTCATGAAATTCATTCATAAAGTGGACATGCACCAATGCAGCTCGATTTTACACATTTTTGGTCGGTATCTAGTGAACTAGTCGGTAGTGATAGTGACCCGGCCTGTCGCGGTCCAGGTGCGTAGCCGAATGGCACAAACGTGCACGAAACGCTCACGAAACGAAACGCTAGTAGATATCTATCTCTATCGCTCTTGCGTATTGGCGCGACAGAGCCGGACTACCTTTCGCGGCGTTTCGTTTTCGTTTCGCGTCGGAGAAATGCCATTCGGCTACGGGGCCAGGGTGGCTAGCCGAATGGCACAATCGCTCACGAAACGAAGCGCTAGTAGATATCTATCTCTATCGCGCTTGCGTATTGGCGCGACAGAGCCAGCGGCGTATCGCTTTCGTTTGGCGTCGGAGAAATGCCATTCGGCTACGGGGCCTGGGTCCGAATCCCAGTTAGGGAATTAATTAGTGTGATGAGCACAGATTATTTAACCCTAAGTCATGGAGGTTTTCTATTATATATAGGTAAGTATTTGTACTATCAGCTGCAAAAGTTCATGGCGAATTTATCACTGAATTCATTCATAATTTCTCCATGCAATTTTGCAGCTGTACAGTAACATTATATAATAAACCTATCGAGTACCTACCCAAAACACAAGCCTTCTAAATTTTATCGTGGGACTCAGACAATCTGTGTAAGGATGTCCTATAATATTTATTTATTTCGTTTTGTAAGAATTAAATTTAACCATATCCTACATGCGGTTCCTTGAATTATTTCTAAGCTATCGATCATACCACAATGGCAACACCGCATCAATTATTGACAAGGCAAGGCATTCAAACCCCGACATGCATCATTAAATTTACAAGGAAGTGATATGTTACCGAATACCGACCTTATAATAAAGGATGTAGGTACACCAAATTAATTGATACCTGCTGGATTGGTTTCGATTAGGGATATTAATTTCTTGACGTAACGTGAATGGTTGAGGTTCAAGTGCCTCTATTCTGAGGTTTAGATTAATATTAACAACAAGGCTTGTCCCTATGATTACCATTTTACAAAAAAATGAGATCTCCGACTATCGTACCTGAATTTCACAGGCAATATCTTTTACCATCCAAAACAAAGGCATCACAAAAAAATCTGAAAACTGAGAGCTAAAATCCTAGATCGTCGTCGCATCAGTACACTCGCACAAACTTATCTGAAAAAAAGAATCGCGCCATATCAGACCTTCTACCAATAGGATAAGAACTTGAAATGATCGAAGATAAAGTTGTGGACCGGATGACCTAACCAAAGTGACAATCTTTGACGCTACGTGACGATTGAAACGCAGTAGCGCTCTGTCGCGCCACTACAGAAGAGCGATGGGAGAGCTAGCTAAGAAGTGTAAGCGATTGTCACGTTGACTAGGTGCCCTGTAACTCACAGAGCATGAATTATTGATGCTCCCACAATGGCGTCTGATATTAAACGATAAATAAACGAGGTGGCTCCATGCCGGAATTTATAATGCGTTTTTAAGACATCTAAAATGGCGGGTTTTTAAACTGACGAAAATGAATGGCGTCTTTACTTCGACCACTGAACATTTCGTCCAAGTTTTGCATTTGCTGGGTCGCGTGTACCAGGCAAATTTGGCTTTTATTTTTTCGATCCATCAGTATTGTAGGTGACACTGGCAGATCTAAATCCGAGTATGCCTGTTAGGACTACCTAACAGGCTGTAACAGTCAAAAGGTGACCTACCTACCCTAGCCTATACTCTACTCTAAGCATCCCATATATTTAACAACCCAAGACCCATTAAGCTCAATAACTACCCCTGAATTTAATCCCAATTTATTTTGTTTGTTTTGTTCTGCATTTAAAATGTTTGGCCATAAGAAAAATAATAAAATGTGATCGTTTAGTAAAGGTAGGACGCCTAAGCTGTACGAAGTAACCACAAATCCTTTTCTCAAGTGTAGGAAGTTTCAACACACTGGATATTCCCCTAACATTTAGAAATTCTACCTCCTAGGTAATAATAGTCTCCGCTATTCTGATATTCCCTATAGATCAGTACCGATACATAATTTATTTTATAGAGCAATTACAACCAACATGTTCATTCAATTTTCATAGTCAAATATACACTTTATGAAGTAGAAAGAAATAAAATACAATAATTAAGGTGAAAATTTCAATTTATTAGTCAAATTTTTAGGAATTTTATTTTTAAAGGTGTTTTATCCCCGACGCGTCTTAGTATGAATTACAATACATAGTCGGTAATACATACGAGACTGGACCATCAACGTAGAGCTATTTGCCAGTTCAATTCTTTCTTTGAATCGAATATAAAATTGGAACTCTATTTCTATTGTTTCTATTTTAAATTATCAGTGAGAATCAGCGAAAATGAGAATACAACTTCACTATTAATACTATTCAAAGATAATTAAAGGAAAACTCTCAGCAATTCAAGAATTCCAAGAACCCCTTGTTTTATTTTGTATTTAGGGCTTTATTTAGGCAAATACCCCCTGGTTTGCGCATGAGGTAAGGTCGCCTATTCTGTCATCTAAAATGCCAGGCCTTGGATCCTTTCTTAGAATCATCTTTTCTGGAATGTGAACCTATCAACCGGTTCTCTTAAAAATTTTGAACTTTATAAACCATAGAACCCCAGACTCTCCTCCAACATATCGACAAATGAAGACTACAATTACTATATTTGAACAAGAACATTCCATTTAATGGCCATCATTGTATGTGGTAAGCTCGTACGCATTGCTATACAAGACTTGCCTCAACTGTCACGTTACGCTTAGCTGATATACTCAAGCCTGGACCTCCTGCCCAAACAAGCATCATAACTTCAATGCCAAGTAGCAAGAGAAAAGACCTGAGTCTCTTTAATTTATCAAAAACAAATCCGAAATAAAAATATTTAATTCAAACTGGCATTCCCGACAGAACCTAGTCCCTAAGCTTCTCAAAACCCAGCTATCCCATATACTTCAGCAATTAAACCTCCAAAGATATAGTCCCCATTAGCAGCTCATTCTACAGATATAATAAATAATAAAAATATAATATCACGTATGAAGAAATAAAAATAATCTTTTATTTCTGAAGAATAAATAAAATATAATTGGCTTCAGCATTTTCTGAAGTTGATTAAGAACCTTAGTTCATTTAAAAGCAAAAGCTTGTACAGAATAACCATATAATTAACACATAAAATATCATTTAGTTTGCTTCAGAACTCCTTGGACATAAAGTAAGACCCTTGGATCTCAAACACAAAAGCATGTAGTTAAGCATTGTTTTTCTGAAGTTGTTTAGAACCTTAGTTCACTTAAAAGCAAAAGCTTGTATAAATAACCATATAATTAACATTGTAATAAGTTCTCATATAAAATAATTTAGTTTGCTTCAGCATTCATTGGAATTAATGGAAGACCCTTGGATCTCATACACAGAAAATATGCAGATAAGCATTGTAATAAAATTATAATATAATATGCTCCAGAATTTCAGAGAATTATTTAAAATCTATAGATTATTCAAAGTGTATAATAAAAAACCTTAATAAATCAGTTATGTTTCAAAGTATCACAAAATAGTCATATAATAAAGCACAATAGAACATCATAATGAAATCACAAAGAAAAACAGTGATAAATAATAAAGAACTCACATGACTCCTTCTTATCTTTGGAGAGATCTCCCCGTGGCTGCTTCGACCCGCGACTCGTTCCTGAAAGTTCCCTCTGCGCCCCGTGTACTGGCTTATATAGCCCGCTCGGGTGACGGCCCCGCCCGAACCTGCCACGCTAGCGTCCCCCCGGAGCCCCGACGGCATTGCTCGCTTGTATTACCATATATGGGCATCCGAAGCGCACCCTCCAGCGCCGACGCGCTCATCTCGATCGTGATTGGTTGCGCACCATCGCCTGACGCCAAGACGAGTTCCGACCTGTTTTCCTAGAACTCTTGCTACCGATGTTTTGAATGATGTTTCTACTTGGAATGAAAATAACGATTATATTTATGCATGCATAGGTTTGTACGAAACGAGATTATCGGATCGTCACAATTGCCCCCAACATTTGTCACAGAGGAAAGGTTTTGTAAACCTTGACTCGGAGCACAAATGTTCCCACTCTAAATCAGATATTGTTATTTAACCCTTTGATGTAAATGTGGTGTGTAAAGTGACCAATACTAGAAAGGAAACAAATTATCCGGCATGAAATTATAAACCCACAGAATTATGACCCATGAGTCCAATTGTTTTCAGACAGAATTTCCACCCTCCATGCGACACTTGGTTGTGAGGCAAGTGAGCCCTATGTAGCAAAGTCCTCGCGTTTCATCCGGAATCTACGACCGTAGCCATTGAGATTCCACCACCTACATTGCCCAGATGTCCAGAAACAACGAAAACCTCCCCATAAAGAATGGAAAAACCTTTGCGGTAACCTCCAACACTTTTTCCCAGTGGCAATAACTCCAGTCAATAACCCACACAGGACAACCGGTTCCTTTCTTTCTTGGCTTGATGTAGTACTCTATTTCCAAGCAAGAAAGCTAGAAGTATTTTGAATTCATATATATTACGTTATGGCTCAAATGATTTCCACTCGATTTTTTTTTTTTTTTTATTCGTGTGGAACCCAAACGAACTCTAAAGTCCTTATCTGAGGTTAGCGTCAGGATAGATGGACACGAAGTAATTCAAACATGTGTTTTAATTCACATGCTTGACCACCCCACATCACGTAAGCTCAGGAGTCAGCCAAATGGTCAGTTAAGAATGTAGAAGACATCCTTAAAAGTATTTGAAAGTCTCGACCGAGTTACTGGTACTACAAATGGACAGGAAGGAACTCCTGGACAGCCTCAGCCTTGCTATTACATTAATAATAACTTTATTTTATTTTGTGGAAGTTATTATTATCATAATCCTACTTATGATGTAAAATTACTATAAAAATTATACATATCTGGATGTATATCGGCTGCAAAATGCCATACTAATCTACAATGCAATTGATTTCAAAGAAATCATTTCTATAGAAAGCTTTTCAGTTAAATAGCAATAACCAAAACTGTCTATCAGAAGCACACATTTCTCTCCAAAGGTAGGACCGCCACGTCACTGCAATTCAAACACATGGTTCTTTTTTTTTTTTTTTTTCCACGTGCTTGCTGTGCAGCCCGGTACCCCGGATCCCCTAAGATAGGTTAAGCAAACTAAATCAAAACACTCCTTCTGCAAACCCACTCGTTCATAGAGAGTGTGACGGACGAATAGTGATAGCTTCTTGTAGAGTATTGTGTTATCAAAAAGAATTTACCTATAAAAGGTATGACCTTAACCTAACACCAATATTCTCTTGATAACACATCTTTGTTCCCCTTTTCCCCGTTTGCAAATAACAATAACTGTTGTCAATATTTGATGATAAACAACTCTTAATAAACTCTCTCATACAAAATCATACATCAATTCTTTCATCCATCCTCTCTTACATCTACACATAACATACATCATCTGAGTCGTACACACATATCATACATGTTCCATTCAATCATCTTTTATTCTTCCTCACTCGCTCTTTCATACAGTTTAATACAAAGTTGCAAACAATCAAAATATTGACAGTAAAAAAAAAGTTAATCCCATTTCCTTTTGAATAAAATATTTACTGCATTGTGCTTTATATTGAAAAAATCTACATAGTATACTATACTACAAAACATAACTTATAATTAAAGTTTACGCTTACGCTTAATGTTTAACGTAATTGGTTGAGACAAATTACGCTAAAAATAAATATAGTCAGAGCAACGTTAGAATTAATTCCTGATAGTCATGAATAAACCCTTACACATACGAAACCATGACTTGCTGTTCAACAAAAAGCCATAGCCCCGCACATGCACTGGCCACCCACAACCACCAAAAACCAATCCCACATCACTTCAACCATAAAAGTTACGCCTTATATGCTCTAAAAATTACACTAAGTTACGCCTTATATGCTCTAAAAATTACGCTAGGTTACGCCTTATATGCTCTAAAAATTACGCTTAATTATTTACGCTAAATTGCAATTAAATTTACGCAAAATGTATTTTAATTTACGCTAAATTAGTTACGCCAATTGCTTTAATCAAAATTATTACACGCTATGCCACTTAACTTAGGTATTCTAACTACAAAATGGTAACATGTTCATCTTACATTTGACCAGCCACAAATATCCTGAACCAAACGATTACCCACGTCTCATTCTTCATTATCCAGATCCTCTTCAGATGTTTTTGAACTTGTTTATTCTGCCGAAGTAGCAGATCCTACTGACTGCACAAATATGTTCTTGGAGGGGCTTCAGGCGAAGACGGCCACTCCAATTCATAGATCTGCTACTGCAACTGCGGCTCGTACAACTACTGCTGACCCGTACAGTACAACTGCTGCCGGCTCTGTAACTCAAAAGCTCGAAGCACGAAACGCGTCGAGTTACCGTAATTACAAACAAAATATGAACTTTGGATTATCCTTTATTTTTAGTTTCCCCAACACAACATTGCAAAATTAATACTGTTACAGTTACACGATATTTTTAGCTAGGTGGAGGATAAAATGACGACTTAAAGACGGATGTCCCTTATTTACAATCAGTTTTACTTGGAAATAGAAAAACATGACTAAATCTATGCCTGATAAACAAAATAATAAATTTTAGTGTAAGTAGCTAATTGGTTCATCAAACTAAGGTCTAATTAATAGGTTCTCGTACAACTTCGCACATAGTCATTACATTGTAGTTCATTGTTGTTAGGTCCTTGAATAAAATATTTCTATTCATTTCCCATCCACATGATAAGAAACATACTTTAAAGAACAATATTGTCATGTAACGATGCGTGAATAGATACTACTACGCTACCATAACTAGATATCCTAACACTAAACTTGCCCCCATGTCATTGCAAGTTTTATGCTATTGACTAACTCTGTAAATGTAAAACTATTAGATACTGGCTTCTAACCCTTGCAACATTATGATAATGATGAGCACCCCCCCCCCAGTTACTAATTAAGTCAAACGGAAACAAAAATAACAAACACATACACTTACAATTTAATTCATCTGGTGCTTACACAAACTAATTACAATTTTACATGCTGGCACACGTGCCCCCCTGCGAACTAAACTTTTACATACTCAGTTGTGATAACCAGACTCGAGGATAACTCACAACAAAAGTCATCTTTATCACACACAAAATAATTACAACTCCCTTTACTCGCTGGCATACATGCCCCCGTGACAACTAAAATTTAGCGTATTCTATCTAAAGGGTTCAAATTGTGAGAAGCTAAATAAAGGAAACAATTGACCAAAGTTTAGTCACAAATGGATAAACTTGAACAATAAGATTAAAAACAAAACTAAAATAAATATAGAGGAAGAACCTTAAAACTAAACTAAAACAAATTAAAAGGAAAAAAATCAAACAATAAAATACACAAAAATATTTCATTGCCGGGTTCGAACCGGTAATCTACCGCTTCGTAGCCCAATCCACTGAACTAAGTGTGCTACGGCGACTGTGGTGAAATAGGCAATGTATATCGACGAAGACAGATTGCCTTGATATTTAATTTCTCTTTTATTTTTTCTGATTATTTTACCACCGTAGAAGCTAGAGCGTTACCAAAAGTTGCGGACAAAATGTCGCACGATAAACATAAACGAACACGTACCGCTCGTACATATGATTACGGTATACACCGTCCTTTTCACGTACGTACGTAAAACAATTAAACTTTCCAGTTTACATTTCTAAAATGACGTAATTTCTCATTGACCTCTCATCTTCTTCTTCTTGACGGTCCACTTTCCTTCTTTTCTTCGCGACACCCTACATTTTAAAATAAAAAAAATGTATGTTGTCACCAATCTACCCATTACCCTCTAAAGACAACAAATTGAAACTAGATGGCGTTATTAGGATCATGTAATGCGATGTTATGCTAAAACATCATGTTTCAACCACAAGCATTACCGTATCACTTGAAACAAGCGAATACTAAAATAACATACATACACATACCTACAATTACATTTAAAATACAAAAGTGTTCCTTTACATACTTGTTGGCCTACTTCAGGTCCTCTTTGCGAAACTAACTCTTCTTCATCTATCACAAATTACAGACAAAAATTCTATGATTTAGGTTTTGGTGATGAAAATAGTTTATTTCTCTTACTTTAAGCTTTATTTAATTACGTCAACGATTTCAAAAGAAATGAATAGATGAATAGCCCTTAATAGAAAATAAATGACTTCTAAATAGTCTCGTAACATACATACATTACATACCTACATTCAAAAACAAAACTATACATACTTACATTCAAACACAACTATACATACATTCAGAAAACACACAACTACGTAAATTGAAATTTGTCTTTAAGTGTGTTCTCACACTATCCGATCCGACCGATATCGAATGCGAAAACTCCCTGAGTAGGTGTACCTTTAACCTCTTAATGTAAGTTTATCTATGTATAATGATGGTAATGACAAACTACGTCTTATTTCGTCAATCTGCGTATAATTAGAATACCTATTGATAATAGTTAGCTTATACATCACGCAAAATACGCGCAAGAAATTGGTTGTGGACAATCGCCCGTACTACAATACAATATCATACAATAGTTAGTACATACTCTTACCCTCTGCTGACAGTTACATTGAGTTGAAATTTGACAAACAAAAATTTTCCTATTTCTAAGTAAGTCACATGTAGGTATATTATCCAAATCAAAATCAAATAGCTAGAAAGTATAAATACCTACGTTTATGAAAAACGTAATGAACTATCCCTTATTTACTGATTCGATGCTATAGAATTGGAATGTAAAATTGGATTTAAACAATTGAATATAATAGACACAGGTTTTACTGAGTAGGTATGAAAAATAATTTTCCTTTGACATGCAATATTATGAATACCTACTTACATACCTACTTCCACAGAATATATAATAGAACAAATACTTACTACTTACTTGGTACTTATACCTATTACTTACTACTTACTTCGCTGGCACGATAACCCAAAATGAGTTTCGTCCTTCAACACAAGAACACGCCGTTTCGTTCGGTCTTGAGCGGTATCGTTACCTCACATTCGCCTTGAGAGCATGGGAGAACGCCGCGATACGATAGAGTGGAGGTAGACTTCCTTGAGCTGGACGTTGACGAAAGTAATATTATGAATACTCGACGATAATGGTAATCTAATAATATATCTAGTAAAACAAACACTTACCTTGGTTTAAGGAACTAGTTAAAGTTAAGAGTGAAACGTTTCATAATATAGTTGACTCTATTTGACCGTACTTGACTCTAATGGTAATATAAAAGTTTACTCTTAAGAGTGTTTATCAAAATTTAAAAGACTAGTTAAATTTAAGGACTAAAACGTTTAATATACTACGTCTCTAGTTTTGTTCAAGGAAATATAAAAGAATAACATGAAAATCCTTTCTAATTTTAAATAAACGGAGTAATGTTAAAACTGACAATTACGGAGCAACATAATCTACAATAAAACTCAATGAAACTACGGTTGCACTCACGTTGTTATATCGCTACTGTTGCGACATGGTTCGAACCAATAAAGTACCTACCTACCTAATCACAAGAAGATTCGAATTTAATCGAATGCATTATATTGTAGATCTATCTCGCCGAATCTATAAAGTTACATAAGTAAAACACGAAGATTATAATAATTCAGACATGCTCACTTACCTCGACATAATATGAAACTGCTAACTGACTCTAACTAGTCTGACTTCATTTACCATTTTACCAATTTCTTCTACCTCGTCGATGACAAACAGGTAATTATACGGCCCGCCGGATGGAAAACGGTCCCCGCAACAATTTTTGAAACCTTTTAGTATCTTCTGGCTGATATTTACTCCACTGTGCCTTGAGTCAATTCACATAAACTTCTAAGTTTACTAAGCTATAAATGGGGAAACAAAACAATGGAAAAACATAACAGTACACAACAAAAATAAATAGGGTTAGTATAAAACAACAAAAAGGTAAATAAACATTTCAAATATGTCCCGTTAACTTGTAAATCTTGGTTTCTTCCAACTTCGAACTTCCTGCATCTTCACGTGCCCCCTCCCCCCTTATAGTAAAGTCTTGACCCACCATTATACAAGAACAAGATAAGTAGTGTAGACCTAAAAATAAAAACACAATGTTATAAATCATGCTCTCTCTACTTTTATTCTGATTTAGAACTTTACTGAAAGACTTGGTTGGACAAGAACCCGCCTTCAACAGAAGTTTCAGCCTAAACATACTTACATAATATCTACACATTATGTGACTATGTTTGGTAAAACATATGACTTTTTATGGGGTAGGAGGCAAACAAGCAGACAGGTCGCCTACTGGTAAGCGATCACTGCCATCCATGGACACCGGAAACACCAAAAGTGTTGGAAGGTGCGTTGCCGGCCTTTAAGATAGGTGTAAGTACACTTTTTTTTTGAAGATTTCAAAGTAGTATCGTTCCGGTCCGGAAATAACGGCGATGACGATTCATTCTACTGTTTAGCTGTATGGGGCAGACATAACAATCGAAGACATTTAAAACCAAGTTCGGATTTGCGAGCCATACTTATACATATTCATAAAAGAAAGTTGTAAAAGTCGCTGATATGGACTATATTTTATTCCTTTTTAGCGATAAGACTACCTATTGTTACCTAGTTATACTCTCACTCAACATTCTGTATACATAAATGTAATGAGTAAAATGGTGCAATAAAGTATGTTTACATACTTACTTACTTATAATATTAAGTGATGATGATTACTTAATGATATGTACTTAAAGTGTTATGTCCTTAAAACAATCCCTACAAAAACGTTCCTTCAGTGTTGTTCTTGAAACCCTTTCATATTCCTACTCATACATACATATAATCACGGCTATATCCCATAAAGAGGTAGACAGAGCACATGAACTACCAAGTTTCAGTGCCACTATTCATACAAAGAAAGCTGAAGTAATATTTGCTTTAGTTGCTAACACTAAAACCCTGACGTCATAAGAACGTCTTATAAACTATATGGCAGCTCATTACAAAAACTGAAGGATTAAAACGAGCTTTGAGACTAAATAAGAACTAATACATGTTAATTAATGTGTGTTGTAATCTTTATTCAATTAATTAATTGAATAAAGATTACATGAAACCTTACACTAACCGCGTATATAAACAATGATATCCTAAATGTTGAGGACGACAATCGTTCACTACGTAGAATTGCTATTACAAAATGACAGGCGTTAAGTTTGTGCCATACTAACTAACAAAATCCAACTCACTAGACTATCCTGTTTGCCGTTGGTAAACACAAATCTATTCTAATTTGACCATATATCAAATTAAAGGACTTCATATTCTAATGCTGATAACCATACAATAGACCTATACCTGTCCTATCAACACTAAGCTTAAGTAAAGATAAAAATAAGTTAAGTAAAGGTAAGTTCAGAACATGTTAAGTTTTAAGTAAGAACCCCTATTCTATAGGATAAAGTCCTGCTCCAAGGTTTTCCAGAGCTCTCTATCTGAAGTAGTCGTCAACCAGTTGGGACTAGTCGGCGACGGCGGGCGGCGGCGGCGAGGCGGCGGCGCGAGGCGGACGCGAGGCGGCGGCGAGGCGGCGGCGACGGCGGTAAGCGATCTGACTAGCCCATGGAGCATGACTAGGCGAGGCGGTGCATGAGGCGGCGGCGGCGAAGGCTGACAAACGCGTGGCGCGTGACGACACGGTGAGGTGAGGCGGCGACGGTAGGCGACGAGGCGGCGGCGCGGGTGCGAGCCCGGCCGTCCCTCTTCTCGTTTGAATCTCAAGATTTGGCGTAGGCACTAGTTTTACGAAAGCGACTATCGACTGATCTTACTACACGTAAAATACTAAATAAATGCTAAACAAGTAGGTATGTTGAAGTCATTGAAACTAAACTATGGCACCTATGTACTTACAAAATAAAACTTACAGTAATAAACTAAAACTACCTAAAAATAATACTTAAACTAAAAATAAAACTTAAAACAAGAAACTTAAGCTACCTAAAAATATGTGAATACAAATTGTGATGTATCCTTTTTGGAATCTCCCTTTTTATTCTAAGTAAATATTTTTCTTTCTCGCTGATCCAACAACAAAATCTATAATGGTCGTTAGAACTTTAAACTGAATCATTCATTACGTATCGAAACGTAGGTGTAACAATAAATCGGCGACAACTTTACAAACAATAACATAACAGTATATTCATAAATTCTATAGATAATCAAAATCAAAAAATCAAAAATATAACTGTATATAAATATAAATTACCCAAATATCCTAGAAAAACAGGAAAAGTAAAAAAACAGAAAAATTTGATTATCCCATCGGAGGTTCGAACTCTGGACCCTCGAATCACATGTCCGACGTACTGCCGCTGAGCCACTTACGCTGTTAGCATAAATACGAATTTGTTGACCACTATCCACCCGTGTGACATAGTTTGAAAACCCCACAATCCCTAAAGCTTTGATCAATTTTACCTGTAAAAGATTTTAGCTTAAATTTTAGCTCGCTAACATTACTAAATACTAAAACTAACTTTCCTACGCTTTCTTATGAAACATGACTAAGTACACTCCCGACTAATTCAGTTTTCAAACAAAAAATAATCTAAGTTGGTTCCTGCGTTCGGGAGCTACGATAGCACAGACAAACACACACACAGACAGACAGACAGTCGAACAGACAGAAAGACATACTTACATACAGACAGACAGACAGACATACGTACAGACAGACAGACAGACACACGGACAGTCGAACAGACAGACAGACGTACAGACAGACAGTCAGACATACATACATACATACAGACAGACACACGGACAGTCGAACAGACAGACAGACGTACAGACAGACAGTCAGACATACATACATACATACAGACAGACTTATAGCACTCCGTAGCGCGTCGTTTTTACTCGCTACGCTCGTGGTTCAATACCCTACTATCAACTTTGGCATGACCGGTCAAACAACAAACCACTCGCTACGCTCGCTGTTCAATACTAGAATCCCTCGCTTAAGTACTCAAGTATCAACATTGGCACAGCCGGTCAAACAACAAACCCCTCACTACGCTCGCGGTTCAATACTAGAATCTCGCTTACGCGAATATCAACATTAACAAATACGATTAAACAACAACTTTGCCCCCTTGTAAAATAAATAACTAGGTATCTATTATTATTTATCTAATCCTAGTGACAATACAATACTAACTTAACCTACCAAACCCCTGTTTACAGTATATTGAACAATTTTGTCGAAAAAAGACATAAAACCCTCTAAAAATCAAAATCCGTTTTGTGATGAAATTTTGAATCCCTCGTATATTTTCAACCTGAGCGCACCGTCTAGTAACCACGTAGTCCACCAGACTATACTCGCTCTGTCAGTGTTGCCCGCTAAAGTTTACTGACAGATGGCACTTTTCCTCACTAGTAACAATAGTTCCATAGTTTGTCAAAAAAAAACAAACAACTTTCTCCGTGTTTTCACTTGTTTATCAAGTTTTTAACGTAATATTTATTCTATTATCAAGTGGAAATATATTCGCATACATAACAATCAATGAGGTAAACCCCCCGTACAAAAATAAGTGATAATTTAACCGCAATTCCACGACTATTGAAGCCGGCAAAACAACGTAACCTATCAGTGAAATTCATCATTTACTGTGAAACGAAATATAACAAATCTAGTTAAAATGTGTAATGTGTTAGATATTCAGTAACTACCACATGTTGTGTAAGTGAATTGTGAACTAATGTTAAGTGATATGTGGAAAGAAAATGGTCAATCACCATTTATTGTCTTCAAACCCGTTGAATGCTGTAAGGTTAGTAATCAATTTATAGTTACACTGTATATAAATAAGATGCGCATAATCAAAACTACTCAAACTTAATACAATGAGTTGAAACTACAACTTGAGTCCTTTTTCACTGCAACAAATTGTGACATTAAAACATGTCACTTGCAAGACAAAACAAACACACTCTTAAGTATAACAAAAACATGAACAAATGTAAACAAATGAAGCTAACAACATTCTAATGTGGCAAACAACCGCAACATGGCATACGAATGCCCGTCCTGATCACAAATAGCCCGTGCTGGTCACGGCACCAAATTGTAACAGTCAAAAGGTGACCTACCTACCCTAGCCTATACTCTACTCTAAGCATCCCATATATTTAACAACCCAAGACCCATTAAGCTCAATAACTACCCCTGAATTTAATCCCAATTTATTTTGTTTGTTTTGTTCTGCATTTAAAATGTTTGGCCATAAGAAAAATAATAAAATGTGATCGTTTAGTAAAGGTAGGACGCCTAAGCTGTACGAAGTAACCACAAATCCTTTTCTCAAGTGTAGGAAGTTTCAACACACTGGATATTCCCCTAACATTTAGAAATTCTACCTCCTAGGTAATAATAGTCTCCGCTATTCTGATATTCCCTATAGATCAGTACCGATACATAATTTATTTTATAGAGCAATTACAACCAACATGTTCATTCAATTTTCATAGTCAAATA
This sequence comes from Leguminivora glycinivorella, assembly GCF_023078275.1. NCBI lineage: Eukaryota > Metazoa > Arthropoda > Insecta > Lepidoptera > Tortricidae > Leguminivora > Leguminivora glycinivorella. The sequence continues at coordinate 4,480,588 of NC_062975.1, forward strand.
TACACTTTATGAAGTAGAAAGAAATAAAATACAATAATTAAGGTGAAAATTTCAATTTATTAGTCAAATTTTTAGGAATTTTATTTTTAAAGGTGTTTTATCCCCGACGCGTCTTAGTATGAATTACAATACATAGTCGGTAATACATACGAGACTGGACCATCAACGTAGAGCTATTTGCCAGTTCAATTCTTTCTTTGAATCGAATATAAAATTGGAACTCTATTTCTATTGTTTCTATTTTAAATTATCAGTGAGAATCAGCGAAAATGAGAATACAACTTCACTATTAATACTATTCAAAGATAATTAAAGGAAAACTCTCAGCAATTCAAGAATTCCAAGAACCCCTTGTTTTATTTTGTATTTAGGGCTTTATTTAGGCAAATACCCCTGGTTTGCGCATGAGGTAAGGTCGCCTATTCTGTCATCTAAAATGCCAGGCCTTGGATCCTTTCTTAGAATCATCTTTTCTGGAATGTGAACCTATCAACCGGTTCTCTTAAAAATTTTGAACTTTATAAACCATAGAACCCCAGACTCTCCTCCAACATATCGACAAATGAAGACTACAATTACTATATTTGAACAAGAACATTCCATTTAATGGCCATCATCGTATGTGGTAAGCTCGTACGCATTGCTATACAAGACTTGCCTCAACTGTCACGTTACGCTTAGCTGATATACTCAAGCCTGGACCTCCTGCCCAAACAAGCATCATAACTTCAATGCCAAGTAGCAAGAGAAAAGACCTGAGTCTCTTTAATTTATCAAAAACAAATCCGAAATAAAAATATTTAATTCAAACTGGCATTCCCGACAGAACCTAGTCCCTAAGCTTCTCAAAACCCAGCTATCCCATATACTTCAGCAATTAAACCTCCAAAGATATAGTCCCCATTAGCAGCTCATTCTACAGATATAATAAATAATAAAAATATAATATCACGTATGAAGAAATAAAAATAATCTTTTATTTCTGAAGAATAAATAAAATATAATTGGCTTCAGCATTTTCTGAAGTTGATTAAGAACCTTAGTTCATTTAAAAGCAAAAGCTTGTACAGAATAACCATATAATTAACACATAAAATATCATTTAGTTTGCTTCAGAACTCCTTGGACATAAAGTAAGACCCTTGGATCTCAAACACAAAAGCATGTAGTTAAGCATTGTTTTTCTGAAGTTGTTTAGAACCTTAGTTCACTTAAAAGCAAAAGCTTGTATAAATAACCATATAATTAACATTGTAATAAGTTCTCATATAAAATAATTTAGTTTGCTTCAGCATTCATTGGAATTAATGGAAGACCCTTGGATCTCATACACAGAAAATATGCAGATAAGCATTGTAATAAAATTATAATATAATATGCTCCAGAATTTCAGAGAATTATTTAAAATCTATAGATTATTCAAAGTGTATAATAAAAAACCTTAATAAATCAGTTATGTTTCAAAGTATCACAAAATAGTCATATAATAAAGCACAATAGAACATCATAATGAAATCACAAAGAAAAACAGTGATAAATAATAAAGAACTCACATGACTCCTTCTTATCTTTGGAGAGATCTCCCCGTGGCTGCTTCGACCCGCGACTCGTTCCTGAAAGTTCCCTCTGCGCCCCGTGTACTGGCTTATATAGCCCGCTCGGGTGACGGCCCCGCCCGAACCTGCCACGCTAGCGTCCCCCCGGAGCCCCGACGGCATTGCTCGCTTGTATTACCATATATGGGCATCCGAAGCGCACCCTCCAGCGCCGACGCGCTCATCTCGATCGTGATTGGTTGCGCACCATCGCCTGACGCCAAGACGAGTTCCGACCTGTTTTCCTAGAACTCTTGCTACCGATGTTTTGAATGATGTTTCTACTTGGAATGAAAATAACGATTATATTTATGCATGCATAGGTTTGTACGAAACGAGATTATCGGATCGTCACAATGCATACTCGGATTTAGATCTGATTTAGTAGGTACAGTCACCGGCAATATCATCGTAAAAAATGAAGGCCGCATATAAACATCCGACTCGTTCTTATGGCTCTAGAAATAAGATTATGTCAGATATTTTACGGCCATTTTTAGTGCAATATTATTGCCAGAGACTAAGTTCTTGAGGTAAATTAAAACCATTTTTGGGTAAGTTGTTTAGTAGGTATAATTAAATTTTGTACAAATATAAATTTAACAAAAAGTCCTTCTCTTTAGTGATTATATAAAAACATTTTTATTAATCTAACATCCGGTATACTGTACTTTTAAATTTCGCAAGCCGACTTTTATAGCAGTTGCCAATATGAGTCAACCTAAAACTGATTGTTACATGTTATTTTATATCGATTTTACAGCCAATATGAATTATTAATTAAAAAATCTTGAATAACAATTCTTGGATTTCAATTATGTTATCCGCCATACTGTGCACTGTGTTCGTATCGCTAGTTACAGCTACAAAGAATGAAGTAGTTTTACAACTGAAACCTGAAACTTTGATCAGCACATTGCAGGCGTTGAAGAGCTCAGGATATTTTCAAAAACTTGCTGATGAATTTGCGCTTAAAGCTGCGGAACAATTTATTAAACAACTGAAAAAGGAGAAAAATACGTACGTATTTTTAAACGTAATAAAATGTTATTCTACTCATATATAAAAAAAAATAAGATGCATCACAACAGATATTAAGAAACCACATTACACAATTTGCCACACGTTAAGCTCAAAATGGCTTAAGATATGATTAGCAGACATTAGAGCATTATGTTAAATAATAACTTAAATGCAAGTGTAGAGCATAGATATAGGGTTATACTCGTATATACATATAGGGTTCATAGGTAGAATTATCAGCAGGAAATATGGCCTATCACGTATGTACTTTTTATTAATACGAAAAAGACGCACCGATGGCGATGCGATAGGCTACATCACACCAGTGTACTAGGCCCTCACTTTACAAAGTTGCTCTTAAATTGAACCCCTGAGGCCTTCTAAACACAGTGCTAAAATTTGTCTAAGTGACATCACCAGGCCACAAGATCTTAAAGTACGTATTTTATCGTACGTCATTCGGGCCCTCAACTATAACTTACGGTTATAAAAGACGGAGCACTTAATACAGATTAATGCAGCCACGTGCTGCACTGCAGTGGATCTCACGTAGTGTTAAGTAATTAGACCTCAGGCTTGCAGAGTGCTCTAGCTTTTTATATACGATTTATGTGCTCCATGTTTCCCTTGTGGTTTATTACCTGGTTATGGAGAGATCCAAGATTGCTTCCTGAACCAGATATAACAAGAATTCACCAATATGCTTATGGATAAAATTATATGTCTGTTAAGTTTTCGCCCTTGTAAATTCTGAACTTTTCTGTCCAGGGTACGTCGCCAAATGCACAAACGCTCACGATAATACCTGTTTCTTATCGCTTTTATGCGTATTGTTGCGATAGAACCAGATTGCATTTCTGACAACGTCTGACGTCGACGATTGCCATTCAGCTACGCCGGCTGATGACATACATTAAATTACTTGTTTAATAATTTATTAAAAAAAACTTTTATTAATTTTCAGTGCTACACGAGAACGATTGGATGAATCACCCAAAGTCCCACAACATCAACCTTCAAAGACACTTCAATCAGAACAAAACACAAAAAAACTTCGTAAAGCGTCAGTAGGTCAAGCAATATAATATTATACTCAGTAAGTGACAATGAATACCTTTTCGTCGCTTATTTTTACAGAAACTATTTTTATTTTAGGGGTCGCACCGATTAGTTTTGGCCGATAAAGTACCTATAGATGATGGTAAAAAGGAAATGAAAACCAAATCTAAACTAAAAACCAGCGACAGAGCTTCTTCTGAAGAAAGAAGAAGTGAACAGGTACTGTTCTTCTTTTAGTGCCATATTCTTTACAAACTCATTTACCACAGCCTTAAACTCTTTTCTATGGACGACCAACCAAAAATTTTATATAGGAATTAAATCTTTGCCCCTACATTTTCAATCAATTTTGAAGTCGCTCGTCGATGATTCCGACAACGTTTTAAAATTTACCGCCTTCTTTAGTGCCAAAATTTGGTTGACCCGTCCATTGTTATTCAACGCTTACGGTTATCCATCCATCGTTTTGCTTTTATTTTCTGCATCTTTTCCCTCCATTTAATTTATACATATACATATTAAGAATTCTTTATTTCTTTTTATTACTTACTGTAAGAACTAATCCTTGTTTCTTTTTTTCTTTTTAGTTCTTCTAGCAGGGTGTTGCTTATTTTTACGAAGCGTGTATTTTCTTATTCCTCTTAGGTGTTCTCTGTTATGAAAAAAACATTGCAGATTTTTGTTTTTTAGAAATATCAGTTATGTTAAGTTATATATTTTTAACAAAGCATGTTTTATAGGGTCTTATTTCCAAAGCAGGTTCTGATGAGTCTAATGGATACACCTCCTCCTGACGGAGACAACTTGGAAAATGAGTCGGTCCTAACGGAAGTAGAGGAAAAGAAGACGGAAAAACCTTTGGGGCTCTATAAAATTAATGGCAAACATTTTAGAAGATACGACTTCTTCTGGAAATAAATCTACTATTTTAATTTTATTGTCATTGATTAATTGTTAGATGAAAACTAAATGAAAAATAGGGACTTATATATTTATATAAGTCCCTATTTTTTTCTATAACGTAGTCCAATAAAATCAAGTCTTTAGCGTTCTTTACATATTCCGCACCTTTTTTGGTCTTCTCTGTTTGGCCTAAAGGTTGACTGGTAGAGAATGCCATGTAGCATTAAGTCCGCCTTTTGTAACTGTATATTTTTACTGTGCAATAAAGTTTAAATAAATAATAAATAAATAAATAAATAAAACAGAGCAACAAATATTGCGCATTCAAATGATGTACAAATACCGAATCTGGATCGTCAACACTTAGGACCGGTTGCATCAAACCGTCTGTTACCGTTAAAGCATTCGTTAATTTTTTATTGTATGGGAAGTTCCATAGACATCTGCTGTGTGACGATGATGTGTCTGTCAAATGTGGTTGATGCAACTGGCCCTTAGTCTAGCAGCTTCGTTTGAGGTGGTACCTACAAGTTTGGTAGGATCTACACTTTTTTTATTACTCTTAAATTACACCAGGCGTTACTTATACCTTTAACTTATTAACCATAGACGTCGCTAAAGCTTTTTTTTTAAATCAAAATCAAAATAATTTATTCAGCAAATAGGCCACAGGGGCACTAGTTGATAAGGGGTAGTAGTTGATAATACTAATCTTACTACAATGAATTAGAGATGTAATGGTCTCTAAATGTCGAATTACAACTAAAAGGTACACTAGTAACATGCCGTTTTTTGTGGATTTTTACCACAAAAGGGTAAAAATTTTTTGATTATTCTTCAAATGCAGAAGTTTTTATGCATTTACAGTTCCAAGAGAAATTAAAAAAGAGAGATTTTAATTGCGCTTGAATCATTAACAATCCTTTTTTGATTGGAAACCACATCATCATGTTGCATTCTATTCTATGCGCAAACGTTTTATGCTACCTTTTAATCAAAATTTATTTTGGGATTTCCGATGGGAAACTCCTTTGAAGAGTTTGAAGTATAGGGACTCTTCTCAACTGGAAAGCCACATATAATGGTAAGGTTACATTAGCAGTCACTATATCGAATTACGCCTCATAACGGCCAGCGCATAACCTTTTACGAGTGCTCCGATAGCCGAATCTAATGCCGAGTCTTTGGGGCTCCTTCATGACATTCTTATTTAAGGCGACGTAGGATCAGAATGATTCTTTAAAGTGTTATGGAATCAAGGTGTTTTAAGTGTTATGAGACCTGGTTTGGGGCACTTGCTGATAAAAGGGAAAGAAGACACCATAGCGAAACGTCGCAATAGGTTGCAAGCTTCCCTTGTCAGCTATGTGGCAAAATATGTCGCTCTCGCATAGGTCTCTTTAGTCATCAAAAGCTTTAGTTTGAAATAGACGCTGAGGCCAGTAGCAGTAGTAATAGTATGGAATCAATCAACTAAGTTACCGATTATAAAATTTTATTACTAATTAAATTACACTGGGTAAAACTTTAACGATAATTACTTGTGTATTTTGTAGTAATTTCATTGTTTTGAAACTTTTGCACGATATACCGACTTAAAATAACGAAATGTTGTTATTAATTGGTTGTCAAACTGTAAATCCTTTTAAAAATGCGCAAAAAGTTCATGTAAAATTATGTTTTTATGTTATTGAACTCACCGATTACTTAGTTATTGAAATTTAAAATTCTACTCAAAACATGATTTACGCAATACTGAAGCTCTCTCTCTGTCATACACAGCAATTTCAACACGCTCAGCGAGAATGAGAGAATAACCAAACCTACAGAACCTTAACATGTCGTAGCGATCGCTCTTTGTTTTCTTATTAAGTTTATTGGTTTGTGATATGACCGAATAGAATTGATCGAGTGGAAATACAACAGTAGTTGCGTTTGATATGCTGATTTATTCGTGATTACCAGTATATCTCGTAAAATAGTTTTATGTGCCTGCTACAAAAGTTTGTCATGCAAGAATGTTACGTTTTATACATTTTTAAAACCAAATAATTTAGGACCATGTCAGTAGGTATTTAATAAATACACACATCAACTCATCACATGAAACTGATCAAGTCTCAATGTGCCACTCTTGACAATCAAGGTGTTGAAAGAAAACGAAAATTTGATACATAATAATTTATTGGTGTAGGTTGACCTTTAAACTTTTAAATGGCGTTATTTATAGCGTGTACCTTAGAATAGAAAGATAACAAGGCCTTCCTTACTATGGCTAGTGGAAATGATCCGTCGTATTCACGAAATCGTAGCATTACAAACAGTAGGCGTCATTGTTAAAAATGTATTTGAACGTCAAGAAATATGCAACAAGGTATAAATATTTGAAAATAAACCTTAAGGCATTACATTTATAAATTCACAAGCATATAATGTTTATTAAATTCTCAAAGACTTTCACAGATGGGAAGATAATTTCTAAAGGCAAGACAGGAATCCAGAAAATGATGACATCACGTCACCCTTAAAATTAAACACGAAATATTTTTACGAGACACTTTTATTAAAACACCTCTTAACATTCGAATGACAAAATTAAATTCCAAATTTAATTTTATAACGCATTTATTGAGCATACCTCTCGGGGGAGCTAACGGTGTGATTTGAAGTTTAAGATGATGTTAAGATACGTCAAAAATGAAATCTAAAAGAATTTATCTACATTTTAAACAAACATGTAGAAACTAAGACTAATCAGAAAACTTAATACGTAGCTTATAACATAGCCCCTTAAGGCATTGTACCAAGGATGCTATACCTCGCTGTATCACAATGCTGATTCGTTGTATGAGGAAGTCGCCAGTCAGCAGTCCGTCGCCATCACCAGTTATGTCAACCACAAACTTCGCGATTTCTGCGAAAAACTTATACGTGCTGGGCTTCATAAATTTGTTTAACAGATAAGAGCGCATGCGAAACGTTTATCGAAGATGATTCAGACTATAAATTAGCCTAGAGTTTCAGCGCCAAAATGATACCTTAGTACTGTTTACTAATATTGCTAAAGGTGCGATACGGATTAGATATTGAGGGATGTGTGAGTCAACCTCGTGTTCGGGGTCAATCTGCATATTTAAGCGATTATTCACAGCCATCGATATGCCCATTATGTCCCTGTTAAAAATACCGCCTTTACTCCTCGCTAATTTTAGCAAGGTGAATTCTGCCAAGATCGAGGAAAATTACGTTTTTGGTTAAAGAAACATCATATTTGATACTGACATATCACTCTAAACGTATCTCGAACAATATTTGACGTATCCCAACATCACCTTAAAGTTTGAACCTTGCTGTAAGCCGTTTCATAAGGACGTCTATAGAGTAACGACCGAAAAACATCTGTCTGCAAATCGTTTATTGTAAATTCTAATGCAATTTAACTGGTATGCATTAAAGTCAAAGGTCGAGCTTGGATCTTGAAGAATTTTAATCTTATAGTAGGAGAGAGATTGAAGGTTAGTTTTACAATATAAATGAATAGACAGATAACTTTGCAGTGAATCAACTTGAAAACCAAATAAAATATGAATAGACCAGTCCTCAAAACTGAAAGTTACAACTTACAAGCGGAAGTCTCTATCCAACCTGTCATATTGGACATTGACAAACGCTTGTAAATTGTAACTTGTAGCTTCGAGAAATAGGCCCCAGGGGCCTATTGCATAACTATTTTACAACTCATATTACAAACGGTAGACCCATTCCTTTTATAAGGAAGAGCTCTACTGGCAATGTTTGTTGTATACATATTGAAGAATAATGCTCATGGATGTACTTACCTGTTGTCAAAATACATATTAATCATCTCTATTAATACTGTAGAACAATCCAAAAGTATTAGGACTAAATATTACTCTTTCTGTGGTGTTGATATCGTTGCAGAGTAAATAAGCTTAGTGTATAAGGAAATGTCTGATATTTGTCTCAATAAGTAGCCCCATTCAAATAAGTAAGGTAAGAAATCTATAGTGGATTGTGGATACAATATTATGAGACGGTTATCTTTTCTCACAGAGAACCTCCTATAGAGTGCCAATATTGTAAATTTTGTGCGCGCTACAAATCACCAGTGCTTGGGGCGCGAGGAGCGGGAGGGGAATGTGTTTAGCGCGCTGCGATTGGTCGTTTCAAGGACGGCGGACAGTCGCGCCAGATGAAAAGGGAGTCTCGTAAGTAGCCAGTGTAAGTTGACCTATGCCGGCTCTGAATAAATTATAATTATGACTTATTTGTGGAATGTAATATAGGGTGTTTCATTTTTCCAAAATTTTGATTTATCTTTGACTTCGCTTTTCTTCTTGTTTCGACACCTATACAGAGCCCATATACCAAAAATCAGGGAAATCGGACAATATTTAGAGGTCGCACACTGTGGCAACTTTTGTCTGAAGAAGTTAGTATGGGCGCAGGAAAGGCTAGAAACAAAATTTATGTCACTTTTTGTAGTAGGTGGTTTAAAAGTGATTTTAATGAAAAGTTTTTATATTGAAGCAAGTTCTTTTAAAAAAAAATACTAGTTGACGTGGCATTTAGTTTCTAGGCAAGGTTTCTTATGGTATTTTTTTGGACGCTCGACTTCCTTCTAAGGAACAAGTTTTTTTTAGTTTTTTGTCCTGTTTTTGGCATGAAGCAGTGGTCTCTCGGCCCTCTCGGGGCACTGATAACAGGATAGGTGGATGATATCAAGCGGTACATTGGCTATCATCAGGTCCGCCATGGACCGGCTCGGCAAAATATGGAGAATCTTCATCACAAATGCCACTAAAATGCGACTTGTCAGGGCATTAGTATCTCCCAACTTTCCCATATTTCTTTACGGTGCTGAGACGTGGACTTCAAGGGAAAAGAAGATAGATTTCCTAGAAATGTGGTGCTGCAGAAGAAAGCTAAGAGTATCCTGCAGAAGGTTCAGATGCGATGGACCAGCCAAGTCAAGGCTGCACTTAGTGGCCCACTCTACGAATGCGTAAGGAATGTCGATGCATTGTTAAGCTTGCTACCACCCCTGATGTGACGGCCACGACCACTCTGCCAAGAGTGTGACGACAAAGAAGAAAACAAGATCGTTCTTTGACTTAAGTATATTGACCGGGATATAGACCCTACTTACATTTTTGATTTTTATCTTAGAACTATTTAATGTTCAGGATGTTAGCGATTATTGTAGCCCTAACACCAGACTTGGTCGATAGTCTAACAATAGTCTATCATACCGCAAAGAAGAGTAAGTATACCTATATATTTAATAAAAAAAATTAACGCTCCAGTCAAAGATGAAGAGCAAAACGGTTCTCGCTGAAAGTCGTCGAACATCACAGAAAATGCGTTACTACTTGCGAACAAAAGATAAGGTTGCGGCTTACACATGTAAGCTAAATGATGATGATGACTTATTTTATCAAGAATGGATGTTACAACTGTTGTATTTTAAGTTTAGTTTTACTTTCAAATAAGTTACAACTACTCTATTGTTTTATTTGAAAATAAAATTGAGTAACATTACTTTTTAGCGACTTTTTTTCAAACTGTTCATGTGTGCGACCTCTAAACAACGTCCAAATCACTTGAAAATTGGTATATAGGCGTTTAAGATAAGCTAGAACCGAAAGCCGAGCGAAATCAGAAAAAATATCACAATTTTTTTTTTCCCATACAAATATGAAACACCCTAATGTAATACCATCCGTTTTTAAATTTGATCTTCTTGTTACCTTTCCACACCATTTCACACTACAGGTGGACATCTTTAAGGCATCAAAATACCCTTTTTCAATTTTTTTATTGCTGCAATTTTTTTAACACGAGCTGCTTTCGGGTCGGTTACTTGGTCGTTACTGATCGGGCACGGCGAGCGCCTGCGCTTATATCATGGCAAATACAAGTAAGGCTGGTGACCGCGAGTCGTCTTGTAATGGATGTCTATAGGGTTTGGTCTGTGTCTTTTCTTAACATTTACAGTACTAGACGTTGACCGACCGATAGTTACAAGTGTTACAGCATATGCCTAATAGGTAACAAAAAAAGCAAGCGAATTCCATCCAAACCTCAAAGACCAAAATCCGTTTTTATTCTGGCCACGCCAAACCCGCATAGTGTGACTAGCAGTCACATACCAGTTAAATTCTACGTGTAGACGAATTTTGCGCCAAAAATCACTGGCCGCACTCGCTTAACGGTACAAAAATGAAAAACAATTCCAATTTGGTACGTCAACCGTCGCTAGAACGTAAAATAGTAGCGCAGTAGGTTTACCCTATACAAATTTATTTAACCTTTATTGCGCAATATAAAGTACAAATGAGGAAGCCTTAAGGCATTCCTCGTGTCGTGCTCGTCGCCGTTTCTCATTTCTTTCGTTGTAAGGAGTTGTGTTCTACATGCTTTTCTCAAAAAGATGCATGTATTGGAAGTGTTACCTAAAAGACCAATATTTTGAAACATAAATATTCATCTAACTTTGGGTCTCACGACGCTCATTGTCCCTTCTCCATATTTGCTCCGATCCTTCAGTGAACCGGGTCAGAATGTTGTTGGTATATTATGCCTTGTATCATTAAAAACACCCATAGCATGATGATTGATGTCACATAATGTTTAAGAAAACATGAATTTCACACATAAAATTTGTAGTTCTTCTGTATAACTCGTATACTATGTGAACCGTTTGAATTTGGAAGCGATGTGTGCGCGCTGAGGCGTCCGCATGGCGCGGCATTCAAGGGAACGCGTCCTAGGAATTTCCAAAATCGAATTTCGAAAGTTACCCCGCCATGTTTAATTTTTCTAGGCTGATACTTCAAAAATAGCAAACCACTATGATATCGGAATCACTTTAAAATAGACAAGCTAATATGTTTATGTAATGAATGTTAAAAAAGTACACAATAAGGTACAGCGGGAAAAATCCCGACTTTGGGGCAAATGTAACTGATCCATTTTTTCCATGTTTTACAATGTTTGCATTTTTAAATAGAGTGTCCACCGGTTATACACGTATGTTAGGCGTGTTCAACTGTTCAGTGGAGGGGGGTCATGGGGGTCATGACCCCCCCCCTTGGGACCTGGGCCTTTATCACGTGACCCCCCCCTGGGCACGAAGCTGGATCCGCGCTTGTCAGTGGATACATGTAGAACTCAACATCATAGTGTAACATAGTGTAGCATAAAAAATAAAAATAAACTAAAATTGGCAGGCTATATAGATACAAAAAAAACCTATTTTTAACCGACTTCAAAAAAGGAGGAGGTTCTCAATTCGACTGATTTTTTTTTTTTTTTTTTGTATGTATGTTACTCGATATCTCCGAGAATCGTGGACCGATTTTCAAAATTTTTTTTTTGATCGAACCGGTATAACCCCGAGATGGTCCCATTGGCACCAAGTCAGGGTCTGATGATGGGATCCTGGAGAAATCGAGGGAACTCTTCAAATGTTATAGGCACATGTAATGTTTTTAGTCTATTTTTCAAAGGTACACCAGTATTTACGTCTGATGGTAATAATTTTATGTGGCTGAGCTGATGATGGAAGGTCAACTCCTCAATGGTTAGGGGTTAAAGGATAATTCTTTCACTACTGTACACGTATTCGGACTGATACATATAATATCACTAGGAACCACTAAAAATCAACTGAGCTGATGATGGAAGGTCAACTCCTCAATGGTTAGGAGTTAAAGGATAATTCTTTCACTACTGTACATGTATTCGGACTGATACATATAATATCACTAGGAACCACTAAAACATACATACATACATACAATCACGCCTGTATCCCATAAAGGGGTAGGCAGAGCACATGAAACTACTAAAGCTTCAGTGCCACTCTTGGCAAGTAAGGGGTTGAAAGAAAATTAAACTGTGACATTGCAGTGACAGGTTGCCAGCCTCTCGCCTACGCCACAATTTAACCCACCACTAAACCACTAAAAATCAACAAATAAATAAACTTTTTAACAAAAAATAAAACCGCCTTCAAAAATAAGCGCGTTACAAAACACGGAGAAACTAAAAAGCCAAAAATAATAAACCTTCGAATTCAGATTTCTTATCGGATTGCAATAATCTGAACATCCAAATTATAAACAAATCAATTATTTTTGGAGTCGGGGCCAGCCTGCGTATGGTTGGGTGGGGCAAACAGGAAATAGCAAGGCGACGAACAGGTCTGGAACCGACTCCAAAAATAATTGATTTGTTTATAATTTGGATGTTCAGATTATTGCAATCCGATAAGAAATCTGAATTCGAAGGTTTATTATTTTTGGCTTTTTAGTTTCTCCGTGTTTTGTAACGCGCTTATTTTTGAAGGCGGTTTTATTTTTTGTTAAAAAGTTTTCTCTTATGAAATCCCAATTTTCTCATATAAAACTCTGCACGATAGCCCTTAAAGTTCAACCCAAACAAAATATTTTTTTTCTTTTTATATGACATTAAGGCCAATCATATTTTCATTTTGTCGCAAAGTAACTGAGATTCGTTTATTTGTTCAAACTCTTAACCAAATCTTTGTAACGATGTTGGGCGAGGAATTGAATATGCCACCTGAATGGCACTTTACATGCGCAGTAAATCCTACTAAAACAGTAGCATTATTTTTTTCCTTAATAAAGTTCCTAAGTAAGTTTTTATAGCCCTAATAATTTGAATCGTTTGCCAATTTATATTATTGTAGTCAGTACTTACTTAAAAATTAAAGCAATCGCAATACAAACTTGTGACTTTTGACGACCTCCGGGTGTCTTGCCTAATGTGTAGTGTTACTAGTGCCTATGATGAAGGAGGTAGGGCATGGCGTATGATATTCCGCTTTGTGTGGTAGGGCACAGCACAGCGGATATCGTCTCGCTCGAATCTAGAGCAGAGCCCAACTGGGGAAGTACCTCCGCCTTACAGAAGACCGCAGCCAAATAGCACTAGACCCTACTCATAGTGTTGCCAGAGCTCAACGAGGGAGCGGGGTGCTGACGACGGGAGGACTTACGGAACTAATTTGTTCCGTCTATTGTCCTTTGAGTCGTCGGCAACCCAAATCCTCCTTTGAACTTGTACACTCCTTTTTGCTGTGTACTTATACTTAACACAGCAAAGGGGAGTGTACAAGTTTCTAATGGGGTGGCAACGCGCTTGTGACACTCTTTGAGTTGTAGGCGTCCATAGGTTACCGTGACCGCTTTCCATCAGGCGGACCGTATGCTTGTTTGCCACCGACGTAGTATAAAAAAAAATGATGCCGGTGGGCCTTGAATTCTTCCTCGTATGGAAATTTACAATAAAATACAAATATTCTTTTAAGCTCACCAATATTAAAAGATCGTGACATAAAAAATTAAGAACATTAGTTTAACTATAGGAGACTACAGGCGGTTTTATCGCTTTTTGAGCTAAGGGCTTGATGAATTTATATAAAAATGACTTAAGTAAGTATAATAATATATGAATTTGTCATAAACTGTTTACTTATGCGATCTATATTTTTGACCGATATTTCTCAGTATTTTATTAACAGATCGCTGCCGGCAGATCGATCGTTGTAGATCGACGACGACGATAGACGGTCTGTTGTTTGTGCCTCTTTTTCGTTTTTCTGGTACCTATTGATTTCAGTATTACGAGTATTTTGAAACCCCGACGCAAAAACGACGTCTTATTATAAGTTTGACGTGTGTTTGTCTGTCTGTGTCATCGTAGCTTACAAACGTATGAACTGATTTAGATTTAGTTTTTTTTTTAAGCTGAGTTAATCGCGAGTGTTCTTAGCCATGTTTAATGGAACACTGAGAGAAATTTGCATTGTGAATTTAACAAGTTCGACTTGTTGCGGATTATCCGTTTGAATCAGCCAAACGTATGTTTAAAACAATATGTGTCAGGTTGTTTTTATAAAATCGACTTGTTGATTCAAATATATTGCCGATTCAAATGACAAGTAGCTTGTTGTTTGAACCAAAGAGCACGTAGGCGCTATTTTAACCAAAAAACTTGTTGAACGAACATGAAAACTGGTTGTATTTTCTCTCAGTGAAGTCAGTCCACTATGTCAGGGCTTTTTTCATAATTTAAATTTCGTATTGTTACTGTTCTCAAAACGTGTTCTGCGCACACGATGTATTACAGCGCTCGTTCGAGCGTCAAATTGCGTGCTCGTTGTTTGTAATAAACTCGATATTTTGCCGAAGTCACGCCGAGATTAAGCCTTCACTCTCCTGGATACATGGTTAGCGAATTATGAATGCCATCTTCTGTCAAAAAGGCTCTTGCCACGAGCATATAATGCCATTTTAAACTATATTGATGCTATATGTTTGTGTAACTCCTTTAGGCAGATTGTGAAATGTAAAAATATTCGTCATGTCTCTTAGTCAACACTCCAACAAGGCTCCTATTTTTAGTATGTAGGAAAATTATAATTTATCAGCCATGTCAATCAGTCTCAAAAGCGACTTTTCATAAAAAAAAGCTACTTTGACACTGATTTATCCTATACCGAGCTGAGTTTTGTCGCACATTAAATTTGAATCGGGCGGAGCCCTCACTCTCCTGAATACGTGGTTAGCGAGTAAGGGTGAAATCACATCTATCAGCATCGAGCCGCATTTTATGTATGAAAATTGAGAAATTGTTATAGGGCAGCTTCCGGGGGAGTCTCTTCCAAACAAAACTCAAAATTCAATTTACACCACTTATTTATTATACCGTTCAACACCACTAAATATTACAAGGATTTTAAGAACTAATTAAACAACTAGACGTTACACACTAGACTAGACTAATTTTCTTAGATACATGCTTTTATAAAATAATGCAATGACGTAAACGATGCGGCGTAAGTAGTTCACACGTGTTACCTACATTCTAATGCTGGCGCTGCATATAACAGCCCCCCCGATAAGACGAAGCTTTATCTCAAATAGATGAAGCTGAGTACAAAGGAAACTTCTGTCATTTCGATGGAGTTAACATTATTATGAGGTTTACTTTTGCTTTCATTATTACGCTGGTTAAATATTTGAGTACAATAGTTAGATGCTGAACGCTTATAATTACCATTAATATAATAACACTTGAAACACTTAAATATAAAGCTTAGCATCATAAAGCCAACTAAAGATAAGGTAACACTAGAATAGTATGTATCTACCATATTTCATAAGGTGAGATTGCTGCTGTAAGTTATCTATGTCGTTTTCTAAACAGCTAGTTTATGAGATGCGGATTTTAAATAGTCGAGATTTATAATTATTACTGAGGGAGATGGGTGTTAGTACAGGTACTGTATTATTGAACTTTCCTTTCTTACCTTACAGCAGTCATCTTCTATGATATTGAAATCTGATCGCATATTATTGGGATCAATACATTTTTAGAGGTACTGATAGCTTTGGAGTATCCAATACAAATCTTATCTTAATTTTAAAATACCAGTGCCAAATATAGCATTTTTTTTTATATTATCATTTATCATTACATTTTACATTAAGGTGAGGTTTTGGCTATATAAATACATTTATTGTTATTTAGGACATGCCAAATCAATTTAATAACAATTCAATCAATTTAGAATCACATTCTTTGGGTAAAGATTTCGATACTTCAGTATTTCACAACATGGGTTTTTTATGCTAGAGTAAATAGTTATTAACGGGCAAATGGAATATTCGCTACTGACTGTGGTACATGTATCTAGATTTTCAAATAGTGCGTAATGTAACTTATCATCGGTTATCGCCATGAAAGAGCTAGAAGGGTGTATGAGAGAGAAATTGTTAGGATTTTCTACTTCGTGAGGTATAGGCAAAGGGAGAGCTTTATAAACGGTGTATTTTTCGGGATAAATCAATGGGATACTTAAAACAGAAACTAGCTTTCGGTTAAAATAGTAAGTAGTTAATTTAGAAATGTTAATTATAGTGGGTATGTTTTCTAAAGTTATTGGAACAGGAAAATCTAAGTTATGATTAAAATTGATATTATTTTTTAATAATTCATTATATAAGTTAAAGGGTGAGAGGACTGAGGGGTGTAAAATATTCATTTTGGAAAGTAAAATTGCATTCAAGACGGAATCTAGGCAATTGGATGCCGCAATCAATGAACTCTTTATTACATTTACTAGGTTGTTGACGCGCGGCAACGGTCAGCTGTTCGTTTATCTCTGTAACCTGAGCCGGTAAGGCTCGGTTCATGTGCTCGAGTTTAATGTTTATTTTAAATTCGTTTGCATTTAGAGTTGAATGCATTTATGCTGAGTAGAAGTGATCGTATAATTAGGGATGAGCGGGTTTTATTTCATTGACATGATACTTGGTATGACGGCGGTTAATACAAAGAGTGACGTTATGTTTGTTATTGATTTTGATTATTTTGTAAGGGCCTTTCCACACTGGGGATAGAGCCTTGCGAAGTCTATGATGTTGTTTCAAATAGACAAGGTCACCAGTTTTATACGATATTTCACGAGATGGAGAGTCGTAATATTGTTTAGAAGTTTCTTTGCTTTTAAGAATATGCTCTAAGGCTTTTTCACGGCTAAAGCGCATACGATATTGAAGGGCTCGTACATACTCATTGTAAGTCAGATTATCACTTGTTTCATACAGAGAATTAGGAATATGAGGTTTGTGTCCGTAGAGAAGTTCGTAAGGTGTGTATTGAGTTACACTATGAGGAGTGGTGTTGTAGCAAAGGATAGCTGTATATATATAGCAGTGCCAATCATTCTGATTTTCATTCACAAACGATTTCAAGTATTCTTTCAAGGTCCCGTTATTTCGTTCAAGGGCACCGTTTGTCTGTGGGTGATAGGGTGTAGAAAAAAGTGATTTTATCTTAAAGATATTGTTAATCTGTTTAAAAAGGTCAGAAGTAAAACAGGTGCCCAGATCGGTTAAAACCATTTTTGGGATACCGAATAGGGCCATGAAATGTACAAGGCTACGAGCTACTTCTTCACTTGTAGCTGTGACTTGTGGGTATGCGCATGAGAATTTGGTGAGATCATCTTGGATGGTTAAGATAAATTTGAATTTCTGAGGTCCGGCTTCCGGAAGGGGACCTACTATGTCGAGTGCTAAACGTTCAAATGGTTGTGTACTGGACGAAGTTATCACCATAGGAGCCTTATTGCATTTTCTTAGTGGCTTATTGATTTGACATAGTTTACAGGATTTAACGTAATTTTCGATGTCCATGCGCATTGTTTTCCAATAGTACGAGGCTTTTATTCGATTAAGCATACGGTTCATTCCGGGGTGTCCGGCGATGGTGGAATCGTGATTTTCTTTAAGAATTTGAGGGACTTCGGCTGGGGTAGGGTATATCATTTTGTTCTTGTATATGTGTATTTTTATGTTTGTATTATGGAAGATAAAGGAAATCATGTTATATATTTTGCTGTAAGAGATTTTTGTGAATGGCTCTGTGAAATCTGATATCGCTAAGTCGGTGAGTGTGGGATTGTTTTGTAAAATAATATCTCGTAGGGACACGAGCAGGTTAAAAATAGATTTATAATTTGTTTCCTCGTAGTGATTTATTTTTGTGAATAAGAAATAGTAAGTCTTTCCGTTATTAGGAAATGGCAGTACAGTATAGGGTTCGCGTTCGGAGTTACGTAATTCGCCTTGGTTTGGTAAATTGTTTAATATTTCTTCGAGGTTCGGCATAGAGGGGTCAAAATCTAGTGAGGTAGGACATGCGATTGAATTAATTTTAGACCGCAATAAGTTTTCAGAATGCTCTTCAATTTTAGTGTTATTTTTCCCAGTAGCGTTAATAAATTGCTTTTTAGAATATTGTTCATAAGTATCTTGGTTAGGTGTGTTTGCAATTTGGTTTCGGGTTATAGCATGTACCGGGATGCGAGATAGGGCGTCAGCATTGGAATTAAGTTTGCCTTGCTTGTAAATAACTTCATAATTATATTCTTCTAATTTTAGCCTCCAGCGTATAAGTCTGCTTCCCGGATCTTTCACATTAAAAAGCCATGTGAGTGGTCGGTGATCGGTGACAATTTTGAATTTGTTTCCGTATAAATACGGACGGAAACATTTTACTGCAAAGATTATAGCTAAGAGTTCCTTTTCGGTAGTAGAGTAATTACATTCCGCCTTGTTCATCGTACGGGACGCATACGCGATGGGAAGGTCCTTTCCTATAGGACCTTGTGAAAGCACGGCACCAACTGAACTGTTACTTGCGTCAGTCGTAACTACAAAAGGTTGTGAAAAGTCAGGATATTGGAGTAGAGGTGCTGCAGTTAGTTTTTCTTTGAGATGATTAAATGAAAGATCTTGTTCTGAAGTCCAATTAAATGTAACATCTTTCTTTAAAAGGGAGGTAAGTGGTTTAGTTATTTGAGAAAAGTTGTTTATAAATCTGCGGTAGTATCCAACTAATCCAAGAAAGGATTTTACTTCTTTAGCGTTTCGCGGAACAGGGAATTGAGTGACAGCCCTAACTTTATCGGGGTTAGGTTGCACGCCTTTGTCGGTGATTATATGACCTAAGTACGTCACTTCACGTCGGAGAAATTCACACTTATCGGGTTGCAATTTTAGATTATATTCTCGGAATCTGTCGAAGACGAGATGAAGTTTTTGGATATGACTCTCGAGGTCATGTGAGTATATGATACAATCATCTAAGTATATGTAGCAGTGTAGGCCTTGTAGGCCTGAAAGGACGAGGTTCATAAGTCGTTGGAAGGTAGAAGGTGCGTTTTTGAGACCAAAGGGCATTCTATTAAATTGGAAATGGCCCGATATTCCACTGGGGTTGAGAATCGTAAAGCCTGTTTTCGCTGAGTCAGCAGGGTCCATTGGAATTTGGTGAAAACCGGAAACGAGGTCTAATGTCGAGAAGTATTTAGATTTTCCTAATTGATCAAGGATATCAGTTATAAGTGGAATTGGATAAACTTCGGTTACCGTGACGTCATTCAGGCGCCTGTAATCGATTACGATGCGCCATTTTCTTTGACCTGAGGCGTCGATTTTTTTAGGGACGATCCAGACTGGTGCACTCCAGGGAGATATAGAGGGTTTGATAATGTTTTGGTCTAGCATTTTCTTAATTTGCTTATCAACTTCTTGTCGATGACATTCTGGGAACCTGTAGGACTTAGCATTGATAGGCGCAGCGTTGCCTGTGTTAATGGAATGTTTCAGAGCTGGGGTATGACTCAAGGAATCCCCTTCGAGGTAAAATATATCTGCGTATTTACTGCAACATTGTAGTAGTGACTTTCTCTCTTCTGGGTTCAAATGTTCGTGACGTATGAGGTCTAACACGCGCTGAATACGATTGGACTGACCTGAGGTTACATTGCTTACACAAGTAGTGTGTTCTGATGAGTCACTCATAAGAGCGGAGTAATCTATTGGAGTAATAGTGACATTACATTCTTTAATTTCGATGGAAGAGTCGGTAGTATTTAAAATAGATACGTTGGCGCGTTTGTTGCATTTTATAGTAACTATACAATTGGCTAAGTAAACACCGTCCTTGAGCTTGTGGTCTAAAATGAGGCCCTCTTTGATACCCGCGAGTTCAGAATCTGGATTAGAAATAACACATTCTATTACGCCTTCGGATCGAGCTGGGATTACGTAAGATTGTTGATTAAAATGGATTTGTAAAGTGTGGCCCTGTAGAGACAGAGTGTTAGTTCTATAATCTATGTTGCATGTGAAGAATTTTAGGAAATCGTTACCTATAATGCCGTCATATTTGAGATTGACTTCGTCTTTAATGACGTGAAACTTGTATGAAATAGTATCATCTAGGAGAGGGAATTGTAATTGTGAGGACCCTAGTGTTTCACAATAAGAGTCTGTGTCGTTTATTCCTTTAAGTTTAATAATCTCAGAGGAAAGGCATGGTTTTTCTTTGAAACTGGAGTATTTTATAATACTGACACTAGCGCCTGTGTCGATAAGGAAACAGAGAGGTTGTTCAGAGTCAGACATCGTCAAGTATGTGTAAGGCAAAGATATCCCCTTTTTCAATGAATTAATTTCGTAGCATGGTATTTCAGATACGGTATCGTGAAGAGCAGGGGCAGGTTCTTTCTTAGACTCGGTGGGCATTTTTGTGCTTGATTCAGTGAGAGATAATTTAGGTATTGATTCTAAAGATGAGGAAGGGCTTAGTTTGTTTACGTTAAGGTTCAATAGAGACTGGGAAGTAGGACTCCCTTTGGAAGGAGGTGTGAGATTGTCATGAGATTTAGAACGACTCAACTGCAGTCTGTGTGGTTGAGATGAACAAGGAATAGTAGGACTCCGAATTTGTGGAGATGTAAGCTTAGCATTGGATTTAGTATGACTCAACTGCATTATATGTGGTTGAGATGAATAAGGAATAGTAGGACTCCGAATTTGTGGAGATGTAGGTTTGGTATTGGATTTAGTATGACTCAACTGCATTATATGTGGTTGAGATGAATAAGGAATAGTAGGACTCCGAATTTGTGGAGATGTAGGCTTAGTATTGGATTTAATATGACTCAACTGCATTCTATGTGGTTGAGATGAATAAGGAATAGTAAGACTCCGAGTTTGTGGAGATGTAGGCTTGGTATTGGGTTTAGTAAGACTCAACTGCATTCTATGTGGTTGAGATGAATAAGGAATAGTAAGACTCCGATTTTCAGGAGATGTGAGATTGGTATACAAATTTGGGAAACAGCGAGAGACAGTGGTCGTGTCCTTTAATGAAGGTGATCTCGGCAGACACGCGACCGGGATCTTATTTAGTTTAAATGATCATCATAATTAGTTTCTAATTGCACTTCGCAATAATGCGTATTGACCTGGTTACCCGGTGTGTTTGAACTTTGAGCACCGGCATTAGCTGCTGACGCGAAATTTGAAGCGCCGCCGCCGTTAAGGCGCATATTATTAATGTATTGTCTCTTGCGACACTCATTTATTGTATGTCCTACATTTTTACAATAGGCACAGACCTTTGGTTTATTTGGGAATTGATTTGGAGGATAATCTGAGTTTGTAGGGGGCCTGTTGAAAGAATCGGGATGCTGACGAGGTTTTATGTAGTAGGAATAACGTTCCTTTTTAGAATGGAAACATTCAGATGAGGTATGGCCCGGTTTGCGACAGACGTTGCATGTTTTAGGTGTTTTAGGAGTGCTACGGTTAAGATTAAATATCTTTTCTTCCTCAATCGCGTAACTGATTCCTTCATTAAGGGTAGAAGGGTTTTGACTTCGGACAATGTGTGAGAAATCGGGGTTTAGACCGAGAAGGAAGGTATTAAGGGCAAGATCTTCCATGGCGGCTATGCGACCCGGCAGTTGTTTTGCATCTTGACAAGAGTATTGAATATCGGCTAAAATTCTAGTTAAACATGACTCGACACGCAGCGAATAATCTGTGACTGATTCAGTAATAAGTTGCTTACATTTTTGAAGTTCTAAAAGTAAATGTATGGAATGTTTCTTTTCACCAAATGTAGTTTTAAGAAAGGATTTTATTTCGGCCCATGATGTGAAGGTTTTTAGGCAACACGCTAGTTGAGCTTTGCCTTCTAATTGTGACACAATATATTTACATAATACATTCTGTTGTTCTGTACTGGCTAGGCTTATGGCGTTTTCGCAATTTGTTAAAAACGCCGGAAGTGATTCGCGATCCCCGTTATAGGGTTTGATGAATTTGGTCAAAACAGATAGAGTTACTTTGTCACTCATTTTGATTTTTGAAATTTCTGGTACTTGTTTAATTTCGTTTTCGGTGTCAGATGAACTATCTGTGGAAAACGAACTCGATTTTTCAGACTTGAATTTGTCTTCAGATTGTTCTTCTTTCACTAATGACATTAAAGTTAGTTATGCATGTACAGGACAACAGGTGTAAGTCTTAAATTATAGATATAGGTAAGTACTAATTAAATTATGTAAAATTAAGTTTAACGGCGAGTATACGTTGAGCACTTATTCACTTGAACTTGGTTTTCTTTTGAAACTTAAGTACTTTCACTGATAATAATGAAATTGACTCACAGGAAGATGATTAGGCGCAGGAACATCCTTGGCGATGTCAGTAACTGGATGCTTTGAGGTTTTGCCGTGAAGCGTTGCGTTAGGTGTGGTGCGGGCTCGTCTGTGTACGAGGCTGATCGTCGACCTGGTGTGGGCTGAACGGGGGTGTTCCGAATGCGGGCTCAGCAAGGATGCTGAGGCTGACCGTCGATCCGGGGCTGAGATGCGGGCTTGGCGGAGATGCTAAGGCTGACCGTCGATCTCGTTATGATGCGGGCTCAGCGAGAGGCTGAGACTAACCGTCGATCTGGAAGCTGGCCTTGGATTCGGAATAACGCGACGCGACTCTACGAGTTGTCTCTTTGCGTTATCCCACCGCTGCCACCAATTTGTTATAGGGCAGCTTCCGGGGAGTCTCTTCCAAACAAAACTCAAAATTCAATTTACACCACTTATTTATTATACCGTTCAACACCACTAAATATTACAAGGATTTTTTTAAGAGACTAATTAAACAACTAGACGTTACTCACTAGACTAAAGACTAATTTTCTTAGATACATGCTAATTTATAAAATAATGCAATACGCACGTAAACGATGCGGCGTATCAGTAGTTCATTTATCAATGAATTACCTACATTCTAATGCTGCGCGCATGTTCATAATATAACGTACGAGTTGGTACAGTGGCTTAACAGCCACTGGGCAGAAAGCGGTGTACACCTCTCGACACCCTTGAGTTCTCACACCGGTGTTACCCTTGAGCCATCTTGGATGTCGCTTTTCGTGGGGGCCCATCTTGTGGGGACGAGTCACCGTCTGCCGGAAATAAAATTGGATACCGTTTTATTAGGCAGGCGTCCGGTTTTTTATCCATAGCCCAGTATTTAGTCCATCACTTTCATCAAAATAGACCAGTTCATTTTAGATTCCATTAACTCTCAAATAGTCCTTACACCCTGTTGGATGTTGCCTCTGCGTGTGTCCCATGATACGAGCAAGGGCAACATCCGCTCGGTGTACCCCTTACATTTCATTAAAGTGTCGAAAGGGCCTCTACGCGTTGGCTTCGGCCCCGCGCACGCCTCCCAAAGGTCCGGAATACCATTGTTCCGTGATGGGAAAGACATACAAATAATAAATAAATAATAATTATGAGGCATAAAAGTTCATTATGTCAGTGATTGTTTTGACATGAAGTAAATTCGAATTCGAACCGCTGACAGCGTTTTCGGTGGCCAAAATAAAATAAAAATTACACACATTTTAAATCGAAAATATGTAGTCATCATACACTTTTAATACCCAAAATCTATCTTTTTTTATGTCAAATACTACAGGAGTCAAATATTTATTGTGCCAAATTCGATATAAGTCTAGTAGCCTATTATACGCAGGGCTTAGCCTTAGGGAGCCGATCCGCGAATACTCGATTAATATATTACCATCAATTCCTACGAATCAAATTTTATTCTCAACTTTTCATCAGCATTATTTTCCTGTAACTTTTCTTTCCCGTGCAAAGTACCTAAGTACGACTAAGCAGCTTTCTTTAAACCGCTTATCATTATAATGGGGAGCACTGTGTACTCTGTGGAGTGCACTTTGTAACTGGTTAAGTATTAGGTAATCTATTGGCGTAAACTGAGTTTTGCGTTGTTCTTTCTGATTTATGGGTTTTATGAAGTACCTAACAGGATTTTCTTATCCTCTGTATCTATTTAATGTACATTAATGTTGTTGGTTTAAACAAATGTGTGCAAAACAATTATGTTTTCTGAGCGTCTTGTTCCATTAGACATTTTATAGTTTTTTTTATTATGTTTGCAATACTTTTAGAAGTATTTTTAACGCTTAGGTACAGTCGAGTTGTAATAAGGTGAAGAAATGTACACGTATTTATGAACTCGACTGTAATTTTGAATTTATATATACAAATAACGCAAGAAAAGCTCTGGTAGCCTAGCGGTAAGTATGTGCGACTTTCGTTCCGGAGCTCGCGGGTTCGAACCCCGGCTCGCACCAATAAGTTTTTCAGAATTTATGTGCGAAATGTCATTTGATATTTGCTAGTCGCTTTTCAGTGGAGGAAAACATCACGATGTTCATCACTAAAACCGGACTAATTCCAAAAAGGTCTAGTTTACCCTTCGGGTTGGAATGTCAGATGGCAGTCGCTTTCGTAAAAACTAGTGTCTACGACTAATCTTGGGATTAGTTGTCAAGGCGGACCCCAGGCTCTCATGAGCGGTGGCAAATGCCGGGATAACGCAAGGAGGATGATAATGAGGTACAAATAACGCAGCTGAAAATTAGTCAATGGAAACTGAGCACATAATATTAAAATATTACTTGTAATTTGCTGTCGACTCTATAGCCAGTTAATATGTCCCTCTAAGAACAAATTAAATTACTTTCATAGAAAATATTTTAACTTGTTATTTTAAGTAGTAACACTACTATTATGTTCTAAACATTAAATAAATATCATATACAAAGAAAAAGTGACCAAAGCCTCCAGTGCTCCGAGCTGGAATCGAACCAGCGTACTCCGCTTACCGGGCGAATGCCAGAGCCACTCGGCTATCGGTCCACGAAAGCAAGGGTCGAAATTTCTAAGTATAATTATGACATTTCCGAAGGCTCGTGTTACTACTTAAAATAACAAGTTAAAATATTTTCTATGAAAGTAATTCAATTTGTTCTTAGAGTGTTAATGGCAGCGCCATCTCTCTTCGCTAGCTTGTAATCACCTGAGTTGATTCGGCTAGGAGGTCGAACCATACTGTTCTACCTCAGGGATGGCCAGAGGGCGCCACGAGCCTTCGGAAATGTCATAATTATACTTAGAAATTTCGACCCTTGCTTTCGTGGACCGATAGCCGAGTGGTTCTGGCATGCGCCCGGTAAGCGGAGTACGCTGGTTCGATTCCAGCTCAGAGCACTGGAGGCTTTGGTCACTTTTTCTTTGTATATGACATTTATTTAATGTTCAGTTAATATGTCATATGACATTTTAGTAAGCAGTTACCTAACACACGTAAGTACAGTCAGGTGTAGGGCTGCCATCCGTCCGGGTTTCCCCGGATTTGTCCTAGTTTGGAGGCCGTCCGGGGACCGTCCGGGCGGGGAGTCAAGAGGTGTCCGGGGAAAACCCGGACACTTTTCACGTAAGGAAGCACCCCATTTGACCTAGTAACTTAGTTACCTAAAAGAGACATTTTTTTTTGTAAGAAAAATTACACATTACACAAATTAAATTAAAAAAATAAATGCATGAAAATTAAAGGTCATGTTTTTTAAAAATAAATTCTGACTCGTCCGGGGAAAAAATGCGATTTACGCCAAATGTCCGGGTTTTTTGTATCATTGTCCGGGTTTGGCGAAATTCGAGATGGCAGCCCTAGTCAGGTGTAAAAGACAAGATACCCTCCACTCTGCATATAAGTTTCTATTCAAAAGTGCTAAGCTAACAATATTGTTGTTTGTACCTAACCCACCTAATCGTCGTTACATACCAGCTAGCACATCAAACAAAATTCAAAATGGCGCTGCAAATATCAACCCATCGAACCTCATTTGACCAATATTAGTCTGTTGACCCGCAAACATTTACTTCCCGGCTCATAACGTTCCCGAACGTAATTACTGGCCGCAAACCGATAGATTAAACTACACTTGTCGTGTCATTGTCTAAACTTGTTTAGTACAATTTATCATTGTAGTTTGATAGCTGCTGGTAGAAAATAAAACATGGATTGGAAATTACAATTTCCATAATCCGTGCTACAAGCATGTGTAATTGTGTATCCGGGGTACGCGATACATATTTAACACATTCAAAAACTTCTTTGGCTTAAATGATGGCGCAGCCCTACCCAATCCTTCCTCCACTTGATAAATTTCCCTGTTTTGTTGATGCTTGATACGTATTTGTAATATTTGTAACTATCTTTTTATAAATAAAAATAAATAAATAAATAAATATTGGGGACACCTGACACAGACCAACTTAGCCCCAAACTAAGCAAAGCTTGTACTATGGGTGCTAAGAGACGATATATATACTTACTTAAATAGATAAATACATACTTATATGTTACATAGAAAATATCCATGACTCAGGAACAAATATCCGTGCTCATCACACAAATAAATGCCCTTATCGGGATTCGAACCCAGGACCGCGGGTTAGCAGGCAGGCAGGGCCACTACCGACTGAGCCAGACCGGTCGTCAATATTATGTATTTTCGTTAAGTTTAAAAAAAAAATGGTTGATCCAATCCACGCATTGGAAATTAATCAACAAACCCAAACAGCCCATTCGGTGGTAATCATCGTACCCTAATGACGAATGTGTGCGTTTCCGACTCTTTAGAAATCTGTATACACAACTTTTAATGTACACCTATGACTAGATATTTAAATCGTTTTCTTTTCAATCCTAATTTTGTCATGGGAGTGTAATTGTAATCACGAAAATAGTATTTTTATATTCAAAATTAATAAAGATTAGATTTTTTTTTAACATAGGTATTTAAAATTGATAAAAATGTTATAGTAAACATAGGGAATAGGGATGCCTGGGGTTAACCGCGACCACGGCCAGTATAACCTATGTATATTGAAACTTGGTAAAAGCGTCGGAAAAAAGGTAATTAAATTGTTTAATTTAGGTGTCCGTGCCTTCGCTTGAACCACTAATGAGATTAACACCTTCATAACTCGGCCCTAATCGAGTGAATTCCTCGACTAGTAGCGCCATCTGGCGCGCCAGTCAAGTACTAGTGTCGCCCGGTTACCAGCGCTCGGCTGCTTTTTCCTCAGTACGCTTTTGTAACTCGGCCGAGCAACACGTTTACAAAAGCAAGTCTTAAAAAGTTCGAGAAATTTAAAACATCGAAAAGATTATGATTACTTCTAACTTCGTGATATTCCGCTCGGTGCCTTTGGCCCAGCGACGAGACGCAGTGACCTCCTGTAGGCACCGTCATAAGTACGCGGATACATATGCCTCACTCACGTGAGACAGACATGGCGTCGTCCCGTGAGACGACAGACATCGCCCCGTGAGACGACAGACGTCGTCCTGTGAGACGACAGACGTCGTCCCATGAGACAACAGACGTCGTCCTGTGAGACGACAGACGTCGTCCCGTGAGACGAAAGATGTCGTCCCGTAAGAAGATAGACGTTGTCCTGTGAGACGATATACGTCGTCCTGTGAGACGATATACGTCGTCCTGTGAGACGACAGATGTCGTCCCGTGAGACAACAGACGTCGTCCCGTGAGACGAAAGACGTCGTCCCGTGAGACGACAGGCGTCGTCCCGTGAGACGACATGACGTCGTCCAGTGAGATGACATGGCGTAGTCCCGTGAGACGACAAGCGTCGTCCCGTGAGACGACTGGTGTCGTCCCGTTAGACGACATGGCGTCGTGCCGTGACACGACAGGCGTCGTCCAATGAGACGACATTGCATTGTCCCGCGAGACGACAGGGTTGTTCCTGTGTGGTGGCATGGAGACGATGAAGAAAATTGACAGCGATGGGACGCAGTGTAATCCTATGCACCGTCATAAAGAATATAAGGGACAAATGCTACGCTCACGTAAGACGAGACAGAGCGACGTCCCGTGAGACGACATAGGTTCGTCCCTTGAAAAGTCATAGCTTCGCCTCGTGAGGTAACAGGACACGAGAGATGTCTTGAAACGACAGATGAGGTCCCATTAGATAACCTGGCCTATGAAAAGATAGGGCCCACGATCCGATAGGGCATCGCCTCGTGATATGACAAAGGAGATCATTCATTGTGCAGACATGATTCGTCATTAGAGACAACATGAGTAAAGTTGTGCTGTGCGAAAAAGTACACTGTCATATAAATTGAGAAGCGTCGCCCCGTAAAAGATTAAACTTTGCAGCGACTTGGAATTTGGATTTCGTTGCCCTATGCGATGATTTACGACATCCTGTGAAAACCCATTGGGCTATTACATGCTATGCACTAATTCACCTTTCGTGTCATGAGACGAGCGTTATGATCACGAGGCAAAATGTTGTATTTGTACTCGAATCTCAATGAGATTATGTCGCTTTAACATCTACTTTACGGTAATTAGCACAACTCTTAACTAAACATACTTTGTATAAGGTATTTCTAAACATATGTACTTCGTAGAAGGTCTTTCGAATCAGAACCACAGCGTACGTGTTAACCTGAGACATACACAATTACACAGTTTAGTCATTGTCTTATTAGACAAAAATCATCACGTGATGGGTTCCCATAAGTGGGGTCGTTTTAGACAGGTAAAGTGAACGACATCGGCGTCGTCTCAATTGAATGATTGTGAGGAATGTCCAAATTTCTCTCACTCGTAAATATCTGAATGGCCATAATGATGACGAATGTGTGATCCAATTACTGTAAAGCAACGCCGTTATTGCCAACCTAATTTGTCATGTCAACTTTTAGAATGCTCGTCATGATAGAGGTTTATTAGCAGGTTTGACGTTGTGAAAATCCACTTCCACATCTAAAAACGTGTGGGTGGAGCTTCGGTAGCAATTAACTAGCACTTTGTTGCCAGATACTAAGCGAATTAAGAAATATATATATAATAGTGATGCTAAACAGAATGAAAAACCACTTTATATTACAAAGCCCTTCTTGCCCAATCAGAAAGGGAGAGGGGGCGGCGAAATTACCAATGGGAAAAAGAAAATCCATTAATTTATGCCACTGTTTTACGCTATTCCTCGAGTGCAGATTCTTTTAAATGAATGATTAGAGCTCTAGTCTCATCAGCTCACGGGCGTCAATAATTGACGCATGGTCTTGGGTCTTGATACGGACTTTAGAAATGCAGAATAACCACTCAGGTACTTAGAAAATGTTGACTATTAGCTACAAAATAACTTACCGCAAAGGAAAATTCTTGTACTAGGCTCATTACTCTGTGAAACCTGGATATTCGTCTGTATTTCAGCAAACTTATAGCTGTCCGGCTGAAACTTCCAGTCGGACTAATGGCGGATAATGTTCCAGTATATGTTGTTCAGTATACCGAACTGATAAAAGTATTACTTCTGTAACAATCGACCCAGTAGAGACTTCTGAACCAATTCATTTAGAAATAAAAAGCTACAGCTCGGAAAGTTTTCTAAGTACGATATATACATATATGTACTACAAATTGACCTCAAACTGCCGTTAATCGACCAACGGTTAGAATACTCAATCATGCATTATTACTAACGTTAGCTAGACCAAGGTTACAGACAATCCTTGAAGAGGTTAATACAAAGACAACAAACTCGTACCGGAAATCTGACTCCCAAATATATACGATATTTTGTGGATAGTTTGGCAAAATGACTTAAAGGATATGTTATTTAGTACAATAGCATTTTAGTATGCCTTGTTGCATTGTTACTCAGGACGGACTCTCGTCGTAAAAGGATTTGTCGGTTGCCCAGTTCAATGGCGTAATGTTACGAATCCTATGTTTCTATAAATAACTAACGAATTAGATTAAAGAGACGACCGAACAATATTCTCAAACTATTTACAGCGAAGAACTATGGCTTACATCTCTTGACCGAAGTAAATTAAGTTGGTCCTAAACTTAAACAATTACACAAAACAAAGCAAGAAACCATGTAGGTAAATTGTATTCAAAGTGCTTATTTGTTGTATGAGTATGATATATCGAAAACACTTTAAGCTCATTAAAACCAATAGGGCAATACATTTTCCGAGAGAAGCCGATTTTCACAATTTGCTAAGGCACTCTATGGATAAAATGTTGAAAGGTAGTCACTGAATGTGGAGGCCTGTTTCTGAAATAATAAATTAAACGGAAATTGAAGGATGAATCTCTTACGATTTTAGAACACAGTTTCCTCTTACAAATAAAGAAGCGCTCGCATCCTAAAATTATCGCCCGCTACTGCGGTATTACTAACAGAAAGTTCCCGTTTATTTCATTTGACAAATGTTTTCTGAATAGGTTTCTGGGGCCTAGAGAGATTAACAGAAGTTGTATATTTACAATTAACTTTTGGAACTCCATTAGCGCGTTGTAGGATCGATACACATTTCCGCAGTTGCTTACTAAGCGCCATTTATTAGAATTTTGCGGCGCGACTATTTGTCAGTAACAGAGTAGACGCCACAACTTATTCAAAAACGGTTCGTAAGGTCAGAGGACGAGTCCCAGTCCCAATTGAATTTAGTGTAAGGAACTAGAAATATGATGTTTATAACATTACTGTGCTTATGACTTAATTTAAAAGACTTCGGACTCCTAATATACCTGACATACAAGAATTTGTTAGGACACTCATAAAAGGGAGCGCAGATTCTAGGCAAAATGGGTTTCTAGTGATAACAGAAAACTTAAAATTATTGCCGTTTAAATAGATATTGATGAACTATATTTATCAAAAGTAAGGTCTTGAAACCTAAATGAAAAATAAAAGCTCAGCGCTTAAGGTACGCAGTACTTATAGCTACGATATTTTGACCTATTGGTCTCGGATGACAGGCAAGTGTAAATACCATTGTCATCGTCCGTGGTGCTACATGCTACAGCCGTGCGCACGTACGACTTTTAAGAAAATTCTAATTATATGCCATACGATAAATAAATAATTGTCATCTCGGTATAATTGTAGAATCAGGTATTACCCTACATAACAGTTGCATCTTGTTTGTGGGAAGTCCCGCTGCATATGGATTTTGGGAAATAAGCAAGAATACAGTAAATATTAACCCGTATGTTTATGTGTATACATACATCAGTTTATATATAACGTGAGACATTTATATTATACGCACAAAAGAGCAATATAGAATATATTGCATTGCAATTTGGTGATAAATTACGAAGGTTCTGAAAAGAAAACTATGTATTTACTATCTTAAGCTGATGACTGAATTTTTATTATAAATGGGTAATCGTACATCATTAACCCTTATTAGAAGAGTTATCTGTCGTCTTACATTCTTATTAGAATATCGAAATGGACTAAAGAGCCATAAGTCGTAATGTTTTAGAATTACTAGCTCACGAATCGTACAATTTTGCCTTTATAAATTCGGCTAGTCAGCACATAAGCCATAAAAATTATAAGCCTAAAAATATATGCATCACATATTCATAATTATTCAAACACAAATTAAATATTTCAAATATCGAAAAAAGCATACTAGCTAGACATAGTAAAAGACTAAATAAAGTTGACGCGTACAGTGTAGAGAGGATTCCCGCATTAACTTTCATGTATATTCATGGAAGTATCAAAGTCAATTTAATTAGAAATAATTGCCTTCATTTTGATCTTCGCCTAAGTGTGTGTGACTCATTAGATCATTGATTCGTTTCAATCGCTTGTATCCCAAAGCTTTTTGCTCAGTTGACCCATTTTAATGTAATAGGAAAAATTTGCATAGTTTCCGTTCTCGTAAAGACTTTGAGTAGGAGCTTACCTTTTATTATATGGATCCTTAGCTAATCATGGCCATGGTATTGTCAATTCAGTCAGAAGCCGAAAATGTATTATCATCTTATTTTTTTTA